>NC_134362.1:149068159-149395084 GCF_048569485.1 Anomaloglossus baeobatrachus | reverse complement strand
CCAGCTCATTTGCAGATTTCTCTGCTTCCTTCCCATGAAAAATCTTCCATTTAAGGAGTCTGGCAAAGAGATGTAAATCCTTAATAGTCCCAAACTCCTCAAAATTGGAAGTGGGTACGAAAGAAAGTCCCCTGTTCAATACCTGTAACTCAGTTGTACTCAAACTTTTGGAGGATAGATTCACTATCTGAGGAGCCTTCATGCCTGCGGATGTTGCTGATTCCTGCTTCTCAAAAAGTATTGGCTGTCTAAAAAACCGCCCCTTCCTGGGGCCTGTGCTGACCCACGTCCTGGTCTACCCCTGCCACCGGGTTTCTTATAGCGCTGTTGCGGACGAAAGTTACTATTGTTGTTGCTCCCCTCACCATCAGACAGTTCAGCATCCGTGGATGAGATATCAGTGTCGTACGTTCTCACCCCACGGTTATTAGTGTAAACATAGACTCTATTATCCTTAAAATCTTGTAAATCCCTGATAAAGAATCTATGTTTACGTTCCTTCAGTTTATACTGGAACTTTTCAACAACCCCTTGAAGGGCTAATTCTTTTGTCTGAAACTCCGTTTCCCCAGAGAATTTTTTGGTAATCTCAATATTTTCTTTTAATGATTCCTCAAGATTCACCAAATTTTTCTTCTCCTCCTCTAGCAATAATTTCATAAGTTTAAGAGAGCTCTCAGTAACCTCTTTCTCCCATTTTGCAAGAAAATCAGCGTTTTTAAATCTAAATCCCGGCTGCAGGGTAATCCTAAGGTGGCGTGGCACTATTTTTTCTTTCAAGTAGCTCTCCAAGGTCTGAACCTCCCACCATGAAATAATTCTTTCCTTATAGACCTTGGTGAGGTCCTTGAATGCCCCGTTTGAGGTAGGTGTATATCTCTTAAGAGTGAGATTTCTGTCCGAAAAGACCTCCCTGGCCTCATTCACCCACTGTCGCGTATCGAGGTCAGAGGAAAGAAAACCTGCCATTTATCGGCACTTCAAAGTCACAAATAGCAATAACCTTATTGAAATCCCCCTGTTCAGAAATGGTAAGTAGCAGATGGGGTCAGATCAAGGAAACAAAAAATCCTAAAACATAACATTTATTAGATATACAGATAAAAGGGTGGACTGCCACCATAAAAGAATAAAATGTTTGTCAAGGGCTGCAGAATGTAAACTAACAGCCCCCAAACAGTATATATATAAGGCACACACTACAAGAGGTATGAATGTAAGTCACACTCAAACCTGTATAAGTAATAACAGCTGGGATGGTTGCTTCATCAAGATCAAACAATAATTGGCAACCATACAAATAGAAAAAACGGCCTTACCGTATTTTCAAAAGGGCATATGATGGTATGGCTCAAAGTCAGGTGACCCCATGTAGGTCTTGCATAAATACCTTTACTTCGCTCAAACCATACCAAGGTACCTCCCGACGCGTTTCAAAGGATTATCATCAGGGGAGTCTTTTCAGGGTACAAGTCATCGTATCAGTAATCATACCAGACTGATATATAATCAAAATTGCCCCATAGGACGGACTGTGGAAGAAAAAAAATCATACCTTACTGCCTATCCGA
Organism: Anomaloglossus baeobatrachus; assembly: GCF_048569485.1. Taxonomy (NCBI): domain Eukaryota; kingdom Metazoa; phylum Chordata; class Amphibia; order Anura; family Aromobatidae; genus Anomaloglossus; species Anomaloglossus baeobatrachus. Next base: position 149,393,513 of record NC_134362.1, on the reverse strand, counting down.
TCATACGATCCCCTTTTTTCTATCTTATGGTCCATGACGGTTCCTCTCTGGTTTTGGGTGTTGTTCCCTCTTTATTGACGCTTTTGTAGTTCGGAGTCTGTCGGATGTGTACATAAACTAAACCCCCCCCCCCCCCCCCCCCCCACCCCCCCCCCCCTTGGTTTCCTGTATAACCCTATGGGTCTTTTGGTCCTCCTGCTCACGAAATTCGTGGTTCTGATTTTATGGGGGGTTGTATGTGTTTTTTTATAGGGTGGAATATTGTCCGATTGATCTATTGGCCTTTCTGTCTAATTTGGTATCTGTAATGTGTTTTGGATGATCCTGTGATTGTGTAGGCCCCTTGCACCTTTACTGAACACAAGGATTAATACCTTGTTGTCATTACTAGATGTAGGCGCAGCCTGGTTAATAAGCATATGTTTACCGGATACTTCCGGTTTTGCTTCGACTATAGGCTTTGCGTTCCAGGCTCCTGCCTATGACGTCGGCGGCGCAGGTATGGTGATGCGGCCGACGGGCATGATGGTGACGTTGTGGCTTCCGGCATAGTGCATGCTGGGACTTACGTCACGACGCTGCGGTGGACCTACCGCGCATGCGCGGCCCCCTATAAGAAGCGCGGTTTTTAAATTAACCGGCGCGGCACCTGCGGCTGGGCGTTCTTCCCTGCCGGACTTTATTTGGGGTAAGCAGTTGGTCTATGAGACTACTCCTCACGTCTGTATGATCGGATAGGCAGTAAGGTATGATTTTTTTCTTCCACAGTCCGTCCTATGGGGCAATTTTGATTATATATCAGTCTGGTATGATTACTGATACGATGACTTGTACCCTGAAAAGACTCCCCTGATGATAATCCTTTGAAACGCGTCGGGAGGTACCTTGGTATGGTTTGAGCGAAGTAAAGGTATTTATGCAAGACCTACATGGGGTCACCTGACTTTGAGCCATACCATCATATGCCCTTTTGAAAATACGGTAAGGCCGTTTTTTCTATTTGTATGGTTGCCAATTATTGTTTGATCTTGATGAAGCAACCATCCCAGCTGTTATTACTTATACAGGTTTGAGTGTGACTTACATTCATACCTCTTGTAGTGTGTGCCTTATATATATACTGTTTGGGGGCTGTTAGTTTACATTCTGCAGCCCTTGACAAACATTTTATTCTTTTATGGTGGCAGTCCACCCTTTTATCTGTATATCTAATAAATGTTATGTTTTAGGATTTTTTGTTTCCTTGATCTGACCCCATCTGCTACTTACCATTTCTGAACAGGGGGATTTCAATAAGGTTATTGCTATTTGTGATGATAATAATGCCAAGGTACTGATGGGATGATTGGACTGCTGGTGATCAAGTGCAGTATGTCAGACACACTTTGCACTAGCCATTACCCAACTGTACACCCTTATGATCCAGGGTAATTTTCAACCACCTTCCGGTCCTGGATGGGGGGACTTTGGAATAGCCCTTCCCAGGTGATATTATTGGCGTGGCTAGTAGCTGGGCACACAAACCACAGTCAGATCAAATGCACCAATACTAGCAAGAAAATTAGTAATCACTAAACAGGTATAGGGGGCTAGGGACAAAAGAAGAGCAGAGAACAAATTATCAGAAACACAACTACTAACCTTACTACCCAGGCACAACTGAAAATAATTAGCACTGACCTCTCATGGATCAGTTGACACTGCTGAAGTAACGCCCAGTCTCCACCTTCAACCCAGCGGGGCAAAGGAGGGGCGAGGAAGATTGACTGGAAGGCACTTCTCACCACTCTACTGAACCAGAAAACATGTTATCCCATGTCCCCTGGCAACAGCTGACACTACATGACCTGGCATCTTGGGACCTCTGCACCGCATAATTTCTGGAAACGATGGTGCCTCGCCTCTCAGCAATGCCAAATCCTGACGCGAGTCTCTTAAGGAGCAAAACACAGCTAGAGTGAGCACCTGCACTAGCTCCAATTTCCGTAGGCAACTCCCCATCCTTCATGTCCAGTAAGGGTTGACAGATGACCCGACAGAGAGCTGGAGTATTCCCAGGAGTGCAAGGGACTCACTTAGATGCAGAAGAATAAGAAGGATTAACCCACCTGACCCCTGGAGACCTGCCATGATGCCTACCACCATGCTAACCTCCAGACCTGACAATGAGCAAGTGTGCTCACCACAGCTTATTACTGAGTCAAGTCTCGAGCATTGGAGTTTAAAAATGCTTGAGTTTCCCATTGACTTTCATTTTACTTGGTACTTGAGTCACGTCGGACCAACCCGATGCTCTATTGAGTAACAAGAAGTGGCAAGCACGCTCGCCCATCACTGATGATATCTGTTAAGCGCTATGAATAACAATGGTACTATAAAAGTGAGTAATATGCAATCAATATTTACATAAACACAAAGATACTTGTACGAAAAATATAAATAATTAGTGAAGCAATATTATTTACTCACCAAATGTACATCAAATGTATATACAGTGGAACCTTGGTTTAAGAGTAACTTGGTTTAAAAGAATTTTGCAAGACAAGCAAAGCTTTTTACAGATTTGTAACTTGGTTTAAGAGCAATGCTTTGCAAGAAGAGCAAATACTCACTGAGCACACGTCTGGTTCTGTCCTTTCACCATGCTTTGACTCGCCCTGGAGGTAACGTTCTGTACATATGTATTGTATACTGTACACAGTATACCATTGTACAGTACAGTATATACTATATAGCATGTCTAGCAATTTGCATTTGTGGATACAGTATTGTACTTTCTTTCTGCTAATGAGTACAGCATACAGCACATTACTTGTATTGCACATCCCGCACACCAACAATTTTATTGTAAGCTAAAGTGCAGTTTAATTTGCTTTATATGTTTTTACTGTACTGTACAGTATTTTGTATTAGTGCACTGTAATAATTTTATATGAATACAGTAAATTATTTTGTATTACTGTAATAAGTTTGTATAAATACAGCAAATATTTTTTAGTGGTGAAACGAATTGTCTGTGTTTCAATTATTTCCTATGGTAAAATTCGCTTTGATATAAGAGTAACTTGGTTTAAGAGCACAGTCCCAGAACCAATTATGCTCGTAATCCAAGATTCCACTGTATTTAGTTAATGGTATTCTATGGGTTTGTTAAATATATACGATGAGTGTTTTTGTGTTTACCATTAAACAAAAAAGAGAGGTACAAAATATATATTTTCTGTCCTGGTAAGAGATGTGTTTTGGCCAAACATAAATCCATGTGTATCCCTTTTATTCACTAAATAAGGAATTTGAGAACTTTTTCTATAAAGCACAGCATGCGACATAACTGGGATATGTGTACTGCTTAGATTTAAAAAGTCACATGCCCGAGGCAACACTGTTAAGTGGGACATCGAAAACGGTTGAATGCTAGTTGTTATATTTTATTTTTCTCTTTTTTGACTGTGGATTTAATCCGACAGTGCAATGTAAATTCTAAAACAGGACTAAGCAGTATGTAAATGTGGTCCGTAAAATTTTGGGGGATGTCTTTTTTTCTAACAACAGTTTGCAAAATTCAGTTTAAAAGAACATAAAATGAGGACTTTTACAAAATTGTCTTGACAGATATTGTACTTTTGTTTCCTTCAATTTGTTAAACGACTAAACTTAAAATTCAGATTTTTTATGATGAGAGAACTATATATTAATGAGGCTAAGGCTAATTTCACAAGTCCAGTAATCATCTTTTAGAAAGAATCCATCAGCACTCCATTGGCAAAAAAGGTTGTGCAAACTCAACTTTTTGGTCCGTTTTGAAAAAATTTATTTTTGCACAATCTCTTTTTTTAACATAAGAGTCTGTGGAAAATGGATCCATTAATGGATGATTATTTAGTCATCTGTTTTCTTTCATTTGTAAAGGATCCATTTTTTGCTTACTGGATCAGTTTTAAATGGAAGATAAATAGCAATCAATTAACAGATTTGTTTTCCATAGACTCCAATGTTAATGAAAAATCAGAGCAATTTTGGAAAATTCAAATCTTGGTATATTCAACAATTTCTACTCCAAATTAAAGAGCTGTGTGTTTGAACAAACCAATATCTTTTAAATTTGTTTGGATATCCTAAAGCTCCAAAACATTGACTGTATTATTGATCCACTTAAGGACTGTACACCTATAAAAGACTATACCATTCTGGATCCATTTGTTTGCGTGGTTCATTTCAATCCAATTTAGGCCCCCTTCACATGCACGTGCCTCCGGTCCATGCTAGGTCCATTCCCGCATATACCGGAGACATGGGCACATGTATACCCATTAATATTAATGGGTTTATGTGCACGCACGTGTTCAGCCATTGGCCCGTGCCTCTGTGTGGAGCGAACGTGAGCCCATGTGCTCCATGCGGAGGCATGTCCATTTTTCTCTAGAAGCACAGGTGTAACGCGGCCCGCACAAGTACTATACGGATGTAGTGTGGATGCGGTCCCACGTGACACGTGCCCGAGAAAAACACATGTCATTGTAAAAATAAAAAAAACACATACTCACCACCATCAGCCCTGCAGTCATCCGACCCCCAGTGAATTTGAACAACGCATCTTCTTCACTGGGGGCCGGAAGCAGCGTCAGCGGGGCGTGGCCTGTGCCGGTCACTATCACTCAGCACCACAGACAGCTCCGGAAGAATCAGGGAAGGTAGGACTATCCATTCTCCGTGTGTTATTACGTATAACACACAGAGAACACGCATGTGCAACAAACACGGCACACGGGGAGCAAACCACCCTTTTAATACGTTCGTGAAAAAACGGTTCATTTTTTTCACATGCGTTAGAAGGGGACCTTAAGGAGGAAACTCCAGCACGCAACAACTTTTCCTTTGGCCAGACTTGGTCCCAGGAAAAAATTGAGCTTGTGCCATGGCACCAAAAATTAACATTGATCCAATTGCGATCTGATGTTACGTCAAATTGCACTCAGATCACAAATATGGTCAAACTGCACTTAACCTTGCACTAAGATTGGTTTTCCTTAAAGAGACCTATCAGCAGGTCAAAAGTTGACAACTTTTGTATTTAGTTTGTTTCTGATGCCCCCAGAAGTAATTTTTCTTTTTTCTTTTTAATTAAAAACAAAACATCAGAATGCTTCAGAGATATGTGCTTATGTAATGAAATATTTTATGGGCTTTGCCAGGGCTTGTAGGATTCTTTGAGGGGTGTTTTTCAGATGCTCTATATGATTAACATTTGTGCACCACCCCCAAGGTATAGACTATAAAAATTAGCTGTACATTAAAAGGGCAATATCGTGTATACAGTTAGGTCCAGAAATATTTGGAAAATGTCCAAATCTTCATGGTTTGGGCTTTGCGTGGCGCTATTTTTTTATTTAAAATGAAGCAACTGAGATGTAATTGAAGTGTTGACTTTCAAGTTCAATTTAACAAGTTAAAACATTTAGGAATTGCAACCAATTTTCTACAAAGCCTCCTCATTTCAGGGGCTCAAAAGTAATTGGACAAATTTATCTAACCATAAATAAAATGATCATTTTTAATACTTTATAGAAAATCCTTTGCTGTCAATTTTTAACTGAAGTCTGGAGGAGCAATGGAGGTCACCAAATGCTGGGTTTCCTCCTTTGTGATGCTTTGCCAGCCTTTACTGCAGCTTATTTCAGTTGTTTCTTGTTTGTGGGTCTTTCTGCCTTACATTTTAGTCTTTAGCATGTGAATGCAGTTTGATGGGTTGAGATCTGTTGATTGACTCGGTCATTGCAGAATATTCCACTTCACTGCTTAAAAAACTCCTGGGTTGCTTTCACAGTATTTTTTGGGTCATTGTCCATCTGTACTGTGCGTTGCTGTCCAATCAACCTTGCTGCATTTGGTTGAATCTGAGCAGACAGTATAGCTCTGCACAATTCAAAATTTATTTGGCTGCTTCTGCCTCCAGTCACATCATTAATAAACACTAGTAACATGGTGCCATTGGAAGATATGTATGACTGTCCACCACACTGCCTCTACTATGTTTATAGTAGATGTGGAGTGCTTTGGACGATGAGCAGTTCCAAATCTTCTCCATACTTTTTTCTTTCCATCATTCTTGTACAGGTTGATCTTAGTTTCATCGATCGCAAAAATGCTTTTCCACAATTCGGCAGCTTCTTGTTTTTGGCAAAGTCTAATCTGACCTTTCTATTTTTAAGGCTGATTAATAGTTTGCACTTTGTGATGAACCCTCTGTATTTGCTCTCATGAAGTCTTCTCTTTATGGTTGACTTAGATACAGAAACACCTCCTTCCTGGAGAGTGTTCTTCACTTTGGTGGATGGTGTGAATGTTTTTTTTTTTTCATCATGGAAAGGATCTGTGATCCTCCACCACTGTTGTCATCCATGGGTTTCCAGGCCTATTTGAGTTCCAAATCTTACAAGTGTGTTTTTTTGCAGTATTTACAAAACTGTTGATCTGGCCACTCCTAACATTTAAAATATCTCTGTAATGGATTTTTTCTTTTTTTATCAGCCTAATGATGGTCTGTCAACTTTCATTGAGAGCTCCTTTGACTGCATGTTGTGGGTTCACATTAATAGCTTCCAAATACAAATGTCAAACCTGGAATTAGTTCCACACCTTTGACCTGCTTAACACAATATTACAAAAAGATCTGGATAAGATGTCAGAATGGGCAGATACTTGGCAAATGAGATTTAATGTTGATAAATGTAAAGTAATGCACCTAGGATGGAGTAATCCTATAACTGCGTATACATTAAATGGAAGTAAACTCGGGACTACAGAACAGGAGAAGGACTTGGGTATTCTCATTACAAATAAGCTGAGCAGCAGCACTCAATGTCAAGCAGCAGCTGCTAAAGCAAACAAGATTTTAGGATGTATAAAAAGAGAGATTAGATCCCGTGATCCCAACGTATTGTTACCCCTCTATAAATCACTTGTAAGGCAACATCTGGAATACGGGATCCAGTTTTGGGCTCCACATTTTAAAAAGGACATTCAGAAGTTAGAGTCAGTTCAAAGGCGGCAACTAGACTACTACAAGGAATGGAAGGCCTCCCATATGATGACAGGTTGAAAAAGTTAGATATGTTTAGCTTAGAAAAAAGACGTCTAAGAGGAGATCTCATTTATATGTATAAATACATGTGTGGTCAATATAAAGGACTGGCACATGACTTATTTCTTCCAAAGACAGTACTAAGAACCAGGGGGCACTCATTGCGAGTGGAAGAAAAGCGATTCCAACAGCTAAATAGGAAAGGGTTCTTTACAGTTAGAGCAGTCAGACTGTGGAATGCCGACCACAAGAGGTAGTAATGGCAGATACTATAACAGCTTTTCAAAAAGGGCTGGATGATTTCCTCAGTACACAAAACATTGTTGGTTATAAATGACTTAGTGACTAAATGTAGAACTGGTGGAGGAAGCTTGAACTAGATGGACCCAGGTCTTTTTTCAACCTAAGTAACTATGTAACTATGTAACACTAGAACTACTGGACTCGTGACACCTATATAGAAATACATAGTGCAAAGTAGTCAAAATGACTACCTCAGTAGTTCTAGTGTTAATTGGTGATGTATTATTGGAGGAATAGCCCATGCAGCCTGATAAAGACCTTTTGAGATAAATGTTTAATTACTTTGGTCCCTTGAACAAGAGGCAGCTACATATTTAAAAGCTATAATTCTTAAAACCTTACTCTAATGAAGATGTGACTACCCTCAAATTAAAGCCAAGAGTCTGAACTTAAAGCCCATATTAATTATGCAATTACATCTTGATAATGTTTTGATAAGCAGCTAAAATTCAAAAACTTGTGTCACTGTCCAAATATTTCTGAACCTAACTGTATCTGAAACCTTATGGCACATTTAAAATAAAAATATTCAGGAGCAGCAGAAATAAAATAATAGTAAAAACTGGTCAGCTTTAACCTAGTAACAGGTCCTTTTTAAGGATTGAGTTGGAAAAATATTTGTGGTATACTCGTCTACATTATGATATTAAGGTATCACATGCTGGACTCTCAGTGGAATCATACAGATGTCATAGCAATGCCTACAGGTTGGTTGGATAAGCCCATAAGCTCTTTGTGTGCACCTGGCTTTGATTTCTTTTTGAACAATCAGTTTATACAATCCCTTGTTGTTAGAATGTTTTCACATAAATTAGCTATTAGTCAGGGAGACACTAAAGGTACCGTCACACTAAGCGACGCTCCAGCGATCCCACCAGCAACCTGACCTGGCAGGGATCGCTGGAGCATCGCTACATGGGTTGCTGGTGAGCTGTCAAACAGGCAGATCTCACCAGCAACCAGTGACCAGCTCCCAGCCAGCAGCGAAGCGTGGAAGCGATGCTGCGCTTAGTAACTAAGGTAAATATCAGGTAACCAACCCGATATTTACCTTGGTTACCAGCGCACACCACTTATCGCTGGCTCCCTGCACTCCTAGCCAGAGTACGCATCGGGTTAATTACCCGATGTGTAGTTTGGCTATGTGTGCAGGCAGCAGGGAGCCTGCACTGACAGCGTGAGAGCGGCGGACGCTGGTAACGAAGGTAAATATCGGGTAACCAAGGAAAGAGCTTCTTGGTTACCCAATATTTACATTGGTTACCAGCGTCCGCAGAAGCCAGTTCCCTGCTTACTGCACATTCAGTTGTTGCTCTCTTGCTGACACACACAGCGATGTGTGCTTCACAGCAGGACAGCAACAACTAAAAAATGGTCCAGGACATTCAGCAACAACCAGCGACCTCACAGCAGGGGCCAGGTTGTTGCTGGATGTCACACACATTAACATCCCTGGCAACATCGCTGTTGCATCACAAAAGTCGTGCCTCAGCAGCGATGTTGCTAGCGATGTTGCTTAGTGAGATGTGGCCTTTAAACATGGGTTGCTAACTGCGTGTACATTTATGAATACTCTGCAAAGATCAGTTGTTTCTTTCTGCCATCTCTAGTATCTGAATGATAAAAAACCCGGTCAAAGATTTTTCTTTTTAGAAAATTTGCACTGTGCTTGCAATAGAGTCGGAAGTTACAGCCTGCTTCTGAATCCCATTATTGTCAGGTAATCAGTAAACTCTTTCAATTGCATGGATCATTGCATTGTTGATGGGAAGATTCCCTGCTTGTTCCTGCTAGTCTTAAGGGTTTTTTACACGCTGCGACATCGCTAACGATATACCGTTGGGGTCACGTTGTTAGTAGAGTTGAGCGATGTTCGAGGTTCACCAATTTCATGTTCGAGTGATTTTGGGGGGTGCTCGAGATCAAACTCGAACGCGAGCTTTTTGCTAAAAGCTCGACAGCTCGAGTTACGTTCGATAACGGTTCGATCACCAAAAAGCCTAGCTAGTTACTAGCTGGCTTTTCACTGTAATAGTGTGAGTCACTCTGTGATTCACATTATTATCAAATTTCAGCATATAGTGTGCGGGGGGGGGCTCATTTAGATCAGTGCTGCTGGGATAATGGTGATCGCCATTTCCCCCCCCCCAAGCGTGCGTGCAGTGGGGCGGGCCAGCATGTCAGCCAATCCCAGACACACACACAGCTAAGTGGACTTTTTGCCAAACAAGCAAGGGCATGTGTCATAGGCTGTGAATGTCACATGTCCTTGCATTATAAATACGGCCATTTTCCCTCACGGCGTCATTATCTGCCTACTGCGTGTAGGTGACAGTCATCACTCATGCAGCTCCTGTCGCCGCTCCTGCTGTGTACGCTACACACACAGCGCTGTACAGATTAGGGACAGAAGTTTATTTCAGCCCTTTTCAGGGCTGATTTCCTGGGACTCAGAGCCATAGCTGAAAGGCAGGTCCGTGGAAAAGCTGTATACAGCTTTAGATAGCGTCTGTGTACCTAAGCTCAGGGAATTCCTTGCTGCATTTCACCATTAGGAGGGATAGAAAGTGAGGCTTCCTTTCCTGTCCTCTGACCCAGAGAACCCGGCCACTGTACTCCCCTGCCCACTTTTGCCACACTATTTTTATAGCAAACAATGCTGAAACTTAGTGGCATCCAAAACGTGGCTGCTATACTCCATTGTTGTCCCACTGGTGCCAAGCAATTTCCAGCACCTCTGCATTCTACCCTCCTGCCCATGTTTGCTACGCTATTTTAATAGCAAACAGTGCTGAAAGTTAGTGGCATCCAAAAAGTGGCTGCTATATTCCATTAGTGTACCACTGGTGCCAAGCAAGTCCCACCACCTCTGCATTCTACCCTCATGCACATTTTGCTACGCTATTTTTATAGCAAAAAGTGCTGAAACTTAGTGGCATCCAAAAAGTGTCTGCTATACTAATTTTGTGTCCCACTAGTGCCAAGCAAGTCCCACCACCTCTGCATTCTACCCTCCAGCCCATTTTGCTACGCTATTTTTATAGCAAACAGTGCTGAACATAAGTGGCATCCACAAAGTTTCTGCTATACTAAATTTGTGTCCCACTTGTGCCAAGCAAGTTCCACCACCTCTGCATTCTACCCTCCTCCACATTTTGCTACGCTATTTTTATAGCAAACAGTGCTGAAAATTAGTGGCATTTACAAAGTGTCTGCTATACTAATTTAGTGTCCCACTTTTGCCAAGAAAGTCCCATCACCTTTGTATTCTGCCCTCCTGCAAATTTTGCTACGCTATTTTTTTAGCAAACAGTGCTGAAAATTAGTGGCACCCACAAAGTGTCTGCTATACTAATTTAGTGTCCCACTTGTGCCAAGCAAGTCCCACCACCTCTGCATTCTACCCTTGTGCACATTTTGCTACGCTATTTTTATAGCAAACAGTGCTGAACATAACTAGCATCCACAAAGTGTCTGCTATACTAAATTTGTGTCCCACTTGTGCCAAGCAAGTTCCACCACCTCTGCATTATACCCTCCTGCACATTTTGCTACACTATTTTTATAGCAAATAGTGCTGAAAATTAGTGCCATGCACAATGTGTCTGCTATGCTAATTTAGTGTCCCACTTGTGCCAAGCAAGTCCCACCACCTCTGCATTTTACCCTCATGCACATTTTGCTACGCTATTTTTATAGAAAAAAGTGCTGAAACTTAATGGCATCCAAAAAGTGTCTGCTTTACTAATTTTGTGTCCCACTAGTGCCAAGCAAGTTCCACCACCTGTGCATTCTACCCTCCAGCACATTTTGCTACGCTATTTTTATAGCAAACAGTGCTGAACATAAGTGGCATCCACAAAGTTTCTGCTATACTAAATTTGTGTCCCATTTGTGCCAAGCAAGTTCCACCACCTCTGCATTCTACCCTCCTGCACATTTTGCTACACTATTTTTATAGCAAACAGTGCTGAAAATTAGTGGCATCCACAAGGTGTCTGCTATACTAATTTAGTATCCCACTTGTGCCAAGCAAGTCCCACCACCTCTGCATTCCACCCTCATGCACATTTTGCTACACTATTTTTATAGCAAACAGTGCTGCCAGTTTTAGGGCCATAGTTGCATTGTCAGAGATAGTCAGTGTTGGTTCTTCAGCTGTCAGTAAAGCTAGACCACCTCTGCAATCTACACCACCTCTCAATTTTTTCTACCATATTTTAAGTGCTAATCTTGTCGTTAACAAAATGAGTGGCAAAAGGACAGATGCTCGTGGAAAGAGGAACAGGCGTGTTGGAAAAGGTGTAAAAGTTTGTGTCCGTGGGGAAGTTGGCAAAGCTACATTAACATCTGCTGAAGATAAGCCATCTTCCAGCAAAAGTAAGATGTCTACTACTTTCCGTGGACAATCCGATTTGCTCCCTTTTTTTATGGACCCGAACAACTGTAAGAAAGGTAGATGATTCACAAAAGAAGAACATGCTTAAATGGATCTCCAGTGCGCCAACAAGTGCCCTCTCCTCCACCTCAACTACCACATAAAAAAAAAAGTCCTCTAAGTTGTCATCCTAATCACACTTGCTTTCTCCCAGCTCTCAAGTCTCCACCCACCCTGCACAGTATGGTGTAACAGAGATGGCTGAGTCTGCAGAGCTGTTCAGTCACATTATAGGCTGGGAATCAGAGGTCTGCTCCCAAGCTACAGTGAGTACAGACCAGGAAATGGTCTGCAGTGATGCCCAGAAGCTTTGTGACTAAGATTCAGGCCCTGATGACCAAGTTTCTCAGCATAATGTAGACCCTCAGTAAACAAACCTGTTGGTAGAGGCAATGAGGAACATACTGATGATGAGACGCAGATACCAGACTGGGATGACAACTTAAATATTCGGTCAGGGCAGTAAGAGGCTAGGTCTGAGGGTGAAAGGAGTGCAAACACAACACTTGATGATGAAGTTCTAGATCCCACATACTGTCAACCCTCAGTCGGGCACTCGAGGAGGTGACCAGAGGCGGTGGAGGAGGATGCAACTGACGACGAAGTTACCTTGCGCCTTCCTGGACTGTTGTGAATGTTAGTTATGTTTTGGCTGCTGGGAAGCTCCCTCTGGTGGCCAGGAATGGTTTGGACTTGGACCAGGTGTGTTGTACAATGGGCGTTTCCTTTGCTAACTCTCTGCTTATTTAAATCCTGGTCTGATAGCAGGCTATGCCGGATGTCAGTTGTTCTTTGTATCACCAGCCTGCTTCATTCTGCTCCACACCACATCTACCCCAGATAAGTGCTTACTCTTTATTTATTGTTTGGTTCTTTTTCTCTTATCTGGGTTTATCTTTTGCTGTGGTTGTTTTCAGTTTATTTGCAAGCAGGGATTTTCCCCCTTAGTTGCTTGGCTGGGGAACTCCCTGGAGTTCTGTTAGGAGTATAGCTCCTTTAAGTCCATGTGTTTGTGGCTTGTTGAATTTGTTATGATTCTTGTTTTCTGTTCATTGGTATGATAAGAGCACCTGGTATAGGACGGAGTTCAGATTGCGCGATCTGAGGGCCTTTTTGTACTATCAGGAATTTGGAATTTTGTAGGGTTTTTCTCTGGCCACCATTAGCCCCTTTCCTGTCCTTTCCTATTTTAGTCAGTGGGGGCCTCACTTTTTGCTAATCCTGTCATCTATCTGTGTATTGTGTTTTTCCTATATCACCGCAGTCTTTGAATGTGGGGGGCTTGCTATTCTTGTCTGTTTTCTGAGGCAGAGAGTCATTCATCTTTCCTTCCTTTAGGATAGTTAGTTCTCCGGCTGGGTTCGCGGTGCACAGGATGTTAGTTCACCCCTCGGCTACTTCTAGTTGTGATGGTTAGTAAGGGGATGGCGGCCAAATTAGTTGCCAATGCTCTTGTCACCTTTTACCAATGATTTGTGGTGGTCTTCCATGGTTCCGGATCATAATAGTACATCCGGCCAACAAATTAAAGGGTACTCTTAAAAAGGAAAAAAAAACTAAACAAAAAAAAAAGTCTGCTGAAAAAAAAATATTTTTTTTTTTCTGTTTTTCATCTTCTCCTTTGGGTGCCGGCTTCTTCTTTGTTGCTAAGAAAGATGGGTCATTGAGGCCTCGTATTGATTACCGTCTTCTTAATAAAATTACGGTCAAATATCAGTGCCATTTGCCTCTGATGTCTGATCTGTTCTGTAGAGTGAAGAGTGCCAAATGGTTTACGAAACTGGATCTCAAGGGTGCGTATAATCTCATCCGTATTAAGGAGGGTGATGAATGGAAGACGGCTTTTAATACTCCTGAGGGGCATTTTGAATACCTAGTGATGCCTTTTGGGCTCACTAATGCACCCTCCGTCTTCCAGGCCTTCATGAATGATATTTTTCGGGACCTTATTGGAAAATTTTTGATTGTGTATTTGGATGACATCTTGATTTTTTCTGATGATTGGGACTCTCATGTTGGGCAAGTACGGGCTGTTTTTCAGATACTTAAGGATAATGCACTGTACGTTAAGGGGTCAAAGTGCCTCTTTGGGATGCAAAGGAGTTCCTTTTTGGGCTTCATCTTGTCTCCCTCCGCTATCGAAATGGACCCAGTTAAGGTTCAGGCTATTTACGACTGGGTGCATCCGACTTCTCTAAATTCCCTGCAGCAGTTTTTGGGGTTTGCTAATTTTTACCGTAAATTTATAGCCAATTTTTCTGCCATTGTCAAACCTCTGACAGATTTAACAAAGAAGGGAGCTGATGCTGAGCATTGGACCCCAGAGGCAATTGTGGCCTTCCAGAAGCTTAAAAGGTGATTCACTTCTGCCCAGTCCTGCAGCAACCTGATGTGTCTCGCCCATTTCAAGTTGAGATCGATGCCTCAGAGATCGGAGCAGGTGCTGTTCTGTCTCAACGAGACGCTACTTTGGGTAAACTTAAGCCCTGTGCCTTTTTCTCTCGGACGTTTGCTCCTTCTGAATGGAATTATGATGTGTGGAACCGGGAATTATTGGCTATGAAGTGGGCATTTGAAGAGTGGAGGCATTGGTTGGAGGGGGCTAGGCATCAAGTTGTGGTGCTTACGGACCACAAGAATCTCATCTATCTGGAATCGGCCAAGAGGTTTAATCCTCGGAAGGCCAGGTGGGTTTTGTTTTTTACCCGGTTTAATTTTGTGGTCTCTTTTTTGCCGGGCACCAAGAATGTTAAGGCCAATGCCCTTTCCAGGAGTTTCTGCGCTCACTCTTTGGAGGTTGTCGAACCGTCTACTATCCTGAATGATGGTGTAGTTTTCTCGGGTATTTCGCCTGATCTGCGGTTGGCACTGGCGGAATTTCAGGGGGATAAACTTGAGAGATGTCTTACAGGGAAACTGTCCCGGACCAATGGAGAAACCGAGTTGTCTCTGAGGTTCATTGCTCTGTTTTGGCGGGTCATCCTGGCATTTTTGGTACTCGGGATCTTGTGAGATGCATTTTTTGGTGGCCTTCCTTGTCCCGGGATGTCCGTCATTTTGTGCAGTCGTGTGGAGTTTGTTCTATGTCCAAGCGCTGTTGTTCACGTTCTAGTGGACTAATATTGCCTTTGCCGGTACTTAAGAAACCTTGGACGCACATCTCTATGGATTTTATTTCAGAGCTTCCCGTCTCTCAGAAAATGACTGTGGTTTGGGTGATCTGTGACAGATTCTCCAAGATGGTCCACTTGGTTCCCCTATCTAAGTTGCCGTCTTCATCAGAGTTGGTGCCTTTGTTTTTCCAACATGTTGTTCATTTGCATGGTACTCCCGAAAACATTGTTTCTGACAGAGGGGTGCAGTTTGTATCCAGGTTTTGGAGGATTTTTTGCTCCAAATTGGGTGTTCAGCTGTCTTTCTCCTCGGCGTTTCATCCTCAGACCAATCGTCAGACTGAAAGGGCTAACCAGACCCTGGAGACCTATTTACGGTGTTTTGTTTCTGTGGATCAGGATGACTGGGTTTCGTTTTTGCCTTTGGCTGAATTTGCCCTTAACAATAGAGCTAGCTCTACCACATTGGTGTCCCCCTTTTTCTGCAATTTTGGGTATCACCCTAGGTTCCTCTCAGGGCAGCTTGAGGCATCTGACTGTCCAGGGGTGGATTCGGTGGTCAACAGGATGCAGCAGATTTGGGGGCAGGTAGTGGATAAATTGTTTCAGTCCCAAGAAACTGCCCAAAAGTTTGCCAACCGGCGTCGGACTGTTGGTCCCCGGTTTAAAGTAGGGGACATGGTGTGGTTGTCCTCTAAAAATATTCCTATACGAGTTCCATCTCCTAAATTTAAGCCCAGATTTATTGGACCTTATAAGATTTCGGAGATTATCAACCCTGTATCTTTCCGTTTGTTTCTGCCTGCGTCATTTAAGTTTCACAATGTCTTCCATAAGTCCTTGTTGAAGGAACATGTGGAGCCAACAGTTCCTGCAGCAGCGCCTCCTGACCCTGTTTTGGTACAAGGGGATCTGGAGTATGAGGTTGAAAAAATTCTGGATTCCCGTCGCAGTAGGCGTCAGCTTCAGTACCTTGTGAAATGGAAGGGTTATGGGCAGGAGGATAACTCTTGGGTTGTGGCGTCTGACATTCATGCGGACAGGTTGGTTTGCGCCTTCCATCATGCTCATCCCGAGCGACCCAGTGGCGTTGGTGAGGGTTCAGTGACCCCTCCTCAAGGGAGGGGTACTGTTGTGAATGTTTGTTATGTTTTGGCTGCTGGGAGGCTCCCTCTGGTGGCCAGGAATGGTTTGGACTTGGACCAGGTGTTTTGTGTAATGGGCGTTTCCTTTGCTAACTCTCTGCTTATTTAAATCCTGGTCTGATAGCAGGCTATGCCGGATGTCAGTTGTTCTTTGTATCAACAGCCTGCTTCATTCTGCTCCACACCACATCTACCCCAGAAAAGTGCTTGCTCTTTATTTATTGTTTGGTTCTTTTGCTCTTATCTGGGTTTGTCTTTTGCTGTGGTTGTTTTCAGTTTATTTGCATGCAGGGATTTTCCCCCTCAGTTGCTTGGCTGGGGAACTCCCTGCAGTTCTGTTTGGAGTATAGCTTCTTTAAGTCCATGTGTTTGTGGCTTGTTGAATTTGTTATGATTCTTGTTTTCTGATCATTGGTATGACAAGAGCACCTGGTGTAGGACAGAGTTCAGATCGTGCGATCCTAGGGCCTTTTTGTACTATCAGGAATTTGGAATTTGTAGGGTTTTTCTCTGGCCACCATTAGCCCCTTTCCTGTCCTTTCCTATCTTAGTCAGTGGGGGCATCACCTTTTGCTAATCCTGTCATCTATCTGTGTATTGTGTTTTTCCTATATCACCGCAGTCTTTGAATGTGGGGGGCTTGCTATTCTTGTCTATTTTCTGAGGCAGAAAGTTATTCATCTTTCCTTCCTTTAGGATAGTTAGTTCTCCGGCTAGGTTCGCAATGCACAGGATGTTAGTTCACCCCTCGGCTACTTCTAGTTGTGATGGTTAGCAAGGGGATGGCAGACAGATTAGTTGCCAATGCTCTTATCACCTTTTACCAATGATTTGTGGTGGTCTTCCATGGTTCCGGATCATAACACTGGACACAGTCGGAGTACTGGTAGCACGTCTACAATTGCATCCTCAGCCACCACTCTGCCTCTGAGCACTAGTCGGGGTGGCTCTGCAGGTCGCATGTGCTCTAAGCCTTGCCTATCCTGGTCCTTTTTTGACCTTGCAAAGGATCTCCCAAATCATGTGATCTGTAAAATTTGTTGGGAATTTATAGTAGAGGCAAAAAGCTCACCAGTTTGACAACTTCTTCCATGATTCGTCACATGAATACCAAGCATAATTCCCAGTGGGAAGCTCACTGTGCTGCAATGCGGCCTAGCATAGCGGGCCAACCACTGCCTTCCCTTCCAGTGCATCTGCATGCTCTTCATCTTCTATGACTGTGGGGACAGCTCTCACACCTGGTTTTTCACGCACACCTTCCACCACTGTAACCGCAACAGGCAGTTTGCTTGGTGGGTCGTCAGTTGGTTTGGAAGGGGAAACAAGTGTGGGTGTACAGCTCTCTCAGACATCGATTGCACCAATTGAGCCTGTAATCTCTAAGTATCGAAGCACAGGATTTTCGAGACCTTATGTCTGTCGCTGTGCCCCAGTACCAGATGCTCAGTCGCCACTACTTCTCTAAGAAAGGTGTGCCTGCGCTACACCAGCATGTCGCACACAACATCACCGCTTCCTTGAGAAACTCTGTGTGTGAACGGGTGCATTTCACCACCGATATTTGGACCAGTAAGCATGGACAGGGGCGTTACATGTCGCTGACTGGGCACTGGGTAACTATGGTGAGAGATGGAGAAGGGTCTGCTGAACAAGTTTTGCCATCCCCACGACTTGCGTGTCAATCCTCTGTATGTAGAAGTTCCTCCAACGCTTCTGCCTCCTCGACCCCGTCTGGGTCCTCCACCTTTGCCCCAAGCCTGCCTGGTCAGGCCAACAGCGTTGTAACTGCGCACAAGGAATCAGGCACACCTCCTTACTATGCTGGCAGCAGAGCACAACGGCATCAGGTGGTCTTTAGCTTGAAATGTCTTGGAAAGAAGAGTCACACAGCGGCTGAGTTGTGGGCAGCTCTGCAGTCCGAGTTTCGTAAATGGTTGTCTCCACTAGAGATGAGCGAACCGGTCCCGGTTCGGCTCGAGGCCGGTTCGACGAACGGGGGTCCAGTTCGAGTTCGGTTCGTCGAACGTTCGACGAACCAAACTCGAACGTATAGGCTATAATGGGAGGCAATCACAAACACATAAAAATGCATTATAAATGTACACAAACAGTTAATAAACATTGCCATAACACTTACCGGTCCCCGCGATCCCTTCTGCACTCTGTCTCCTGCCGCTATTCCATCCGATGATCGCTTAATCCTCCCGGTGACCTGCACTGCCAGCAGAGATGCAGGACCTATCGTGACGTCAAAATAGCCATGTGACCAGTCACGTGGCTATTATCTCATTGGCTACAGACTGGTCACATGACTATGACGCGTCATGTAGGACCTGCGAGTGCATCTCTCCGGTACACGGTGCACATATGTGTATCGCCGTGTACCGGCGACATGCTCTAGCACACGGTCGACTCCCCGTTCCGTTAGGGACCGGCTGACACAGCCGGTCATTAACGGAGATCACCGTTGCCATAGCAACGCAGTTAGCGGTGACGTCACCGCTAACCGCGGCTCCGAGAGCACCGTTGCTATGGTAACGCGTCTGTCAGCGTTACCGCTGTTACCGCTGACAGCCAGCACTGATCACTCACGGAGTGAAGGCTGCACGCTGCTTCCCGATTGTAGTGAGGATTGTAGTGAGGATGAGGTTCCCCAGCCCCAAGTGATGAGCTGGTGAATCTCATCCTCACTACAATCGTCACTACTACTACACTAGTGAGGATTGTAGTGAGGATGAGATGCCCCAGCCCATGATGGGCTGTGAACCTCATCCTCACTACAATCGTCACTACTACTACACTAGAAAGAAAGAAGACAGAAGAGCAGGATCGTGGAGGGCTGACAGGGGGTAATAAAGATGGAGTCTCTAATGTGTCTGTGTATTTATTTCTATTCAAGTATTTTTTCTCTGTGTGGTGTTTTTTTTAACCCTTTATTGGAGATTCTTAATGGCCGGGTCAAACGTGCCTGACATTAAGAATCTCTGGCTTAATACTGGCTAGTAAAACAAAGCCAGTATTAACTCATGATTACCCAACAAGCCACCCGGCTCCAGGGCTGTTGGAAGAGTTGGATACAGCGCCAGATGATGGCGCTTCTATGAGAGCGCCATTTTCTGGGACGGCTGCGGACTGAAATCCGCAGCTGAGGCACCCAGAAACCTCGGGCTAACCAGTGCTGCGGATTCCAATCCCCAGCTGCCTAGTTGTACCCGGCTGGACACAAAAATGGGGCGAAGCCCACGTCATTTGATTTTTAATTATTTCATGAAATAAGTGAAATAATTAAAAAAAAACGGGCTTCCCTATATTTTTGGTTCCCAGCCGGGTACAAATAGGCAACTGGGGGTTGGAGGCAGCCCGTGGCTGCCTGCTGTACCTGGCTAGCATATAAAAATATGGCGAAGCCCACGTCATTTTTTTGGTGGGCAAAAAAATTCTGCATACAGTCCTGGATGGAGTATGCTGAGCCTTGTAGTTCTGCAGCTGCTGTCTGCTCTTCTACATACAGACAGCAGCTGCAGAACTACAAGGCTCAGCATACTCCATCCAGGACTGTATGCAGAAGTTTTTTGCCCCCTGAAAAAATTATGTGGGCTTCGCCATATTTTTGTATGCTAGCCAGGTACGGCTGCCCCCAACCCCCAGTTGCCTATTTGTACCCGGCTGGGAACCAAAAATAAAGGGAAGCCCTTTTTTTATTATTTCATGAATTTCATGAAATAATTAGAAAACAAATGACGTAGGCTTCGCCCCATTTTTGTGTCCAGCCAGGTACAACTAGGCAGCTGGGGATTGGAATCCGCAGCACAGGTTGGCCTGAGCTTTCTGGGCCCCACTGCTGCGAATTGCAGTCTGCAGCCGCCTCAGAAAATGGCATTTTCATAGAAGCGCCATCTTCTGGCGCTGTATCCAACTCTTCCACCACCTGCCTGCTATACCTGGCTAGCATACAAAAATATGGCGAAGCTCACGTCCTTTTTTTGTAGTTTTTTGGCAAAAAAAATAAAAATGCTTCTCTGGATTTTCCATTGCCAGTGAAGGTAACACCAAGCAGTGGGGGTTAGCAGCCAGTAGCTGCTTGGATTACCCTTAGCTAGCAATACAAAAAATGCAGCGGGAGCCCATATATATTTTTTTTAATTATTTATTTAAATAACTAAAAATAAAATGGGCTTCCCTGTATTTTGATTGCTGGACATCACAGTGCTGTAAAAATAAATCTTTAAAAAAATGACGTAGCGCTCCGCGGTATTTTTGATTCTCAGCGCAGATAAAGCAGACAGCTATGGGTTGCCACCCCCATCTGCCTGCCGTTACCTTGGTTGGCAATCAAAATACAGGGAAGCCCATTAATTTTTTCTATTTAAAAAATAGTTAAAAAAAAAAATGACGTTGGGTCCCCCCATTATTGATAGCCAGCTAGGGTAAAGCAGACGGCTGTAGCCTGAAAACCACAGCTGGCAGCTTTACCGTGGTTGGGGATCCAATGTGGAGGTCCCCTCAGGCTCTTTTTTATAATTATTTTATAAATATTAATAATTACACAATAAAAGTAGGGTCCCCCCCAAATTGGATCACCAGCCAAGGTAAAGCGGACAGCTGTGGTCTGGTATTCTCAGGGTGGGAAGGTCCATAGTTATTGGGCCTTCACATCCTAAAAATAGCAGGCCGCAGGAACCCCAGACGTGGCGCATCCACTAGATGCGCCAATCCTGGTGCTTCACCCCAGCTCATCCCGTGCCCTGGTGCAGTGGCAAACGGGGTAATAAATCGATGTTGATAATAACTGTAAAGTAACTAGAGTTGAGCGCGGTTCGTGGTTCGTGGTTCTCCAGTTCTAGGCTCGAGTGATTTTGGGGCATGTTCTAGATCGAACTAGAACTCGAGCTTTTGGCAAAAGCGCGATAGTTCTAGAAACGTTCCAGAACGGTTCTAGCAGCAAAAAACCAGCTAAATCCTAGCTTGGTTTCTGCTGTAATAGTGTAAGTCACTCTGTGAATCACACTATTATCACATTTCAGTGTATAGTGTGCGTGAACAGCGCCTTCAGATCACTGCTGTTTCTATAATGGCGATCGCCATTTTTTTTTTTTTTTTTCTTGTCTTCCTTCCCTAAGCGCGCGCGTCTTGTGGGGCGGGCCAGCATGTCAGCCAATCCCAGACACACACACAGCTAAGTGGACTTTTAGCCAGAGAAGCAACGGCATGTGTGATAGGATGTCCATGTCACATGTCCCTGCATTATAAAAACAGACATTTTCTTCCAGGACGCCATTATCTGCCTTCTGCGTCTTTGGTGTCAGACATCACTGTCGCAGCTCCGTCCTCCTGAGTCCTATCGCCGATACAGCTGTATGCGCTGCATACACAGCATTAGACAGCTTAGGGAGAGCACTTTCTAGCAGTCCTTTTAAGGGCTCAATTCGGCAGGGTCAGAGAGCCATAGGTGACAGGTCCTGAAAACAGCAACAGCGTCTGTGTAGCCAAGGTCAGGGATTTCCTCCCTGCATTTCACCATTAGGAGGGAATAGAAAGGCAGGCTTCCATTCCTCTACCCAGAGCCCCACAATCCTGCCACTGTACCCTCCTGTCCTCTGCACACTCCAACTCATTATAACTAAGCCATTATACTAGCAAACAATCAGTGTACCTAGTGGCATCCTAAACGTGACTATTGGACTTTGCTATAGTCCCACTAGTGCAAAGACATTTGCAGAGCACGTCTGCCTGCATTGCACACTCCAACTCATTATAACTAAGCCATTATACTAGCAAACACTCAGTGTACCTAGTGGCATCCTATACGTGGCTATTGGACTTTGCTATAGTCACACTAGTGCAAAGACATTTGCAGAGCGCGTCTGCCTGCATTGCACACTCCAACTCATGATAACTAAGCCATTATACTAGCAAACACTCAGTGTACCTAGTGGCATCCTATACGTGGCTATTGGACTCTGCTATAGTCACACTAGTGCAAAGACATTTGCAGAGCGCGTCTGCCTGCATTGCACACTCCAACTCATTATAACTAAGCCATTATACTAGCAAACACTCAGTGTACCTAGTGGCATCCTATACGTGGCTATTGGACTTTGCTATAGTCACACTAGTGCAAAGACATTTGCAGAGCGCGTCTGCCTGCATTGCACACTCCAACTCATGATAACTAAGCCATTATACTAGCAAACACTCAGTGTACCTAGTGGCATCCTATACGTGGCTATTGGACTTTGCTATAGTCACACTAGTGCAAAGACATTTGCAGAGCGCGTCTGCCTGCATTGCACACTCCAACTCATTATAACTAAGCCATTATACTAGCAAACACTCAGTGTACCTAGTGGCACCCTATACGTGGCTATTGGACTTTGCTATAGTCACACTAGTGCAAAGACATTTGCAGAGCGCGTCTGCCTGCATTGCACACTCCAACTCATTATAACTAAGCCATTATACTAGCAAACACTCAGTGTACCTAGTGGCATCCTATACGTGGCTATTGGACTTTGCTATAGTCACACTAGTGCAAAGACATTTGCAGAGCGCGTCTGCCTGCATTGCACACTCCAACTCATGATAACTAAGCCATTATACTAACAAACACTCAGTGTACCTAGTGGCATCCTATACGTGGCTATTGGACTCTGCTATAGTCACACTAGTGCAAAGACATTTGCAGAGCGCGTCTGCCTGCATTGCACACTCCAACTCATTATAACTAAGCCATTATACTAGCAAACACTCAGTGTACCTAGTGGCATCCTATACGTGGCTATTGGACTTTGCTATAGTCACACTAGTGCAAAGACATTTGCAGAGCGCGTCTGCCTGCATTGCACACTCCAACTCATGATAACTAAGCCATTATACTAGCAAACACTCAGTGTACCTAGTGGCATCCTATACGTGGCTATTGGACTTTGCTATAGTCACACTAGTGCAAAGACATTTGCAGAGCGCGTCTGCCTGCATTGCACACTCCAACTCATTATAACTAAGCCATTATACTAGCAAACACTCAGTGTACCTAGTGGCATCCTATACGTGGCTATTGGACTTTGCTATAGTCCCACTAGTGCAAAGACATTTGCAGAGCGCGTCTGCCTGCATTGCACACTCCAACTCATGATAACTAAGCCATTATACTAGCAAACACTCAGTGTACCTAGTGGCATCCTATACGTGGCTATTGGACTTTGCTATAGTCACACTAGTGCAAAGACATTTGCAGAGCGCGTCTGCCTGCATTGCACACTCCAACTCATGATAACTAAGCCATTATACTAGCAAACACTCAGTGTACCTAGTGGCATCCTATACGTGGCTATTGGACTTTGCTATAGTCACACTAGTGCAAAGACATTTGCAGAGCGCGTCTGCCTGCATTGCACACTCCAACTCATTATAACTAAGCCATTATACTAGCAAGCACTCAGTGTACCTAGTGGCATCCTATACGTGGCTATTGGACTTTGCTATAGTCACACTAGTGCAAAGACATTTGCAGAGCGTGTCTGCCTGCATTGCACACTCCAACTCATTATAACTAAGCCATTATACTAGCAAACACTCAGTGTACCTAGTGGCATCCTATACGTGGCTATTGCACTTTGCTATAGTCACACTAGTGCAAAGACATTTGCAGAGCGCGTCTGCCTGCATTGCACACTCCAACTCATTATAACTAAGCCATTATACTAGCAAACACTCAGTGTACCTAGTGGCATCCTATACGTGGCTATTGGACTTTGCTATAGTCCCACTAGTGCAAAGACATTTTCAGAGCGCGTCTGCCTGCATTGCACACTCCAACTCATGATAACTAAGCCATTATACTAGCAAACACTCAGTGTACCTAGTGGCATCCTATACGTGGCTATTGGACTTTGCTATAGTCACACTAGTGCAAAGACATTTGCAGAGCGCGTCTGCCTGCATTGCACACTCCAACTCATTATAACTAAGCCATTATACTAGCAAACACTCAGTGTACCTAGTGGCATCCTATACGTGGCTATTGGACTTTGCTATAGTCCCACTAGTGCAAAGACATTTGCAGAGCGCGTCTGCCTGCATTGCACACTCCAACTCATGATAACTAAGCCATTATACTAGCAAACACTCAGTGTACCTAGTGGCATCCTATACGTGGCTATTGGACTTTGCTATAGTCCCACTAGTGCAAAGACATTTGCAGAGCGCGTCTGCCTGCATTGCACACTCCAACTCATGATAACTAAGCCATTATACTAGCAAACACTCAGTGTACCTAGTGGCATCCTATACGTGGCTATTGGACTTTGCTATAGTCCCACTAGTGCAAAGACATTTGCAGAGCGCGTCTGCCTGCATTGCACACTCCAACTTTTTTAAACTAAGCCATTATACTAGCAAACACTCAGTGTACCTAGTGGCATCCTATACGTGGCTATTGGACTTTGCTATAGTCACACTAGTGCAAAGACATTTGCAGAGCGCGTCTGCCTGCATTGCACACTCCAACTCATTATAACTAAGCCATTATACTAGAAAACACTCAGTGTACCTAGTGGCATCCTATACGTGGCTATTGGACTTTGCTATAGTCACACTAGTGCAAAGACATTTGCAGAGCGCGTCTGCCTGCATTGCACACTCCAACTCATTATAACTAAGCCATTATACTAGCAAACACTCAGTGTACCTAGTGGCATCCTATACGTGGCTATTGGACTTTGCTATAGTCCCACTAGTGCAAAGACATTTGCAGAGCGCGTCTGCCTGCATTGCACACTCCAACTCATGATAACTAAGCCATTATACTAGCAAACACTCAGTGTACCTAGTGGCATCCTATACGTGGCTATTGGACTTTGCTATAGTCCCACTAGTGCAAAGACATTTGCAGAGCGCGTCTGCCTGCATTGCACACTCCAACTCATGATAACTAAGCCATTATACTAGCAAACACTCAGTGTACCTAGTGGCATCCTATACGTGGCTATTGGACTTTGCTATAGTCACACTAGTGCAAAGACATATGCAGAGCGCGTCTGCCTGCATTGCACACTCCAACTCATTATAACTAAGCCATTATACTAGCAAACACTCAGTGTACCTAGTGGCATCCTATACGTGACTATTGGACTTTGCTATAGTCACACTAGTGCAAAGACATTTGCAGAGCGCGTCTGCCTGCATTGCACACTCCAACTCATTATAACTAAGCCATTATACTAGCAAACACTCAGTGTACCTATGGCATCCTATACGTGGCTATTGGACTTTGCTATAGTCACACTAGTGCAAAGACATTTGCAGAGCGCGTCTGCCTGCATTGCACACTCCAACTCATTATAACTAAGCCATTATAGTAGCAAACACTCAGTGTACCTAGTGGCATCCTATACGTGGCTATTGGACTTTGCTATAGTCACACTAGTGCAAAGACATTTGCAGAGCGCGTCTGCCTGCATTGCACACTCCAACTCATTATAACTAAGCCATTATACTAGCAAACACTCAGTGTACCTAGTGGCATCCTATACGTGGCTATTGGACTTTGCTATAGTCACACTAGTGCAAAGACATTTGCAGAGCGCGTCTGCCTGCATTGCACACTCCAACTCATTATAACTAAGCCATTATACTAGCAAACACTCAGTGTACCTAGTGGCATCCTATACGTGGCTATTGGACTTTGCTATAGTCCCACTAGTGCAAAGACATTTGCAGAGCGCGTCTGCCTGCATTGCACACTCCAACTCATTATAACTAAGCCATTATACTAGCAAACACTCAGTGTACCTAGTGGCGTCCTAAACGTGGCTATTGGACTTTGCTATAGTCACACTAGTGCAAAGACATTTGCAGAGCGCGTATGCCTGCATTGCACACTCCAACTCATGATAACTAAGCCATTATACTAGCAAACACTCAGTGTACCTAGTGGCATCCTATACGTGGCTATTGGACTTTGCTATATTCACACTAGTGCAAAGACATTTGCAGAGCGCGTCTGCCTGCATTGCACACTCCAACTCATTATAACTAAGCCATTATACTAGCAAACACTCAGTGTACCTAGTGGCATCCTATACATGGCTATTGGACTTTGCTATAGTCACACTAGTGCAAAGACATTTGCAGAGCGCGTCTGCCTGCATTGCACACTCCAACTCATTATAACTAAGCCATTATACTAGCAAACACTCAGTGTACCTAGTGGCATCCTATACGTGGCTATTGGACTTTGCTATAGTCACACTAGTGCAAAGACATTTGCAGAGCGCGTCTGCCTGCATTGCACACTCCAACTCATTATAACTAAGCCATTATACTAGCAAACACTCAGTGTACCTAGTGGCATCCTATACGTGGCTATTGGACTTTGCTATAGTCCCACTAGTGCAAAGACATTTGCAGAGCGCGTCTGCCTGCATTGCACACTCCAACTCATGATAACTAAGCCATTATACTAGCAAACACTCAGTGTACCTAGTGGCATCCTATACGTGGCTATTGGACTTTGCTATAGTCACACTAGTGCAAAGACATTTGCAGAGCGCGTCTGCCTGCATTGCACACTCCAACTCATTATAACTAAGCCATTATACTAGCAAACACTCAGTGTACCTAGTGGCATCCTATACGTGGCTATTGGACTTTGCTATAGTCACACTAGTGCAAAGACATTTGCAGAGCGCGTCTGCCTGCATTGCACACTCCAACTCATTATAACTAAGCCATTATACTAGCAAACACTCAGTGGCATCCTATACGTGGCTATTGGACTTTGCTATAGTCACACTAGTGCAAAGACATTTGCAGAGCGTGTCTGCCTGCATTGCACACTCCAACTCATTATAACTAAGCCATTATACTAGCAAACACTCAGTGTACCTAGTGGCATCCTATACGTGGCTATTGGACTTTGCTATAGTCCCACTAGTGCAAAGACATTTGCAGAGCGCGTCTGCCTGCATTGCACACTCCAACTCATGATAACTAAGCCATTATACTAGCAAACACTCAGTGTACCTAGTGGCATCCTATACGTGGCTATTGGACTTTGCTATAGTCCCACTAGTGCAAAGACATTTGCAGAGCGCGTCTGCCTGCATTGCACACTCCAACTCATGATAACTAAGCCATTATACTAGCAAACACTCAGTGTACCTAGTGGCATCCTATACGTGGCTATTGGACTTTGCTATAGTCACACTAGTGCAAAGACATATGCAGAGCGCGTCTGCCTGCATTGCACACTCCAACTCATTATAACTAAGCCATTATACTAGCAAACACTCAGTGTACCTAGTGGCATCCTATACGTGGCTATTGGACTTTGCTATAGTCACACTAGTGCAAAGACATTTGCAGAGCGCGTCTGCCTGCATTGCACACTCCAACTCATTATAACTAAGCCATTATACTAGCAAACACTCAGTGTACCTAGTGGCATCCTATACGTGGCTATTGGACTTTGCTATAGTCACACTAGTGCAAAGACATTTGCAGAGCGCGTCTGCCTGCATTGCACACTCCAACTCATTATAACTAAGCCATTATAGTAGCAAACACTCAGTGTACCTAGTGGCATCCTATACGTGGCTATTGGACTTTGCTATAGTCACACTAGTGCAAAGACATTTGCAGAGCGCGTCTGCCTGCATTGCACACTCCAACTCATTATAACTAAGCCATTATACTAGCAAACACTCAGTGTACCTAGTGGCATCCTATACGTGGCTATTGGACTTTGCTATAGTCACACTAGTGCAAAGACATTTGCAGAGCGCGTCTGCCTGCATTGCACACTCCAACTCATTATAACTAAGCCATTATACTAGCAAACACTCAGTGTACCTAGTGGCATCCTATACGTGGCTATTGGACTTTGCTATAGTCCCACTAGTGCAAAGACATTTGCAGAGCGCGTCTGCCTGCATTGCACACTCCAACTCATTATAACTAAGCCATTATACTAGCAAACACTCAGTGTACCTAGTGGCATCCTAAACGTGGCTATTGGACTTTGCTATAGTCACACTAGTGCAAAGACATTTGCAGAGCGCGTATGCCTGCATTGCACACTCCAACTCATGATAACTAAGCCATTATACTAGCAAACACTCAGTGTACCTAGTGGCATCCTATACGTGGCTATTGGACTTTGCTATATTCACACTAGTGCAAAGACATTTGCAGAGCGCGTGTGCCTGCATTGCACACTCCAACTCATTATAACTAAGCCATTATACTAGCAAACACTCAGTGTACCTAGTGGCATCCTATACGTGGCTATTGGACTTTGCTATAGTCCCACTAGTGCAAAGACATTTGCAGAGTGCGTCAGCCTGCATTGCACACTCCAACTCATGATAACTAAGCCATTATACTAGCAAACACTCAGTGTACCTAGTGGCATCCTATACGTGGCTATTGGACTTTGCTATAGTCCCACTTGTGCAAAGACATTTGCAGAGCGCGTCTGCCTGCATTGCACACTCCAACTCATGATAACTAAGCCATTATACTAGCAAACACTCAGTGTACCTAGTGGCATCCTATACGTGGCTATTGGACTTTGCTATAGTCACACTAGTGCAAAGACATTTGCAGAGCGCGTCTGCCTGCATTGCACACTCCAACTCATTATAACTAAGCCATTATACTAGCAAACACTCAGTGTACCTAGTGGCATCCTATACGTGGCTATTGGACTTTGCTATAGTCACACTAGTGCAAAGACATTTGCAGAGCGCGTCTGCCTGCATTGCACACTCCAACTCATTATAACTAAGCCATTATACTAGCAAACACTCAGTGGCATCCTATACGTGGCTATTGGACTTTGCTATAGTCACACTAGTGCAAAGACATTTGCAGAGCGCGTCTGCCTGCATTGCACACTCCAACTCATTATAACTAAGCCATTATACTAGCAATTTTTGCTGCCAGTTTAAGGGCCGTAGTTGCATTGTCAGGGATATTTATTCTTTATTATTCTGCTGTTAATAAAGCTAGACCACCACTGCAATCTACACCACCTCTCAATTTTTACTACCACATTTTCAGTCCACAATCTTGTCGCAATCAACATGAGTGGCAAAATGACAGATGCTGGTGGAAAGGGGAAGAGGCGTGGTGGAAAAGGCAAAAAAGGTTTTGTCCGTGGGGAAGTTGGCAAAGCTCCATTATCATCTGCTGAAGATAGACCATCTACCAGCAAAAGTAAGATGTCTACTACTTACCGTGGACAATCCGATGTGCTCCCTTTGTTACGGACACGAACAACAGGAACAAAGGTAGATGATGGGCAAAAAAGGAAAATGCTTGAATGGATCTCAAGTGGTCCAACAAGTGCCCTCTCAGCCACTTCAAGTACCGCATCCAAAAAACACCAGTCCTCTGAGTTGTCATCCCAATCAAACTTGCTTTCTCCCAGCTCTGAAGTCTCCATCAGCCCTGCACAGTATGGTGGAACTGAGATGGCTGAGTCTGCAGAGCTGTTCAGTCACACTATAGCCTGGGAATCAGAGGTCTGCTCCCAAGCTACAGTGAGTACAGAACAGGAAATGGTCTGCAGTGATGCCCAGAACCTTTGTGACTCTGATTCAGGCCGTGAGGACCAAGTTTCTGAGCATAATGTTGACCCTTTGTCACAAACTGTAACACCTGTGGTTATAGACAATGAGGAACATACTGATGAAGATGAGACGCAGATACCCGATTGGGATGACAACTTAAATATTCGGTCAGGGCAAGAAGAGGCTCGGTCTGAGGGGGAGGGGAGTGCAAACACAACAATTGATGATGAAGTTCTAGATCCCACCTACTGTCAACCCACAATCAGACACTCGAGGAGGTCAACAGAGGCGGTGGAGGAGGATGCAACCAACGACGAAGTTACCTTGCGCCTTCCTGGACAGAGTCGGAGCACTGGTAGCACGTCTACAACTGCATCCTCAGCCACCACTCTGCCTATGAGCATTATTCGGGGTGGATCAACAGGTCGCATGGCCTCTAAGCCTTGCCTAGCCTGGTCCTTTTTTGACATAGAAAAAGATCGCCCAAATTATGTGATCTGTAAAATTTGTCATGGTTCTCTTAGTAGAGGTCAAAACCTCAGCAGTTTGACAACTTCTTCCATGAATTGTCACATGAATAAATATCATAGGTCCCGGTGGGAAGCTCACCATGCTGCAATGCGGCCTAGCGGAGCGAACCATCCACCGCCTGCCCCTTCCAGTGCATCCGCGCGCTCTTCATCTTCTAGGACTGTGGGGACAGCTGTCACACCTGTTTTTCCACGCACAACTTCCACCACTGTAACCGCAACAGGCAGTTTGCTTGGTAGGTCGTCAGTTGGTTTGGAAGGGGAAACAAATGAGTGTGTACAGCTCTCTCCGACATCGATAGCACCAACGTTGGATGAAGGCAACATCATGTCTCCGCCTGCACTTTCCTCACAAACCTGCATTTTTACAGGGACACCCTACTCAACACCGTCTACACACAGCAGCCAGATCTCTGTCCCTCAGATGTGGTCAAATAAAAGGCCACTTCCTGCGACCCATGACAAAGCTAAGAGGTTGACTCTATCCCTCTGTAAGCTGTTGGCTACCGAAATGCTGCCTTTCCGCCTAGTGGACACACAGGATTTTAGAGACCTTATGTCTGTCGCTGTGCCCCAGTACCAGATGCCTAGTCGCCACTACTTCTCTAAGAAAGGTGTGCCCGCGCTACACCAGCATGTCGCACACAACATCACCGCTTCCTTGAGAAACTCTGTGTGTGAACGGGTGCATTTCACCACCGATACTTGGACCAGTAAGCATGGACAGGGACGTTACATGTCGCTGACTGGGCACTGGGTAACTATGGTGATAGATGGTGAAGGGTCTGCTGCACAAGTCTTGCCGTCCCCACGACTTGTGTGTCAATCCTCTGTCTGTCCAAGTTCCGCCACTGCTTCTGCATCCTCCACCTCATCTGGCTCCTCCACCTCCGCCCCAAGCCTGCCTGGTCAGGCCACCAGCGTTCTCACTGCGCAGAAGGAATCACGCACCCCTCATTACTATGCTGGCAGCAGAGCGCAAGGGCATCAGGCGGTCTTTAGCTTGACATGTCTTGGGAATAAGAGTCACACAGCTGAGGAGTTGTGGTCAGCTCTGCGGTCCGAGTTTAATAAATGGTTGTCTCCACTCAACCTGCAGCCTGGTAAGGTCGTGTGCGACAATGCTGCAAACCTGGGTGCGGCCCTTCGCCTGGGCAAGGTGACACACGTACCTTGTATGGCTCACGTGTTGAACCTTGTCGTCCAGCAATTTTTAACACACTATCCCGGCCTAGATGGCCTTCTGAACAGGGCACGAAAACTGTCTGCTCACTTCCGCCGTTCAAGCGCCACAGCTGAGCGACTTGCATTGCTC
The DNA here is from genome assembly GCF_048569485.1 of Anomaloglossus baeobatrachus. Classification (NCBI taxonomy): domain Eukaryota; kingdom Metazoa; phylum Chordata; class Amphibia; order Anura; family Aromobatidae; genus Anomaloglossus; species Anomaloglossus baeobatrachus. Next base: position 149,362,008 of record NC_134362.1, on the reverse strand, counting down.
CAGAAGTCTTTCGGCCTGCCGGTTCATCGCCTGAAATGCGATGTGGCGACACTCTGGAATTCAACTCTCCACATGTTGCAGCGACTGTGGCAGCACCGCAGAGCCCTGGTGCAATACGTCATGACGTATAGCCTGGGCCAACGAGATGCAGAGGTGGGGCAGATCACCCTGATGGAGTGGTCTCAGATCAAGGACCTATGCACCCTTCTGCACAGTTTCGACATGGCGACGAATATGTTTAGCGCTGACAATGCCATTATCAGCATGACGATTCCAGTCATTATGTAGGAGGATTCATATGCGCAAGGGACAACAACATCACCAAGGTCCAGACGTTCATCATCATCAACGCAGCAGGCATGGGACCATGGGGGACAGGGATCAACAAGGGCGCATGGTAGCAGGCGAAATGTTGAGCAAGGTGCAGGAGAACATGAAGAAATGGAGGACGAACTGTCCATGGACATGGAAGACTCAGCGGATGAGGGAGACCTTGGTCAAATTTCAGTTGAAAGAGGTTGGGGGGAGATGTCAGAGGAAGAAAGAACGGGTAGCACCTCTATGCCACAAACACAGCGTGGACTTGGTCCGCATGGCTGCGCAAGACACATGAGTGCCTTTTTGTTGCACTACCTCCAACATGACAGTCGTATTGTCAAAATTAGAAGTGATGATGACTACTGGATTGCCACACTATTAGATCCCCGGTACAAGTCCAAATTTTGTGACATAATTCCAGCCATAGAAAGGGACGCACGTATGCAGGAGTATCAGCAGAAGCTGTTACTCGATCTTAGCTCGGCTTTTCCACCAAACAACCGTGCAGGTGCAGGGAGGGAATCTCCCAGTTGTAACTTGACAAACATGGGACGGTCTCGTCATCTTCAACAGTCTACCCGTACCAGTAGGACCGTATCTGGTGCTGGTAACAGCAATTTTATGGAATCTTTTCATAATTTTTTTAGACCCTCTTTTGCAAGGCCACCAGAGACAACAAGTCTGACACATAGTCAACGGCTGGAGAGGATGATACAGGAGTATCTACAAATGAACATCGATGCCATGACTTTGCAAATGGAGCCTTGCTCCTTTTGGGCTTCAAATCTAGAAAAATGGCCAGAGCTCTCCAGTTACGCCTTGGAGATTTTGTCGTGTCCAGCTGCCAGCGTTGTCTCTGAACGTGTCTTCAGTGCTGCTGGGTGTGTGCTGACAGATAAGCGCACGCGTCTGTCCAGTGACAATGTGGACAGACTGACGTTCATCAAAATGAACAAGTCATGGATCCAGAAGGAATTTACTACCCCTGTGTCATCCTGGGGAGAGTAAATGCTTGTGGATTTGGAATGTGCTTGATGCAAATCAAAACATCCTGTTTGCAACTAGGGCACAAGTGCTGCCACTGATGGGGTGTCTGTGTGGCCCAATTTTTGGAAAAAAAGGGAGACTCCGCTTGGAGTAACCCTTGCTTGATGTGTTTTTAAAAGAAGCCAAGATGAACAGAGCTGGGATCGGGAAAGACTTTGCTACCTACCCCGGTGTCATCCTGGGGACGGATAAGAATGGCGTATTTTTGAATGTGCTTGACGCAAATCTAGCTGTGAAGTGTACAACTGGGGCACAACTGCTGCCACTGAAGGGGTGGGTGTGTGTGGGGCCCAATTTTTGGAAAAAAGGGAGACTCCGCTTGGAGTAACCCTTGCTTACATTGTTTTTAAAAGGAGCCAAGATGAACAAGTCATGGTTCAGCAAAGACTTTTACCTACCCCGGTGTCATCCTGGGGACGGTTAACTATGGCGTATTTTTGAATGTGCTTGATGCAAATCTAGCTGTGAAGTGTACAACTGGGGCACAACTGCTGCCACTGAAGGGGTGGGTGTGTGTGGGGCCCAATTTTTGGAAAAAAGGGAGACTCCGCTTGGAGTAACCCTTGCTTGCTGTGTTTTTAAAAGAAGCCAAGATGAACAGAGCTGGGATCAGGAAAGACTTTGCTACCTACCCCGGTGTCATCCTGGGGACGGTTAACTATGGCGTATTTTTGAATGTGCTTGATGCAAATCTAGCTGTGAAGTGTACAACTGGGGCACAACTGCTGCCACTGAAGGGGTGGGTGTGTGTGGGGCCCAATTTTTGGAAAAAAGGGAGACTCCGCTTGGAGTAACCCTTGCTTGATGTGTTTTTAAAAGAAGCCAAGATGAACAGAGCTGGGATCAGGAAAGACTTTGCTACCTACCCCGGTGTCATCCTGGGGACGGATAAGAATGGCGTATTTTTGAATGTGCTTGATGCAAATCTACCTGTGAAGTGTACAACTGGGGCACAACTGCTGCCACTGAAGGGGTGGGTGTGTGTGGGGCCCAATTTTTGGAAAAAAGGGAGACTCCGCTTGGAGTAACCCTTGCTTGATGTGTTTTTAAAAGAAGCCAAGATGAACAGAGCTGGGATCAGGAAAGACTTTGCTACCTACCCCGGTGTCATCCTAGGGACGGATAAGTATGGCGTATTTTTGAATGTGCTTGATGCAAATCTAGCTGTTAAGTGTACAACTGGGGCACAACTGCTGCCACTGAAGGGGTGGGTGTGTGTGGGGCCCAATTTTTGGAAAAAAGGGAGACTCCGCTTGGAGTAACCCTTGCTTACATTGTTTTTAAAAGGAGCCAAGATGAACAAGTCATGGTTCAGCAAAGACTTTTACCTACCCCGGTGTCATCCTGGGGACGGATAAGAATGGCGTATTTTTGAATGTGCTTGATGCAAATCTACCTGTGAAGTGTACAACTGGGGCACAACTGCTGCCACTGAAGGGGTGGGTGTGTGTGGAGCCCAATTTTTGGAAAAAAGGGAGACTCCGCTTGGAGTAACCCTTGCTTGCTGTGTTTTTAAAAGAAGTCAAGATGAACAGAGCTGGGATCAGGAAAGACTTTGCTACCTACCCCGGTGTCATCCTGGGGACGGATAAGAATGGCGTATTTTTGAATGTGCTTGATGCAAATCTAGCTGTGAAGTGTACAACTGGGGCAAAACTGCTGCCACTGAAGGGGTGGGTGTGTGTGGGGCCCAATTTTTGGAAAAAAGGGAGACTCCGCTTGGAGTCACCTTGCGGTGTTTTACATGACTTTAGAAGGGCGTGCCATGCCTATATCTGTGTGTCCTCCTCTTTTTCCTTGTCCAGCTGTTTTGTTTTCGCATGAGTATATGTCCTTGTCACTTTCCCATGTGTTTGTGTTGTGTTGTGAGTTGTTTGTCACCTTTTGGACACCTTTGAGGGTGTTTTCTAGGTGTTTTTTTGTGTTTGTGATTGCCTGCCATTGTTTCCTATGCAGTTCGAGTTCGGTTCGTCGAACGTTCGACGAACCGAACTCAAACGGGACCTCCGTTCGGCGAACCGACCTCGAGCCGAACCGTGACCGGTTCGCTCATCTCTAAAAGTAACCTGAGATCAAGCCCAGCAGTTTGTGATGTCATGGCGTCTATTAGATACTCAACATCATAAACTGTCAGTACTAACAAAAAAAAAAAATTGACAAAAGAAATTTATTTGAAAAAACAGTCCCCAAAACATTTCCTCTTTCACCAATTTATTGTAAGAAAAAAAATAAAGGGGTCCCACGACGACTCTGGACCGTCTAGAATATGGGGGGGAGACACTCAGGGAACGTATCCCCCATTTTCTAGGAGTGCAGACCCTTCATGTGAGGAGTGTGGGTGCAATGAATCTGCACTCACTCTCCCCGGGTCCACAGCAGCAGAGTCCATGTCGTAATGGTTGCTACCAAAGCTGCAATGCCCTGCTCATGAGGTAAGGGCATGCCTAATCAGGAGAACTACTGTAGAGGAAGCTCTTCTCACTGGTGTATAGGTGCTCAGAGGTAATAATAGATAAAATTAGTGAGTAACCTCGGCACTCTAAATCTCCCAGACTAAGTCAGTAAGTCACAACGGATAGTAATGCAAAATCACTCTTTATTGGTCCGTATTAAGAAAAAAAATTTTTTCATAAGCATATATGTTTTTGTCCAAAACAAGTTACAAATGACGTTTCGGCCTGAGCCTTCGTCAGATTGGACTTATCTGCATGTAATCATGAAAAATGACAATAATCAGTATCACATAAGAGTGAGAGAACAATAACATAAACTCGAACAATGTAGAGGTACAATTGGGATGCAGCAAAAAAATTGCAACACAGCAAGAAATGAAACACATGATACAAATGTCATAATACAGTACAAGGACAATATAGTAATGACAAATATGGGGTCAGAGTAGACTTAGACAGCTCTGGTACGAAAGAGATGTCAATCATAAAGTAACATGTGCAGTAGGTGTAGAGCTACAGTATGCATGGCAGAGCTAATGGGTAGACCGACCATAGAAAAAGAACGGAGAAAAAGTGGAGAAAAAGTGGAGAAAAAGTGGAGAAAAAAATGGAGAAAAAGTGGAGAAAAAGTGGAGAAAAAGTGGAGAAAAAATGGAGAAAAAGTGGAGAAAAAGTGGAGAAAAAGTGGAGAAAAAGTGGAGAAAAAAATGGAGAAAAAGTGGAGAAAAAGTGGAGAAAAAGTGAAGAAAAAATGGAGAAAAAGTGGAGAAAAAGTGGAGAAAAAATGGAGAAAAAGTGGAGAAAAAGTGGAGAAAAAGTGGAGAAAAAAATGGAGAAAAAGTGGAGAAAAAGTGGAGAAAAAGTGGAGAAAAAGTGGAGAAAAAATGGAGAAAAAGTGGAGAAAAAATGGAGAAAAAGTGGAGAAAAAGTGGAGAAAAAGTGGAGAAAAAGTGGAGAAAAAGGGGAGAATAAGTGGAGAAAAAGTGGAGAATAAGTGGAGTAAAAGTGGAGAAAAAAATGGAGAAAAAGTGGAGAAAAAGTGGAGGAAAAGTGGAGAAAAAGTGGAGATAAAGTGGAGATAAAGTGGAGATAAAGTGGAGATAAAGTTCAGAATAAGTGGAGAATAAGTGGAGAATAAGTGGAGAATAAGTGGAGAATAAGGGGAGAAAAAGGGGAGAATAAGTGAAGAAAAAATGAAGAAAAAGTGGAGAAAAAGTGGAGAAAAAGTGGAGAAAAAGTGGAGAAAAAATGAAGAAAAAGTGGAGAAAAAGTGGAGAAAAAGTGGAGAAAAAATGGAGAAAAAGTGGAGCACCCTTTGGTGCCTTTCATGTGGCACTAAGGGGTGCTTAGCTTTGTATTTAGCCAAAAAAATGAAAAAAAAAATGACGTAGGGTTCCCCCTAGTTTTGTAGCCAGCTAGGGTAAAGCAGACGGCTGCAGCCTGCAGACCACAGCTGGCAACCTCACCTTAGCTGGTAATCCAAAACTGAGGGCACCCCACGCTGTTATTTTAAATAAAATAAATAATTAAAAAAAAAAACACGTAGGGGTCCCCCAAAATTGGATCACCAGCCAAGGTAAAGCAGACAGCTGGGGCCTGATATTCTCAGACTAGGGAGGTTCATGGTTATTGGACTCTCCCCAGCCTAAAAATAGCAGGCCGCAGCCGCCCCAGAAGTGGCGCATCCATTAGATGCGCCAATCCTGGTGCTTCGCCCCAGCTCATCCCGCGCCCTGGTGCGGTGGCAAACGGGGTAATATATGGGGTTAATACCAGATGTGTAATGTCACCTGGCATCAAGCCCTGGGGTTGGTGAGGTCAGGCGTCTATCAGATACCCGACATCACCAACCCAGTCAGTAATAAAAAAAATAGACGACAAACACATTTTTATTTGTAAAAACACTCCCCAAAACATTCCCTCTTTAACCAATTTATTAGAATGAAAAACAAATCCAGGTCTGCTGTAATCCAAGGGGTTGCCATGATGATCCACACTGTCCCAGCCAATGAAGAGCAGAATGTTCCCCATTGGCTGGGAGAGCAATGCAGTGACCTGAGCTAACATCAATGGGTCAACCCAGGTCACTGCAGGGGATGACAAGTGCTGCTGTCAGCGAGGTACATTACCTGCGCTGATCTCCAGCACACTGACAGCCCCTGTCACTGAGTTCAATGACCGGCGCCTTCACACCAAGTATCGCGAGAGGCCCGTGACGTCACCGCTATTCAGTCTCGGGTCGGAAGCGAGAGGTGATGTGACAAGCGGCGGCCATGGAGGACAGTGACAGCGCTGAGGTCGGGATGGCGGGACTTCATCACCGCAGGTAAGCCGAGCGGGACCATGTGTGTGTGTGTGTGTGTGTGTGTGTGTGTGTACATGCCGCGGGCAGGAGGGGGCGGAGCGAGCTGAGCGGGGAAGTGTGGGCTTCCTGCACGTAACTAAGATAAACATCGGGTTACTAACCAAAGCGCTTTGCTTGGATACCCGATGTTTATCTTGGTTACCAGCTTGTGGCAGGCTGCCAGCGATGGCTCCTGCACACTGTAGCTGTAAAAAGCCCTGCTTTTTGCTGCTAGAACCGTTCTCGAACGTATCTAGAACTATCGAGCTTTTGCAAAAAGCTCGAGTTCTAGTTCGATCTCGAACAGCCCCCAAAATCACTCGAGCTTAGAACTGGAGAACCGCGAACCGCGCTCAACTCTAGTCTCCACTCAACCTGTAGCCAGGTAAGGCCGTGTGCGACAATGCTGCAAACCTGGGTGCGGCCCTTCACCTGGGCAAGATGACACACGTGCCTTGTATGGCTCACGTGTTGAACCTTGTTGTCCAGCAATTTTTAACACACTATCCCGGCCTAGATGGCCTTCTGCACAGGGCACGAAAAATGTCTGCTCACTTCCGCCGCTCAACCGCCGGAGCTGACCGACTTGCATCGCTCCAGAAGTCTTTCGGCCTCCTGGTTTATCGCCTGAAATGCGATGTGCCGACACGTTGGAATTCGACTCTCCACATGTTACAGCGACTGTGGCAGCAGGGCTGCCACTAGGAAATTCAGGGCCCCATACTGGCAAAATTTCGGGGCCCCCTTGAGGCTCCACCCCAGCTCCACCTCCACCTCAGCTCCGCCTCCACCCCAGCTCCACCTCCACCCCAGGTCCTCCTCCACCTCGCGAATCTTCCATAGTCTCATTGCCGGTCTTGGAAAAACTTCACTTCTGCACTACAGCCTCACCAATCACACATTAACCCTTCACAATGAACACCGTATTACACACACAGACATCAGATTTTGTTTTGGCCATCAGATTTTTGCAAGCCTGCCACCATGACAAGGTAGACTCTTTTGACAGGGCCCCACTCTATTCTAACTTTTTTTTTTCTGTTTAAAACTAACTTTTAGTATATATTTATTTTTGGTATATCTATTTTTTTATTTACGGGAATGTGTCACATTCAGGTTTTTAAACTAATTAAAACCAAATTGTGATAATGCAGACTTGTGGATTTAGACCTGACAACCCCTTTGAACGGAATCTGTCACCAGGTTTTTAACACCTAATCCTGGCACAGCATGGCGTGGGGGAGTAGGTCCTGGTTCCGGCAATTGTTACCTATTGGGCTGCTTGGTGTAGTTTTGATAACATCACTGGTTAATCAGCAGGAGATTATCATTACAGGACTACTTGGCATGCTACAGGTAGTCCAGCATATACATGAGCTCCGTATAACTGCTAGATCTTTAGCAGAGAAAACATTGATTTTATCACAATGACAGCAAGCAGCTCAGTCGGTGACACATCGCTGGAATCATGGTCTCTGTCTCTACATTGTGCTGATCTCGGATGGGGGAGAAAGGACCTGCTGACAGATTCACTTTAAGGCTCATTCAGCAGTTGGTGAAAACCGGTCTACACTTGGACAGTGCATGGAGTGGCCATGGGTCTCCTGACCTGACCTCAGCAGCCTCAGAGCCTCAGAGCATATATGAGGATGCAGGTCAGATTGGTGCCCGGACGTGCATGGCGTTTTAAGCTGAGATTTAAACAGATGGTTGTTCTTTATGAGAGCTGAGGAGAGTTGTGAACAAGTAATGCCACATAACGCAGAATTAGGCTGAGTCCATATGTCCTGTAATCATCCGTTGGGAAAAATGATTTCTGGGGGAGAAAAGCACTTCTTCACAACCAGTAGGTTTAGTAGAACAGATTCCAACATGTATATTAACTCCGAAAAAGCAACATGTGATTTATTTAAAATGTAATCTTTAATTGGGGTCCTTTTAAAATAGAAATACACACAGTGATCCAACACCCATTTAAAAACCTGAAATTGGTTCAGCCATCCACATAATTCAATTACGACGGCACTACCAATTTCAAAGAAAGAGGGGATTGCTTATCCGCTCAAAAACAACAAAGAGCAAGAGAACGATGATATCTAAATATGTACAATATAGGCACTATGCACGTTCAATTGGATCAGCCATTCCTAGGTTTATATTAATGTATATAGTGTTGTTACTATTCGTTTTTAAATACCCATAGGCACTTTAAACATCAATGGATGAATCAGTGTCTATCTCTAGAGTAACCACACACCATATTACAGTGTATAGGCACACCAGGTGCCAACCACAACCACCCTGGAACGTGATTAGTGCCCTGAAAATATACTTTCTAGATGGTAGCAATACCCATTAATACAATACATATCAGTGAAAGATATTAAAGAAAACCACTCAAAAGTGGAAAGATCTCACCCCGATCTTCTCATCTCAGATGGTGGACCGAACTTCTCCTGTATTCTTTGATCCAAATACCAGCAAAGCGGGGGTGGAGGTCCAGTCACTGACCCTGTTAGGGACTAAGCTGACCCTTCTACTCCCCACAAGCTCCCGCCCTTACAAGGGCAGTCCACAACTGGCCCTATTGGAACTGACCCTTGTCTTCAAACCAGGTGCCTCCCGACGCGTTTCGCTTCACCTGCTTATCAGGGGAGAAAAATACAGCACCTATACTAACACCGGTGGCTCAAACACAGAGCTCATCCCTATTTAGCCTGGTATCAATAGGAGTATATGATATACTGGGATTATAAATAGGGCCCAAGTCTCCCTCCCCACCTGCTCTCCCTCCTCTGATCAACATGCAAACTCTAAAGTGGCACCAGAAAAAACCCGGACTGGTCCAATATGTTCTATACAGATAACCTACTCAGTACGTTTCACGTTTCAAATCAGCCTTAACATGTTTTCCGGTCTGCATAAGGCTAGTTTCACACTTGCGTTGAACGGCATCCGTTGCATTGCGTTGTGTGACGGATGCAACGGATGCGTTTCATATAACGGCACGTATGTAACAGATCGTACAAAACAACAGAAAGCTTTTTTTTTTATTTTTTTTTTTTTTCTTCTTTACAGTTTTACCGGCAGCAGACTATTGTGAACGATCATCTGATCACCCAGCGGCCGGGCGCTCAGCTGATCACTCTCACATGCCGGCGGCCGGGCGCTCAGCTGATCAATCTCAATAGCCAGCGACACGCATGCTAACAGACAAAGGGGAGGAATGAAAGGTAAGGGGCTCGGGCAGTCAGCGTGTCCGGGCCCCCCTCCTGCCTACTGCTCAGCTCACTGCACAGCCAGCCCTGTGAAATGTAGTGTCAGCGTGTCCAAGCCAGACATGTCACACTACATTTCGCAGGGCTGGCCCGGCCGTGCAGTGAGTAGTGAGCTGATCAGCAGGCAAAAGGGGGGGCCCGGACACGCTGACTGCCCGGGCCCCTCCCCTTTCATTCCTCTGCTCACCGGGCAGGCCCCAGGGGCAGAGGGCGTGGACATGTCATCAGACTAAGTTTCACAGGGCTGGCCCGGGCCGTGAAGTGAGCTGAGCAGCAGGCAGGAGGGGGGGCCTGGATGGACACTCTGAATGCCCTGGCCCCTCCCCTTTCATTCCTCTGATCACCGGGTGGGCCCCAAGGGAAGGGGGCGTGGACATTGACAAATGTAGTGTGACGTGTCAACGTGCACACCCCCTGCCCCTGGGGCCCGCCCGGTGAGCAGAGGAATGAAAGGGGAGTGGCCTGTCAGCGTGCCCGGGCCCCCCTCTTGCCTGCTGCTCACTGGGCCTACTACAGGAGTTCCAGGAGTAATGCCTTGATGGCGGCCCTGTGTGGCAGCACCGCCGAGCACTGGTGCAATACGTCATGCCTGGGCCAACGAGATGCAGAGGTGGGGCAGATCACGCTGATGGAGTGGTCTCAGATCAAGGAAATATGCACCCTTCTGCACAGTTTCGACATGGTGACAAATATGTTTTGCGCTGACAATGCCATTATCAGCATGACAATTCCAGTCATTTACATGCTGGATCACATTCTAAACACTATTCGGAGTCAGGGGGTGGGACAACAGGAAGGGGAGGAAGTACAGGAGGATTCATATGCGCAAGAGATAACAACATCACCAAGGTCCAGACGTTCATCATCACCAAGGCGGCAGGCATGGGACGATGGGGGAGAGGGATTAACAAGGGCGCATAGTAGCAGGCAAAATGTTGAGGCAGGTGCAGGAGAAAATGAAGAAATGGAGGACGAACTGTCCATGGACATGAAAGGCTCAGCAGATGAGGGAGACCTTGGTCAAATTTCAGTTGAAAGAGGTTGGGGGGAGATGTCAGAGGAAGAAAGAACGGTTAGCACCTCTATGCCACAAACACAGCAAGGACTTGGTTCGCATGGATGCGCAAGACACATGAGCGCCTTCTTGCTGCACTACCTACAACATGACCCTTGGATTGTCAAAATTAGAAGTGATGATGACTACTGGGTTGCCACACTATTAGATCCCCGGTGCAAGTCCAAATTTTGTGAAATAATTCCAGCCATAGAAAGGGACGCACGTATGCAGGAGTATCAGCAGAAGCTGTTACTCAATCTTAGCTTGGCTTTTCCACCAAACACCAGTGGTGCACAGAGTGAATATCCCAGTTGTAACTTGACAAACATGGGACGGTCTCATCATCAACAGTCTAACCGTACCAGCAGCACCGTATCTGTTGCTGGTAACAGCAATTTTATTGAATTGTTTCATAATTTTTTTAAACCATCCTTTGCAAGGCCAACAGAGACAAGAAGTCTGACACATAGTCAACGGCTGCAGAGGATGATACTGGAGTATCTACAAATGAACATCGATGCCATGACTTTGCAACTGGAGCCTTGCTCATTTTGGGCTTCAAATCTTGAAAAATGGCCTGAGCTCTCCACTTACGCCTTGGAGATCTTGTCGTGTCCAGCTGCTAGCATTGTCTCTGAACGTGTCTTCAGTGCTGCAGGGTGTGTGCTGATAGATAAGCGCACATGTCTGTCCAGTGGTAATGTGGACAGACTAACGTTCATCAAGATGAACAAGTCATGGATCAGCAAGGACTTTACCCCTGTGTCATCCTGGGGAGAGTTAAGGCTGGCGTATTTTGGAATGTGCTTGATGCAAATCTACCTGTGAAGTTTTCAAATGGGGCACAAGTGATGCCACTGAAGGGGTGTCTGTGTGGCCCAATTTTTGGAAAAAAGGGCGACTCTGCTTGGAGTCCTCCTGTTGTGTTTTTAAAAAGGACCCAAGATGAACAAGTCATGGTTCAGCAAAGACTGTGCTACCTATCCCTGTGTCATCCTGGGGACAGCTAAGGCTGGCGTATTTTTGAATGTGCTTGATGCAAATCTACCTGTGAAGTGTACAACAGGGGCACAAGTGCTGCCACTGAAGGGGTGTCTGTGTGGCCCAATTTTTGGAATAAAAAGGGAGACTCTGCTTGGAGTCCGCTTGCTGTGTTTTACATGATTTTAGAAGGGCATGCCATGCCTATATCTCTGCCTCGTCCTCTTTTTCGTCGTCCAGCTGTTTTGTTTTCGCATGAGTATATGTCCTTGTCACTTTCCATGTGTTTGTGTTGTCTTGTGAGTTGTTTGTCACCTTTTGGACACCTTTGAGGGTGTTTTCCAGGTGTTTTTAGGTGTTTGTGATTGCCTCCCATTGTTTTAATGGGGTTTGAGAGGTTCGTCGAATGGCTCGTCGAACGGCTCGTCAAACGGGGCACCGTTCGAAGAACCAAACCGAACTCGAACTCTAGGGGGGTGGCTCATCTCTAGTCATTAGTGATGCACATCCGGCGCCGTTAGCGACATCGCAGTGTGTAACACCAAGCAGCAACGTGCAACAATCGCGAAAACATCAAAAATCATGGATTAATGACACATCGCTCCTTTACCAAATATCGGTGATGGCGCATGCCGCTGGTTGTTCGTTGTTCCTGTGGCATCACACATCGCTGTGTGTGACACTGCAGGAATGAGGAACATCTCCTTACTTGCATCCACCGGCAATGAGGAAGGAAGGAGGTTGGCGGGATGTTCCGGCCGCTCATCTACTCTCCTCCTCTGCTATTGGACGGCCGTTTTGTGACGTCGCTGTGACGCTGAACGCACCTCCCCCTTGAAGGAAGGATTGTTCGGTTTATCCAGCGACGTCGCAGAACAGGTATGTGCGTGTGACGCTGCCGTAGCGATAATGTTTGCTACGGCAGCAATCACCACATATCGCAGGAACGATGGGGCTGGGTGCTAACGCTCACAACATCGCTAGCTATCGCTAGTGATGTCGCAGCGTGTAAAGCACCATTTAGTCATGTAGTGTTGTCTTCCATGGACTACATAGGATTCCATGGATTACGATGAACCTGCATATTTTTTTTTATTTACTTTTATTTTTTTTTTTTTTTAAATAACCAGGAAAGTTGGAGAGTGTTTTTAAAATAAACTATATTGGTGTGTGCTTTTCTTTCTTTTTACTTTCTGGGTTAATAATGGGGTGTCTGATAGACACCATACCAGGACTTAATGCCATCTGTGTTATTGGACAATTCACATCTGACATTGCTCCCTATTACCATTAACCCAATTGCAAACACACCAGGTGAATCAGGAAAAGTGAAGGTGAAGCACCAGCAAAATGCTCCACTTCTGTGGTGGCTGCAGGCTGGTATTTTTAGGCAGTGAAGGGCCCAATAACTATCGACTTACCCAGCCTGATAATATCAGCCCGCAGTTGTCTGCTTTACTTTTGCTGATTATCAAAAATAGGATGGACCGCCCTTTGTTTTGTTATGATTATTTATTTGTAAAGTAATTCAAGCCAAAACACCCGTTAGTGCCCCATGAAAGGCACTAAAGGATGCAAGTTCATAATATGTGAGCGGTGGGAAACTCTATATCCGCAGGATATCTATCTATCTAAAAAAAAACCCACATTTTTTTTATTTTAAAAAATCCCCTCATCTCTATTTTCCACATACTCAGGTACACATGGATGCCTGTGGTGACCTTAAAAGGCCTTGGTTTATGGCATTAATGGTCCATTGAGGGATATTGCAGTAACCCAGTGAGGATTAGCAGAAAATGAGCCAGCCATAGGAGAAGGAAGCCAGTTCTGGGGCTAGAATCACGAGTGGTTATCATTGTTACGGGCAGTGATTGCAGGAGTCACATGTTCACATGATGGATGAAGAATGAAGATGGTGGCTTACCTGGGAAATTCTAATAAGTGAGTATAGATTTTTTTAAAAATTATTTTACACCATACTGGCCTTTTTTTCTTAATAGGGCTAGAGTCCAACACATATTTTCCTGTAGCAAAACAAGAGAGAGTTTGTTTTAAAATACAATGACAGTAGTGGAACTATTATTATTGGTCACCAATTAGGTTCCAGCTCTAATGGTTAGTTTCCAGGCATATTAGATTATTGTTTTTATCTTATCAACCTGTATTTAAACCTCACAGCTGTGAGTTGTTTAAAAGTTTGCAAATGAATAAAACGCATCTACAAACAACTCAAAAAATGTGCTTTGTTCTTGGAACAAGATTACACTATGTATGTGCCACATAGAAATGTCAAGGTAAAATGTTAATGTGTTATTATGAAATGATATGGAATGCTAAGTGACAAAAAAAATCTATGAAATCATTTTGCTGTTGATCAAAAGGAATAACAGAATGTCACCTGTCACTGAAATACTTTCAGATTGACCGAAAGCATGTTACATTAGCGTTTACCATTTTTACCTTCTGAAAAAAATAGAAGAAAGTAGCTCCGAGAAAGCAGCACCATGTGAAAACCTCCTTGGTCTTCAGTAGTATGCCAAAAAGGTAGGCAGCATTACAAAAGATAACCTAGTAATGATGCTTCATATTTGGGATTGTAGGATCCAGCCCTTTTTCAAATCTGGCATATTTCAAATTGACTTAACAGTAACTTTGAAAGTTCACTAATTAACGTATTTAAAATAGTATTTAGGAATTTAGTTAAACCATCAGGTGCTTCATGGAGAATTAATACAACTTAAAAATTTGATTTTTTTAAAATTAAAATTATGTTATTAGTTGGACAAATTTGTTTGAGAGGAATTGAAGTCTACTCACATTTTGCTAAGAATCTGTATTCTACAGAATATGTATTTTTGTAATTCTTGAAATGGCTTGCTAACCACCATTTAGCTGAGCTGTAGAGGGCTGGCAAAAAAGTCAAAAAATGAATCAAATTAATACCTCACCACTCAACTTTTTGGCTACTTCCACTGATTGCTCTCCTCTATGAGGTCCTTTGCACATCTAATTTCCGCTTCTTTCAAGGGAAGGTCTAGTTGCAGCCTAATGTCTTGACTAGAGATGAACAAACCTGAGGTTCAGTTTTTGAACCGAACACCAACATAACACCAACTCGGGTTTGGAGTTTGGATGCTTTACAGGCAAACTTAACTCGCTCAAGTAATGTTGTGTCTAAGTACACTCAGCCCAGTGCAAGCTGCTTGCAGTGTTTGAATGGCTCACACTGGGGGTAACAACAGTGTGATCACGTGTAGTGTGCAACCTCAAACAAAAATTTGAAAATGCCCACCCTTTCCCAGAAGTGATCTGCTTATGGTTGGCTGCATGGATGAGGAGACTCAAACTGCCAATTAGTGTTTCTGAACCTCCTTGGGCAAGGTTCGGACACGTGGAGGTTCAGATCATTTGCTGCCAGTTAACCAAACCTACAAAGGTTCGCTCAATTTGAGTCTTGACTCAGCATGAAGATGCAGCACATTGCCGCGGTAAGAACGTGGGTAAGGGGTACAGTCAATAGCGAAAGTGAGCGGAGAGGTGAGCGGTGAGTATTAGGTTTTATTTTTATCAACATTTTAAGTTTATCACATTTGAAGAACTAATGAGGCAACAGAACATTAGAAATACCCCGAAAATGATCCCATTTTGTAAGCTTTACCACCAATGAAATCAACATTTCTACTACATACTCATTTCAAAGACTCTTTTACTATTGGCATGAGAAAATAAAAAAATAAATTTCTTATAATATTTTGTATTTAGCTTAAAAAAAAAATAAAGTTGTATCCCACAATTAGGTATCAGCGATCTCAAACTACAACGTTCGGGGTTCATACCGCAAACCAGGCGTTCAAGTCTCAGGCCTGAACACAGACTTTTATCTGTATGCCTGGTTCCTGTTTAGGTTCTGTAACACTAATAATAAAAAAGGAAACTAAATGGTTAAAGCAGGACATATGAGTCTCTGCGCGCAGCTGTCACACTGCTTCTGGGTGCGCTCATTACATCTCTCTTTCTCCACGCACCATCTGTGACAGTGTCTCTGATTGGTTGCCCTCACAGAGGCAGTCTGAGTCCCCTAATGGAGTGTAAAAATAGATAAATAAAATGAAGTAGGGTTTCTCGTATATTGATACCCAGCACAGATAAAGCAGACGGCTACAGGCTGCAGCCCCCAGCCTTGTGCTTTATCTTGCCTGTATATCAAAATATGGGGGACTTATGCAGCGACATGCGATCCCCCAAATTTTGATATGCAGCCAAGATAAAGCTGACAGCTGGGGGTGGTATTTTCATGCTGCGCATATCCATGGTTATTGGTTATTGGCCCCCAGCCTAAAAATAGCAGCCCACAACCTCCCAGAATTGTTGCATCCATTGGATCCTAAAATTCAAGTGCTTTACCCGGCTCATCTCGATTGCCTGGTGTGATGTCAATTGGGGTAATATAAAGGATAAATTACAGTTCTGATTTGACAAAAATCACAGCTGCCACTAAACCCTGGATTAGCAATGGTTAGGGGTCTATGAGACCCCCCAATACTAATCCTGTAAGTAAAAAGGAGTAAACACAAACCACAGAGAAAAATCCTTTATTTAAAAAACACAATCTTTCTTCAATTTATTAACCTCCAAAACACCCATTTCTGATGTGATCCCCACCATGACGTCCCATGAGGTTCCCGGCTCTGCTACACACTGAAGTCACTATCAACTCTAGTTCTCTTGTTTATACACTGAAGTCGCAGTGCCTGGGTACATTAGTGAACATGACCACCTGCAGTGGCTTCAGGAAAACACTGACTGAGCCACAGCTGTGAGTCATGACATCAATGAGTTTTACCTCTGGTCACAGCTGGAGGTGCCATGGTACCCCACCTGTGATCCCAGGTAAACTGCAACTCAGGTGAACTCATTGAGTTCAATGAGACTTGCATCACCAGGCAGAAAACCGCTGGTTGTCTGCACCTATACTATGTACACTCCTAATAAAAGGTACTTCTTAACTACTTTAGTTTTTAGAAGATAAAGTTATTTGTACAGAGCCAAAAGCTGAATCAGCATGACATGCACCTCACCTAAGCTTGACTGACAGCGCTCAATGGCTCAGAGCAAGAAATGTCTGAAATAAATCTCCAGACCTTCATGTCGGCAATGACACTGAAAAAGCCCAGCTAGAGTGCGTATTCACAGTGTGTAGTGATACTCCCTTTCTCCTGTCTGAAGTAGGCTCTCAAGGCACCCAAGATCACACATTAGTGGATGGTGATGCAGACAGGAAAGAGGAATGAGAGCATGCGCATGCACTACTTTTATTTATCTGATTTTTTGGCTGCTTTAGGCAAATAGCCTGAGTGCTTTATGTTAATGATGTAGCACAATGCAGTGGTTACTTTCTTCTTATATTGCATTATCTTCAACATGATTCCCGAATTGTTATGATTAGAAATAGTGCTTACTACTGGTTGCCACTCTGTTAGATCCACAGTATAAAAGTAAATTTTGCCTTGGAAAGGGACATGCACATGCTGGAGTATCAAAACCAACTTGTACACAATCTTATCTGGTTTTCCCCAAGCCTGCAGTGAGGCACACAGTGCGCATTACATGTCTACACTTCCAACCCCAGTAATGTCAAGTCGTCATTACATAAACATTAACAGGAGCAGCAGCTTAAGTGGTGTAAGCAATTTCTGTGAGTTGCAGCACACACTTTTAGTCTTGCTCATGCACAAACAGAGCAGAGAACAAGTCTGACACATAGTGAACAACTCGAAAGTATAATGCTGGTGTATGAAGAGCTCAATATCGATGTTGTCAAGTAGAGGTTGGACCCTTTTGCATTTTGGCCTTTAAAAATGGAAGAGTGGTCTGAGCTCACCAGTCACACTTTTGAAGTTTTGTCATGCCCGGCAGCAAGCGTTCTCTCAGGACGTGTCTTCAGCAATGCTGGTAGTGTCCTGATGTATAAGCACATCCAGCTGTACGCTGAAAGTGTAGACCGACTAATGTTCAGCAAGATGAACAAGTCATGGATCTCCAATGCCTTTTTCACCTCAGTCAAATGCTGTGCAGACTAGGCGATGGTGTACTTTTCAATGTGTTGCATGGATATCACCTGATTGAATTCTGTGACACCTTTGTCCTGGATTCTGCAGCTGCTGTTGCTACTGCTGTTGATCTTACTAACAAGTGCCTTGATGGTGAAACAATCAATTGGTGTGTCCATCACGGGAGGCTCCACCTGTGAGCGCAGGTAACCTGATCTCAGGTGACCTAAAGGAACTTTCACTAAGTTCTCAGACCTGCATCTCCTGGCAGAAAACTGTGTTTTCCAAAAGATACAGATATGTTACTAAAATGTTTACACCACATTCTTGCACCTACTCTATACCTCCTGGAAAAAAAAAACGTATCACTAACGTATGCAGTATGATGCGGTAGTGGTGCCTTTTTTTGCCAGGAGGTGTAGATTGGGTGCAGGAATATGGTGTGTCTGTCTCTCTGTCTGTCTATGTGTGTGTCTCTACCAAAATCACATTACCTCACACATAAGCTTCTTATACTAATATGTCCTTCGTTGCCTATAGCAACCAATCAGAGCTCCTATTAATAACCTGTAGCTCCCAGCTCCTTTAACTTTAATATAAGCAGTTTTTTTTGGCAAATAACTGTAAAGTGCTGGGTTAAATAATTTTCCCCTCAAAACATAGTCTATAACATTCCCTGAATCAAATGAGGCGAATGTGCAAAATTTTGTGATTTTAAATGAGACAGTGCGGATTCATTTAGCGGACACACACACACACACACACACTCAGCTTTATAAATCATATATATATATATATATATATATATATATATATATACCTCTATATATTTTTTTTATTTTTATTTTTTTCCTGTAAATATTTTTATTTTTTAATAAATTATATCATAAATATTAAGTATTTTATACTGATCCCGTGGGTTGCATATTTAATATAAAACAGAAATATAAATTTTCCTCCATCTTATTTTTTTTCCTAAATTTGACAGGTATTTGTAACATAATGTATTTGGAATTCAATTCCTTTGGCAGTAACGCTAGTGTTTTTGGCAGAAAGTACTTTTTTTCCTTTGTAATGTTATTATTTAGGGACGTGACTGCTGTTACAAAACACACATTTATTGTTTCACTGAAAATCCAAGCAACAAAGTACTTTCAATAAATAGACATTGCTTTAGCAAACATGACATTTGAACAATATATTGATTTTTTTTACATTCAGATTGATTATCTAATTTTCAAAATATGATGTTTAATGTATATTATGCTCCATGAAGTAAATTGCGGTCATCATATCCCTGAAGTCTCGGTTGTTATGAACAGATTGTAACTCACATCTGTATTCATAAGAGCATCTGGTCATTAGGTTTTATTTATGTATGTATTACGGTACTTATTTTTTCATTCTTCTTTTTTTGTCTCATGTTCTGCTTTTGAGGATTGCTAAACATTGTGCAAATACAATTTTATGTATATAAATGTAAAGCTAATAAAATGTATTAGGAGTGTAGCTGATTCAATGAATGGTGGACAAAACAGATGATTTACGGATTTAATGTCATCGATACCCCAACAAGCCCTCCTGTTCTGGCCAGGGCATTTAGGTGGCAGGCTAACGCAATAAACTGAATGTTTTCTAAAGCAATTCTAAGTAATACAATAATATACTAATTAACCCCTTCACCCCCGAGCAATTTTCCTTTTTTTCGTTTTTTTTTTGCTCCCTTTATTACAAGAGAAGTAACTTTTTTATTTTTCCGTCAATCTTCCCATATGTGGGCTTTTTTGTGGGAGAAGTTGTACTTTTAAATGAAACCATGAGTTTTACCATACTGTATATTGTACTGGAAAATGGCAAAAAAATTCCAAGTGCGGAAAATTGCAAAAAATTTGCAATTGCATGATACTTTTTGTGATATTTTATTCACGGTGTTCACTATATGGTAAAATTGATGTCAGTGTGATGCCTCAAGCTGATACAGGGTCGTAGACACCAAACATGTATAGGTTTACTTTTATCTAAGGGGGTTAAAAAAATTCAGAAGTTTGTACAACAAAAAGTGGCGCACTTTTTGCATCATTTTTCCGTGACTCATTTTTCGGGATATAGAGCTCAGTAATGGCTTAATTTTTGCGTCTTGAGCTGATATTTTTGCAGGTGCTATTTTTGCAGGTGCTATGTTTTGATTGCCTGTTATTGCATTTTGCGCAAAATTCGCGATGACCAAAAAACGTAATTTGGCATTTGAAATTTTTTTGCCACAGTGCCGTTTACCGATTAGGTTAATTGATTTTATATTTTGATGGATCGGGCATTTCTTAAAGCGGCGATACCATATGTGTGCATATATTTCTCATTTTAACCCATTAATTTTCAATGGGGTGAATGAGGGGTTATTTCAAGTTTAGTGTTTTTAGTTTTTTTTAATTTATTTTACTAGTCCATCTAGTGGACTATAAGAATCAGCAGTCTGATCGTTTGTTCATATCTGCTGACCATAGCTGCACAGCTCAGATCAGCAGAAATGCTTGTCTTCTGTTACAGCCAGCGCTCTACCGGCTGTAAGAGGAAGTGAGCCATGATAGCTACAGGAATTATCACATGACCCTGTGCTACCATGGCAACCATCAGGTCCCTGTGATCACGTGACATGGCTTCCGATGGCAAAGGGAAAGTGTGCATTACCCGCTGTGCCCATTTACATCGCACTGTCCCATTTTGACAGCGCAATCTAAGGGATTAACAGGCACTAGTGGATCGTGGATCCACCTGCGGCTTATAGTCGGGTGGGAATCTCCACTGGCTCACGACTAGAGATGAGCGAACCGGTCCCGGTTCGGCTCGAGGTCGGCTCGCCGAACGGGGGTCCCGTTCGAGTTCGGTTCGTCAAACGTTCGACGAACCAAACTCGAACATATAGGCTAGAATGGGAGGCAATCACAAACACATAAAAATGCATGATAAATGTACACAAACAGTTAATAAACATTGCCATAACACTTACCGGTCCTCGCGATCCCTTCTGCACTCTGTCTCCAGCCGCTATTCCATCCGATGATCGTTGAATCCTCCCGGTGATGGCACTGCCAGCAGAGATGCAGGACCTATCGTGACGTCAAAATAGCCATGTGACCAGTCACGTGGCTATTATCTCATTGGCTACAGACTGGTCACATGACTATGACACGTCATGTAGGACCTGCGAGTGCATCTCTCCGGTACACGGTGCACATATGTGTATCGCCGTGTACCGGCGACATGCTCTAGCACACGGTCGACTCCCCGTTCCGTTAGGGACCGGCTGACACAGCCGGTCATTAACGGAGATCACCGTTGCCATAGCAATGCAGTTAGCGGTGATGTCACCGCTAACCGCGGCTCCGAGAGCACCGTTGCTATGGTAACGCGTCTGTGAGCGTTACCGCTGTTATCGCTGACAGCCAGCACTGATCACTCACGGAGTGAAGGCTGCATGCTGCTTCACGATTGTAGTGAGGATTGTAGTGAGGATGGAGGTTCCCCAGCCCCAAGTGATGAGCTGGTGAATCTCATCCTCACTACAATCGTCACTACTACTACACTAGAAAGAAAGAAGACAGAAGAGCAGGATCGTGGAGGGCTGACAGGGGGTAATAAAGATGGAGTCTCTAATGTGTCTGTGTATTTATTTCTATTAAAGTATTTTTTCTCTGTGTGGTGTTTTTTTTTAACCCTTTATTGGAGATTCTTAATGGCCGGGTCAAACGTGCTACTGGCTGCTAACCCCCACTCCTTGTTCACCCCAGCTCATCCCGTGCCCTGGTGCAGTGGCAAACGGGGTAATAAATCGGGTTGATACTAGCTGTAAAGTCACCTGAGATCAAGCCCAGCAGTTTGTGATGTCATGGCGTCTATTAGATACCCAACATCATAAACTGTCAGTACTAACAAAAACAAAAAAATCGACCAAAGAAATTTATTTGAAAAAACAGTCCCCAAAACATTTCCTCTTTCACCAATTTATTGTAAGAAAAAAAATAAAGGGGTCCCACGACGACTCTGGACCGTCTTGAATATGGGGGGGAGACACTCAGGGAATGTATCCCCCATTTTCTAAGAGTGCGGACCCTTCATGTGAGGAGTGTGGGTGCAATGAATCTGCACTCACTCTCCCCGGGTCCACAGCAGCAGAGTCCATGTCGTAATGGTTGCTACCAAAGCTGCAATGCCCTGCTCATGAGGTAAGGGCATGCCTAATCAGGAGAACTACTGTAGAGGAAGCTCTGCTCACTGGTATATAGGTGCTCAGAGGTAATAATAGATAAAATTAGTGAGTAACCTCGGCACTCTAAATCTCCCAGACTAAGTCAGTAAGTCACAACGGATAGTAATGCAAAATCACTCTTTATTGGTCCGTATTAAGAAAAAAAAATTTTTCATAAGCATATATGTTTTTGTCCAAAACAAGTTACAAATGACGTTTCGGCCTGAGCCTTCGTCAGATTGGACTTATCTGCATGTAATCATGAAAAATGACAATAATCAGTATCACATAAGAGTGAGAGAACAATAACATAAACTAGAACAATGTAGAGGTACAATTGGGATGCAGCAAAAAATTGCAACACAGCAAGAAATGAAACACATGATACAAATGTCATAATACAGTACAAGGACAATATAGTAATGACAAATATGGGGTCAGAGTAGACTTAGACAGCTCTGGTACGAAAGAGATGTCAATCATAAAGTAACATGTGCAGTAGGTGTAGAGCTACAGTATGCATGGCAGAGCTAATGGGTAGACCAACCATAGAAAAAGAACAGAGAAAAAGTGGAGAAAAAAGTGGAGAAAAAAGTGGAGAAAAAAAGTGGAGAAAAAGTGGAGAAAAAGTGGAGAAAAAAGTGGAGAAAAAGTGGAGAAAAAGTGGAGGAAAAAGTAGAGGAAAAGTGGAGAAAAAGTGGAGAAAAAGTGGAGAAAAAGTGGAGAAAAAGTGGAGAAAAAGTGGAGAAAAAGTGGAGAAAAAGTGGAGAAAAAGTGGAGAAAAAGTGGAGAAAAAGTGGAGAAAAAGTGGAGAAAAAGTGGAGAAAAAGTGGAGAAAAAGTGGAGAAAAAGTGGAGAAAAAGTGGAGAAAAAGTGGAGAAAAAGTGGAGAAAAAGTGGAGAAAAAGTGGAGAAAAAGTGGAGAAAAAGTGGAGAAAAAGTGGAGAAAAAGTGGAGAAAAAGTGGAGAAAAAGTGGAGAAAAAGTGGAGAAAAAGTGGAGAAAAAGTGGAGAAAAAGTGGAGAAAAAGTGGAGAAAAAGTGGAGAAAAAAGTGGAGAAAAAGTGGAGAAAAAGTGGAGAAAAAGTGGAGAAAAAAAATGGAGAAAAGTGGAGAAAAAGTGGAGAAAAAGTGGAGAAAAAAATGGAGAAAAAGTGGAGAAAAAGTGGAGAAAAAGTGGAGAAAAAGTGGAGAAAAATTGGAGAAAAAAGTGGAGAAAAAAGTGGAGAAAAAATGTAGAAAAAGTGGAGAAAAAATGTAGAAAAAGTGGAGAAAAAGTGGAGAAAAAAATGGAGAAAAAGTGGAGAAAAAGTGGAGAAAAGTGGAGAAAAAAATGGAGAAAAAGTGGAGAAAAAGTGGAGAAAAAAATGGAGAAAAAGTGGAGCACCCTTTGGTACCTTTCATGTGGCACTAAGGGGTGCTTAGCTTTGTATTTAGCCAAAAAAAATGAAAAAAAAAAATGACGTAGGTTTCCCCCCAGTTTTGTAGCCAGCTAGGGTAAACCAGACGGCTGCAGCCTGCAGACCACAGCTGGCAACCTCACCTTGGCTGGTAATCCAAAACTGAGGGCACCCCACGCTGTTATTTTAAATTAAATAGATAATTAAAAAAAAAAAACACGTAGGGGTCCCCCAAAATTGGATCACCAGCCAAGGTAAAGCAGACAGCTGGGGCCTGATATTCTCAGACTAGGGAGGTCCATGGTTATTGGACTCTCTCCAGCCTAAAAATAGCAGGCCGCAGCCGCCCCAGAAGTGGCGCATCCATTAGATGCGCCAATCCTGGTGCTTCGCCCCAGCTCATCCCGCGCCCTCGTGTGGTGGCAAACGGGGTAATATATGGGGTTAATACCAGATGTGTAATGTCACCTGGCATCAAGCCCTGGGGTTGGTGAGGTCAGGAGTCTATCAGATACCCGACATCACCAACCCAGTCAGTAATAAAAAAAAAATAGACGACAACCACATTTTTATTTGAAAAAACACTCCCCAAAACATTCCCTCTTTAACCAATTTATTAGAATGAAAAACAAATCCAGGTCTGATGTAATCCAAGGGGTTGCCATGACGATCCACACTGTCCCAGTCAATGAAGAGCAGGATGTTCCCCATTGGCTGGGAGAGCAATGCAGTGACCTGAGCTAACATCAATGGGTCAGCCCAGGTCACTGCAGGGCATGACAAGTGCTGCTGTCAGTGAGGTACATTACCTGCGCTGATCTCCAGCACACTGACAGCCCCTGTCACTGAGGTCAATGACCGGTGCCTTCACATCAAGTATCGCGAGAGGTCCGTGACGTCACCGCTAGTCAGTCTCGAGTCGGAAGCGAGAGGTGATGTGACAAGCGGCGGCCATGGAGGACAATGACAGCGCTGAGGTCGGGATGGCGGGACTTCATCACCGCAGGTAAGACGAGCGGGACCATGTGTGTGTGTGTGTGTGTGTGTGTGTGTGTGTGTGTGTATGTGTACATGCCGCGGGCAGGAGGGGGCGGAGCGAGCTGAGCGGGAAAGTGTGGGCTTCCTGCACGTAACTAAGATAAACATCGGGTTACTAACCAAAGCGTTTTGCTTGGATACCCGATGTTTATCTTGGTTACCAGCTTCTGGCAGGCTGCCAGCGATGGCTCCTGCACACTCTAGCTGTAAAAAGCCCTGCTTTTTGCTGCTAGAACCGTTCTCGAACGTATCTAGAACTATCGAGCTTTTGCAAAAAGCTCGAGTTCTAGTTCGATCTCGAACAGCCCCCAAAATCACTCGAACTTAGAACTGGAGAACCTCGAACCGCGAACCGCGCTCAACTCTACTCACGACAGCAGCCTTCGGTGATAATACAGACATCAGCCATGACATACCCAGTACATCCAGTGTTGGTAAAAGGTTAAAGACGTTATGTCATAAAGAAATCACAAAAAGAAGAATCTAGAATGGTAGGATAAAAAAACAATTCAAATTGGAATTACAATTTAATATAATTAAACCATAACTAATTAAAAAGTTGACTCTCATCAGGAAAAAGAAGAAAAAAAAAACAGGCTTCAATTTGGTCAATTTCAAACCGTTCTTGTAATACATAAATTGTCATTTTCTCATGGCAGGGGTAATATATAACTTAGCACAGTTCACAAAAATAAAAAAAAGTCAGTTGACAAATTTTGAAAGGGGTTTTCTTTAATGCTATAGGAAATACAGTGAAAGCTCTGAGGAATTCTTTTATTTATAAGTATGAACTAATTTAAAATCTAATTTATTAGCGCTGTCAAACATTTGCCCATAATCAAAGTTTAGCTTTAATTTTTCTTCACCTCCTTTGGCAAAATGAAAGAGGCATTATGTTTGACTACTAAGACTTTTTGTTAGTTTTGATAAATTGTTTGCGGAGAGTAGAGTGTAATTACACTCAGTAGAGTGTAACTAAAGTTTCTAATATTAACTAATGTGTCAAAATCTTTTAATGACTATGTAATGTGTAACAAAATGGGGTTTGTTTTATGTCAGCTAATAATAGTTTGAATTATGTTGTATGATCATGGTCAAGAACTCCAGAATCATTGTTTTTATAGAGTTTTACCAAAACCTGTAAATGTTAATGGAACTTGCACATTGTTATATACAACTCTGGCAAAAATTAAGAGATAGCAAAATTGTCAGTTTTTCTGATTTTTCTCTTTATAGATATATTTTTGAGTGAAATGTAAGTTGTTCTTTTGTTCTATAAGCTACTGACAACATTTCTCCGAATTTCCAAGCAATACATTTTGTTTTTATTTTCTGAAAATGAGAAATGGTCAGAATAACAAAACAATGCATTACTTTCAGACCTCAAATAATGCAAAGAAAACAAATTCATAATCATTTAGAAACAACTATACTAATAATGTTTTAACTCAGGGAGAGTTCAGAAATCAATATTTTGTGGAATAACCATGATTTTTAATCCCAGTTTTCATGCGTCTTGGCATGCTTTCCACTAGTCTTCACACTGCTTTTTGGTTGACCTTATGCCACTCCTGGTGCAAAAATTTAAGCAGTTCTTTTTTGTTTGATTGCTTGTAACTATCTTCCTCCTGATTAGATTCCAGAGGTTTTCAATGGGATTCAGGTCTGGAGACTGGGCTGGCTATGACAGGTTTTTGATGTGGTGATCTTTCATCCACACATTGATTGACCTAGCTGTGTGGCATGGCACATGTCTTGCTGGAAAAAACAGTCCTCAGATTTGGGGAACATTGCCTGTGGAGAAGGAAGCACCTGTTTTTCCAGGATAACTTTGCATGCGACTTTTTTCATATTTCCTTCACAAAAGTTTAAAATGCCCAATTTCTAGAGTAAGGTAATCTCTGATGAGACTAATTTTCAGCTTTGCCCAACACTTGTTCGTTTAATAGTTAGACGGAGATTTGGAGAGGCGTACAAGTCAGTGTCTTGCACCCACTATGAAATTTCGTGGAGGATGGGTGATGATCTGTGAATGCTTCAGCAAGGATGGAATTGGGCAGATTAAACTTTGCAAAGGACGTATGAATCAATTTATTATTTCAACAGCAGACATGTTACAGCACCTGTTAACCCCTTAAATCGTGCTGGCAAAATGTGACAGTTCAATTTAGTAGGGAATGCACCTTTCCCCACTGCCATCGGAGCACCATGATGTGATCACCGGGAGCCGATGGTTGTCATGGTAGCACAGGGTCATGTGATTACTCCTGTTGCTATCATGACGTATTTCCTGTTACAGCTGATAGAGTGCTAGCTGTAACAAGAACGCAGCATTTCTGCTGATTAGAGCGGGGGTGCTTTGATCAAGAGAAATGAATCAGCAATCAGACTGCTAATCCATATCGTCCTCTAGGCAGACTAGTAAATAGAGTTGAGCGATGTTTGAGGTTCGCCAATTTTGTGTTCGAGTGATTTTAGGGGGTGCTCGAGATCGAACTCGAGCTTTTTGCTAAAAGCTCGGAAGTTCGAGTTACGTTCGAGAACGGTTCGATCACCAAAAGCAGGGCTTTTTACAGCTACAGTGTGCAGGGAGCCATTGCTGGCAGCTTGCGTAAGCTGGTAACCAATGTAAATATCGGGTATCCAAGCAAAGCGCTTTGCTTGGTTACCCGATATTTACCCTGGTTACGTGTGCAGGGAGCCGACACTTCCCCGCTCGGCTACGCCCCCTCCTGCACTCGGCATGCACACACACACACACTCACACTCACCTGTCCCTAGCCATGCAGTCCCCGGCACTGACGTCCACAGTGCCACATGGCCCCGCTAGGCTCCACTCACCTCGTACTCCGCCGCCTGCACACATGACCCCGCTAGGCTCCACCCACTTCGCACTCCGCCGCCTGCACACATAGCCCCGCTAGGCTCCACCCATCTCACACTCCGCACACATGGCCTCGCTCGGCTCCACCCACCGTGCACTCCGGACACATTACCCCGCTTAGCTCCACCCACCTCGCACTCCGCACATATTACCTTGCTTAGCTCTACCCACCTCGCACTCCGCACACATGGCCCCGCTCGGCTCCACCCACCTCGCACTCCGCAAACATTACCCCGCTTGGCTCCACCCACCTCACACTCTGCACACATTACCCCACTTGGCTCCACCCACCTCACACTCTGCACACATTACCCTGCTTGGCTCCACCCACCTCGCACTCCGCACATATTACCCCGCTAGGCTTCTCCCACCTCGCACTCCGCACACATTACCCTGCTCAGCTCCACCCACCTCGCACTCCACACACATTACCCTGCTTGGCTCCACCCACCTCGCACTCTGCACACATTACCCCGCTCGGCTTACCTGCGTTGATGAAGTCCTGCCCTCCCAACCTCAGCGCTGTCACTGTCCTCCATGGCTGCCACTTGTCACATCTCCTCTTGCTGCCGACCCGAGACTGTGACTAGCGGTTACGTCACGGGCTCCAGCAAGACTTGGTTGTGAAGGCGGCGGTCATTGAAGTCAGTGACAGATCTGCTCTCAGCAGTGCAGGAGATCGTCACCGCAGGTAATGTACCTCGCTCCTGACAGCAGCACTTGTTATGCCCTGCAGTGACCTGGGCTGACCTATTGATGTTAGCTCAGGTCACTGCATTGCTCTCCCAGCCAATGGGGAACATTCTTATCGTCTTTGACTGGGACAGTGACTATGGTATGGATCGTTATGGGAACCCCTTGGATTACAGCAGATCTGGATTTGTTTTTCTTTCATAAATTGGTGAAAGAGGGAATGTTTTGGGGAGTGTTTTTTTCAAATAATAATGTGTTTGTCATCTATCTTTTTTTTATTACTGACTGGGTTGGTGATGTAGGGTATCTGATACATGCCTGACCTCACGAACCCCAGGCTTGATGCCAGGTGACATTACACATATGGTATTAACCCCATATATTACCCCGTTTGCCACCGCACCAGGGCAACGGGATGAGCTGGAGCGAAGCACCAGGATTGGCATATCTAATGGATGCGCCACTTCTGGGGCGGCTGCGTCCTGCTATTTTTAGGCTGGGGAGAGTCCAATAACCATGGGGATCCAATTTTGGGGGGACCCCCACGTGGTTTTTTTTTTAATTATTTATTTAATTTAAAATAACAGTGTGGGGTGCCCTCAGTTTTGGATTACCAGCCAAGGTGAAGCTGCTAGCTGTGATCTGCAGGCTGCAGCCGTCTGCTGTACCCTAGCTGGCTATCAAAAATAGGGGGAATCCTACGTCATTTTTTTTAAAATTTATTTTTTTGGCTAAATACAAGGCTAAGCACCCCTTAGTGCCACAGGAAAGGCACCAAAGGGTGCAAAATTACAAAATGCAGGAGAGTGGGACATGATGTGTCTCTCTGCCATTATAATGACAGAAAAGACTGATATGAAGTGTACAAGCACAGGAAAATCACCAGAGCGCTCTACGCTGTGAAAAGCAGTAGAAAATGGCACTGGAGTGAACATGTGACCGCCTCATGTAGGTTGAAGCTATGGATCCTGGGTAAATTTATGTATTTTCCCTCCTTCAGTTTTTTTGCAGTACGCAAAAAAAATGGAAGGCACACGGATGACAAACAGATGACATACGGACCGTATACGGAACGGAAATGGATGCCACACGGATGCACCCGTGAAAAAAACGGACCGCTTTTTGCGGACTGCAAAAACGGATCGGTCGTGTGAATGTAGCCTTATTCTGATCTTCCCTTCATAAACAGCAGGCAGAAATAAATGAATAGCACCCCCTAGCGTCAGAAAATCTCCGGGTTTTCAGGGGTAGCTGAGACCCTGGAGATCATGATTCAGGCCGGTTTTTCCGGTCCCCGCTCACGTGATCACAGGTATACACCATATACCGATGATCATGTTACAGTAAATGACAGCGCCGGTAAAAACTTATTTATCTCCCATCTGGCATGAACAAACATGTCAGATGGGAGATAAATCTCCTCCCCGGTCTCCCGGTGTCGCCAAAGTGCCCTCCCGACCCACTCCCGGAAATCCAAGATTGCCACGCGCACAGCAGCGGCCAGCCGCATTCACCCTACTCCTCTGATTTCTGTCGCATGTGCCATGACACATGCGACAGAAAACTTCTCCCCAGGCCCTGCCAGGTCACCCCCTATAACTCCACCTGTGTTCCCCGGTGTCCCACGGTACCTGGGTAGCGTTGATCCTCCGTGGCCCCCTCCTTCACAATAGACGCTACCGCATGCACAGAGTGGCTGTCAGCTCAGCTTCCTGTGTTCAGACACTGTGAGTGGTGGTAACCATGCATCTGTAAGCAACTGCAATGCCCTGCTCATGAGGTAAGGAACATAGTTGATCAGGAGAGCTATTCTATATTTCCAAATGGCGGTATTTGATTTTATAGTTGCCCTGCTGAACGACTACCAAACATGAGAGTCCGTTATACGCCACAAGAAAACACATCTAAATAGCGAGCTCTCTTGTTAAGTATTCATTCAGCTGGATAACTGGACTTAAAGGGGTATTCCATCTCCAAGATCCTACCCCAATATATAGTAGGTAGAATAGCAATAATATCAGCAAATACCAATATTTGGAAATGTAGAATAGTTCTCCTTAATAGGCATGCCCTTACCTCATGAGCAGGGCATTGCAGCTTTGGTAGCAACAGTTACGACATGGACTCTGCTGCTGTGGGCCCGGGGAGAGTGGGTGCAGATTCATTGCACCCAAACTCTTGACATGGAGGGTCTGCATCCCCCCCTATTCTAGACGGTCCAAAGTCGTCATGGGAACCCCTTATTTTTTTTCCTTACAATGAATTGGTGAAAGAGGGAATGTTTTGGGGAGTGTTTTTTGAAATACATTTTTTTTTTCTATTTTTTTGTTAGTACTGACAGTTTGTTATGTCGGATATCTGATAGACGCCATAACATTACAAACTGCTGGGCTTGATGTCAGGTGACCTTACAGCTAGTGTCAACCCCATTTATTACCCCGTGTCCACTACACCAGGGCATAGGATGAGCTGGGGGGAAGCACCAGGATTGGCGCATGTAGTGGATGCGCCACTTCTGGGGCCCCTGCGGCCTGCTATTTTTAGGCTGTGAAGTGCCAATAACTATGGACCTTCCCACCCTGAGAATACCAGACCACAGCTGTCCGCTTTACCTTGGCTGGTAATCCAATTTGGGGGGGACCCTAATTTTTTTTGTAATTATTATTATTTATAAAATAATTAGAAAAATGAGCCTGGGGTGACCTTCACATTGGATCCCTAACCATAATAAAGCTGCCAGCTGTAATTTTCAGGCTACAGCAGTCTGCTTTACCCTAGCTAGCTGTTACAGGGGGCTGTCTGATAATAAAACCTAAGGAGTATCAGACAGTCAGGGTCCACCGTGCAAAGACTCTGCTGCAGACTATGGCAGAGTGCAATACCTCTGTTAAACTCACAGAGGAATATAATTAGTAAATAAGGCAATTCCTCCCTTACTTGGAGGGTGTGTGGAATGGTCTCTGTTAATAATCACAGAGACAAAGGCAGTGAGTGTGAAATGGCACCTACCTAGGTCCGTTCCTCTAGTGGTGCCAGGAGATGGACAGCAGCGTAAGCCGCACAAAGCTCCTACCTGCGTTCGCTCCACTAGTGTGCGAGGACACGAACCACTAGATATGGCACCTGCGTAGGTCCGCTCTTCTAGTGGTGAAAAAGAGACGGACAGCAGCATAAGCCGCACAAAGCTCCTACCTCTGTTCGCTCCCCTAGTGTGCGAGGATACGAACAACTGCCAGACGCAGTATAAGGAACGTTACCCTAGTGGCAACGTCCACCTACGAGTAGAATCACAAGGCCCAGCCGGACCATGTGCCTCAGGCACCTGCCTATGTCCGCTCCCCTAAGAGGTAAGGATATGGACTGCAGCCGAAGCTGTAAGGTATAAGAACGCTACCCTGCCGGTAGCGCTCACTTAGCATAGACAGAGAGATGCCTAGAGGAATGTGCACAGAGCGTCTACTCTCATGCATAAACCAAGATGACTGAGCGCCGTGCGGCGTGCGTCAGGGTCTTATATAGACTCTGTGCCTCATCCAAGATGGAGGACACCAGAGCCAATCCGCTGCCAGAATGACAGGAATGACGTCACGCTGGCCTATCACCGAGCAAAGCGTCACAAGCACATGACCAGCGACCAATCGGCATAGAAGGTGTCAGAGACATGTGACCACGTGTCACAAGCACATGACCAGCGGCCAATCGGCATAGAAGGTGTCAGAGACATGTGACCTCGTGTCAGCGATGATGTCACCCGCACATGTGCAATGGCTCCAAGATAGGACTTAGTCTCCAGCGCTTGCACATGTGCAGTAGCAAGAAATCTGGACATAGTCTCCAGTGCTCGCACATGTGCAGTAGCAAGAAATCTGGACATAGACTCCAGTGCCACAGCAACCATAACAGTACCTCCCACTCAAGGGCCCCCCTCCCGGCGACACAGGTAATCGGCAACTAAGTCGGGAGCATGGACAGCCTCCTCAGGCTCCCAAGAGCGATGTTCCTGGCCTTAGCCCTCCCAATCTATCAAGAAGAACCTGCGCCCTCCAACCATCTTAGAACCAACTATGGCATAGCTAGAGCGAGAGGAATCAGAGGCAGGAGAGTGCACTTCACGAGCGTGAGGTAAAATAGCCGGCTTTAGCAGTGAGACATGGAATTTGTCATGGATCCTAAGATGGACGGGTAACTTCAATTGGTAGACTACAGGATTTACCTGTCGAAGAACCTCATAAGGACCCAGGAAGCGAGGAGCAAATTTGACAGAGCTCACTCTAAAGCCTGCTTTACACGGTACGACCGATTGTGCGATTTCACAATCGATCGTACCCGCCCCCGTCCTTTTTGCGTCACGGGCAAATCGCTGCCCGTGTCGCACAAAGTTAGTAACCCCCGTCACACATACTTACCTCTCGTGCGACCTCGCTGTGGGCGGCGAACGTCCACTTCCTGGAGTGGGAGGGACGTTCGGCGTCACAGCGACGTCACACGGCCGCCGGCCAATAGAAGCGGAGGGGCGGAGATGAGCGGGACGTAAACATCCCGCCCACCTCCTTCCTTCCACATAGAGACGGCGGCGGCCGCGGGAGGCAGGTGAGCTGCTCATCGTTCCCGTGGTGTCACACGGAGCGGCGTGTGCTACCACGGAAACGATGGTCAACTAAAGTAAACGATATTATGGAACCTAACGAGCAGTACCCGACTCACGATTTGTGAGCGATACTGCGTCGCTAGGAGGTGTCACACAGGCCGGCATCGCCAGCGATGCCGGATGTGCGTCACAAAAACCGTGACCCCGACGATCTATCGCACGATAGATTGCCTGGTGTAAAGCAGCCTTTAGTCTCACGTGTTTTGCAGAGAGCCACATAAAGTCCCCCGGAGAAAAGACAGGAGTCGGGCGACGAAACCGATCGGACACCGTCTTCATACGGTCCTTAGTTGCTTGGATCGACTTTTGAGTCCTATCCCAAACCTCTCTGGCATTAGTTGCCCAGTCGGCCACAAGAGGAGGAGGTGCAGCAGCGGGAAACGGTACCAGTACCCTAGGGTGTTGCCCATTATTGAGTACGAACGGTGTCTGCCCAGTAGCCTCAGCCAGCGAATTGTTAAGGGCAAATTCTGCCCAGGGTAGGAGGGAGGACCAGTTATCGTGGTTCTCAGCAACAAAGTGTCGAAGGTATATAATCATGGATTGATTGGTACGCTCAACCAAATCATTGGTCTCCGGATGGTATGCCAAAGAGAGATTCAACTCAATTTGCAGAAGGCTACAAAGATCTCACCAGAAACGGGAAGCAAATTGCGGGCCTCTATCACAAATGATATGATCTGGCATCCCGTGAAGCCTAAAGACATGCTTGAGGAATAGTTTGGCTAGTACCCTGGAAGATGGGATTCTCGATAACGGTACGAGATGAACCATCCGGGAGAAATGGTCCGTAATGACCCACACAAATCTATGTCCCTGTGAACACGGAAGATCACCCACAAAGTCCATGCCTACCACCTCCCATGGTCTATCTGGCACTGGTAAAGGATGCAAGAGCCCAGCCGGTCTCTGCCGTAATGGACGGTTGCGAGCACACGAGTAGCAGGAACCGACATCTCTCTTGACGTGGCTGGCTAAGTGTGGCCACCAATACCACTTCTCCAGTAACTCTGGTGTCCGCCTAATACCAAAATGCCCACCCACCTTTGAGGTGTGGGCCCACGACAGCATATCATTCTGTCGATCAGGCGGAACAAAGGTCTTGCCCGGTGGGATTTGGTCTAACGTCACAGGGGAGAGCGTATGAAAAACCCTGGAGGGAAGGATAAGACGAGGTTCGTCAATCTCTTCCTGGGTAGAAACCATAGAGCGAGACAGGGCGTCTGCCTTGTTATTCTTACTCCCAGACAGATAGTTGATGGAGAAGTGAAAGCGGGAGAAAAACAAGGACCAGCGGGCTTGGCGAGGATTCAGACGCTGAGCGGTTTGTAAGTACGTCAGATTCTTATGGTCTGTATAGACCTGGAAAGGATGTTTCGCTCCTTCCAGCAAGTGACACCGCTCCTCCAAGGCTAATCTCAGGGCGAGCAGTTCCCTATCCCTAATGGTATAGTTTCTCTCTGCTGGTGAAAAGGTTTTAGCAAAGAAGAAACACGGCCTTTTTCTACCTGGACCGTTCTTTTGATACAAGACCGCACCAGCACCCACTGAAGAGGATTCAACCTCCAAGAGGAATGGCTTATTCTCATTGGGTCTTTGAAGAATGGGAGCAGTTGAAAAGTGTCTTTTTATTGCCTCAAAAGCCTGAGATGTCTCAGTAGACCAGGCTTTGGGATTAGCACCTTTCTTAGTCAAGGCCACCAAAGGGGCCACCAAAGTAGAAAAATGGGGTATGAACTGCCTGTAAGAATTTATGAATCCTAAGAAGCGTTGCACCGCCTTCAAGGAATGAGGTTCGGACCATTCCAGGACAGCAGAGAGCTTCGCAGGATCCATAGCCAGACCCTCTTGTGAGATAATGTAGCCCAAAAAAGGCAAGGATGACTGCTCGAATACACATTTTTCGAGTTTAGCAAACAATGAGTGCTCCCTTATACGGGAAAGGACACGAACGACATCCTGATGATGAGTCTCCAGATCAGGAGAAAAAATCAGGATGTCGTCCAGATACACCACTACAGAGCATAACAGTAAATCCCTGAACACATCGTTTACGAAGTCCTGAAATACTGTGGGTGCATTACATAAACCAAAAGGCATGACGAGGTATTCATAGTGACCGTCTCGGGTGTTAAAAGCGGTCTTCCATTCGTCACCCTCTCGAATTCGTACCAAGTTATACGTACCCCGCAGATCCAACTTCGTAAAAACTTGAGCTCCCCTCAGTCTGTCAAAGAGCTCCGAAATTAAAGGTAACGGGTATTTGTTCTTTATTGTGATTGCGTTGAGACCCCTGTAATCTATGCAGGGACGCAAATCACCCTCTTTCTTCCGAACAAAGAAAAACCCAGCTCCCGCGGGAGAGACAGACTTTTGAATGAACCCCTTCTCTAAACTCTCTCTTATATAGGTCGACATGGCCTCCGACTCAGGTATCGACAAGGGGTAAACCCTGCCCTTAGGTGGAACCGAACCTGGGATAAGGTCTATGGCACAGTCATATGGCCTATGGGGTGGAAGAACCTCAGCACCCTGTTTGGAGAACACGTCAGCGAAATCTAAATAGGGTGTAGGTATGGGAGAGAGATCAGTTGATGCAACCGCAATGACCTTAGGTGGTAAGGGAAGACATCGGGACTGACATTTCGAACCCCAACTAATAATGCTGTCGGACTCCCAGTCAATGTGAGGAGCATGAGTCTGAAGCCATGGGAGACCCAGAAGGACGTCGTCTATACCCTCAGGCAAAACAAGAAAAGAAATCTCCTCTATGTGACCCTGAGACAGGGAAAGGCGCAAGGGAACTGTCCTCAATGTAATGGAGTCAGACAACATAGTCCCATTAAGAACACGGACAGGAATAGGTGCCTCTAACATGATAGAGGGAATATTGTGTCTCTTTACAAATCCTGAGGACACAAAAGTCCCGTCAGCTCCGGAATCCACAAAAGCCATAATAGGCCATGTATTCTCAGAGAATGAGAGCTGACCTGGGATACTACACTTAGAGGGTGCAGAAGACGTCTCTAGTAACCCCCCTCTAATGGTTACTAGGCCTGGGAGTTTCCCTGACGGCTAGGACACTTGTTGGCATAGTGCCCAGCCTGACGACATACGTAACATATAGGAGGACCAGACTTGCGTAGTCTGGAGGACGTATGACCTAACTCCATAGGAGTGGGAGATGTTTCAGATGCTGAGGAAGATGGTAGTGGACCCTCAACAACTGGAATAGCCCGATGCTTAGGGCGTGAGGAAGAGACCTCGAGTCTACGTTCCCTATGGCGTACGTCGATCCTCGTTGCTACTGTGATCAAGTATTCCAGAGAAGCAGGGACCTCACGAGTAGCAAGAGCATCCTTGACATAGCCTGCCAACCCTCTCCAGAAGATAGGAATCAATACCTTCTCTGGCCAATCTAGTTCTGCCACCAGAGTTCTAAAAGCAATGGCATAAGAACTAGTGGATAACGAACCCTGAGATAGATCTAACAGTCTCAGGGCCACATCATGGGTAACCTGCGGACCCATGAATACCGCCTTAAGAGCATCAAGAAAGTCTTGATGTCTCAGAGTAACCACATCAGAGCGCTCCCATAGGGGAGTCGCCCATTCTAAGGCTTTGTCCTGAAGTAAGGAGATGATAAAGCCTACTCTGGACCTCTCCGTAGAGAAGAGAGAAGAGTTGACCTCTAGGTGTATCTGACACTGACTAATGAAACCACGACATGATCTGGCATCACCAGAATATCTGTTTGGCAGAGCAAGTCGAGGATCATGTGCAGATGTCACCATGGTCTGAGGTTTATCCTCTATACTCTTGAGCCGTGACTCAAATACTTGTATGTAACGGTGTAACTGCTGATATTCTGCCATAACTGCCAGACCCTTGGCTCAGTCCTAATGTTACAGGGTGATGTAGTAATGAAGACCTCGCTTCACCTCTTGTAGGTGCTCAGGAGGAAAATAGACTATCATTGGAGGTTAACTCCGGCACACTACCAATTTCCCATAAGCCAAAAAATGAAGAATACAGTGGTTGGATGTCAAAATCCTTTTCTCTTATTTTATTAGTGCCAAAATGTGAAAAAAAGTGCTGTACAATTGTCCGCCAGGAATCGACGTTTCGGCTAGCAAGCCTTCATCAGGTCGAACAGGCAGAATACATTATTTACAAGTGAAAAAACAAAACAAAAGAAAAGAGATAAATTAATAACACTGAATGGATACGTTAGTCAAGGTACAGAAGGCAAAACAGGAAAATCAGAGACCATAGGTAATGACAAAACCGTAGAAACAAGGGTGCAACGTACGCAAATTGGAACATTGGGAATACTGCATATGTAAGTACATAGAACCTATTAGATATGGTAGCAATGTAACAGGGTAGAAGTGAGACACAGGTGCTGTGGAGTGACCGCACAGTAAACATGGTAAGGACGCTCACCTTGACTTATAATGAGATGGCAACCCGGTACAAGTGCAGGGTAGCTGCAAGAATATAGAGCCCTCCGTTTGGAGATAGCTAAAGGGAAAAAGTAAAAGGGGTGAGGGAAAATATATTGGCAGAAGAAAATATATTGGCAGAAGAAAAGCAAGGAAAAGAAGACGAGATCAGAAGGTAATACTTGCTCCGACATACCCTGTGTCAAAGCCGTGAGATCCCTGGGAAATGTCAGTATGTGGGATCCTAAGAGGTTAATGGATCATGACCAGGGAGGTCTGAAACAGAGAACATGAAACCTATCTATAAGGGTAAGAGAACGAGGGGTGACCCATTAGGTTGGGTAATATTTATTCATTGATAGGTATTTCCATTAAGAGGTGAAGTGTTGGTTACGTCGGTGGTCAACTGTACCTCTAGGGGGTCTCAATATACTAGGCAGGGGTGGCGACCATATGTATCCCAGGGAGATAGCAGCTCCTGCAGTGTGATGTCAATATCTAAGGTTCAAACAGGGAACCAGGTTAACGTGACTACTGTTGCTATGCAAAGATAGTGGGTGGAGTAAAATGCAATGTTACCTATTAACTCTGGTAGTATAGCCTGGAGAAGGATCACTGCGGCTCAAAGTATATCAGTCATTAACTTATACGGAAGAAGAGCAGTTCCCGTGGTATGGAGTAGAGGTCCCAGGCTCACGTATAGGAGTCAGGATGGTGTGCCTGATTGGGAATCTGTGGTATCGGAGAAGATAATATGGAAGATAATATTATCGATAGTATAGGGTAAAAGGCAAGCAAGAGAAAGGGGAGTAGAAAAGGTTACCTAGTGACTTGTTGAATAAGGTACTCTTGTAAGGGTTACATAGAACGGACCGCTCCTGTAGTGTGGAGTCAGAGTCCAGAGTTCACACTAGTAATCAAGGTGATATGCCTGACTGTCGCCTACAGCTGTGTGGAAAGAAATAAAGAGTGGTTAAATAGTAGTTATTGAGTAAGGAATAGATAGGAAGACAAGGAGGGAAGAGATAGGGGTTACCTAGTGACTTTGAGTGATATGGCCTGGAGGGAGGTCCGTTGGCCCTGGGGAGAGTCAAAAGTAGCTGACTAGGAAAAAGAGGGAGATGGTGAAAAAGGGAAATAGTAAATATACATCATACATTGGTGGTATGAGTGTGGTAATGTCCCGGTGAGTCACCTTACCATGTGTTACGAGGGGGACCCGGGGAAGCGTGCCAAGATGGGGAATGGACAGCTTCCGCCGGTCAAGGTCCACTGTGCGGTGTAAGGGACCGCTGCTATGGTGGGTGAAGAGTGAGCGGGTTGCTGCTAGCGATCGTCTGGAATGTCACAGACGATCTATGTACACCGGTCTGCCCTAATCCGTGTGGGTTGTATGGCAGGGATCACACGGCTCGGTGTACCTGTTGCACGGGATAGCACAGAGGTGCCCACGCACGTGCGCCAGTGGAAGTCACGAGAATATGGCACGAGGGTAGCACAGAGGTGCCCACGCACGTGTGCTTTCAATAACCTGGTGAGTCCAGTGGAGACTCGAGGAGCTCACCTGGGACAGGAACACGGCCTGTAGAAGGAGCTACTGCCGGAGCAGCAAGGCAGGGACACGGCCTGCAAACCAGGTGCTGCCTAAGCAGCAAGGGCCAAGCCCACAGAAGAAGATAATGCCTGAGCAGTGGCGTGGCAGCACGCTGCCAGACATCCAAACATAGAAGGACGGTCGCGCGCCGCCATGATGGCAGGAGGAGCTTTTAAGGAGGTGTAGCTCCAGCCAAGGGCGGGCGCGAGGCGGAGATGACGGACTTGACCCAATCAGGATCCACGACATCCCAGCCTGGCCAGTCAGGATTCACCACGTCACCAGCCTTGTCATCAAGCCGTGTGACGTCAGTGGGCGAATCAGGATCCACCAAGCATAGCACATGCTCACCCTCCTGCCTCTGGGAAATAGAGGCGGGATCCTCGGTCTCACAATGTGTAGAGATAACGGGAGTCTCACTGCTTCCCTGAGCAGCAAATCTCTGCACATTGCGCAACCTCACAGACCTTCGAGGCTGCTGAGCAGGAGGAGCTGTGGCAGGCAAGGAATGGGAGACCGCCTCATTTCTTGCAACAGGAGTACCACTAGGTGTCACCCTTGTGCTGCCTCTCTGAGGAGGTTTCTCCTGCACTCTGCGCAGTCTGGCAGACCTTCGGCGCTGCGGAGCAGGAGCGCTCGTGGCAGGCAAGGAGACTGTCTCATTCCTTGCCACAGGAGAGCCACGAGGTGTAACATTACCCCCCCGTCTAGGCCCCCCCCCCTGCCCGTGCTCGAAGGCCGCTATCAAACCCGGGGCGTGGATATGATCCTCCAATTCCCAGGATCTATGCTCCGGACCACTGCCGACCCACTCCACGAGGTAGTACCTCCTGCCCCGTATAACTTTTGTCTCCACAAGCTTCGCCACCTCAGAGTCGTCGGGCGGGGAGTCAGTTTGAGGAGTCAAGGACCCCGAGAACTTATTAAGTCGTACGGGTTTCAGGAGGGACACGTGAAAGGTGTTGGCTATAGCCCAGCGTGGAGGGAGCTGGAGTCGGTATGCCACCGGGTTCACCTGCTCTAGCACTTTAAACGGACCCAGGTACCTAGGGGCGAACTTGGCTGCCTGTACCCGTAGGTTAACATTCTTAGAGGACAGCCACACTAGGTCACCAGGGGCGAAGGATGGTGCAGGGCGGCGGCGCTCATCAGCCGTTGTCACCATCCGGTCTTTAGCCCTCTTAAGGGCCTCTTGGGTGTTATCCCAGATCTCCCGGGCCTCGGTCGCCCAATCCTCCACTCTAGGATCGGGTGACGTAATGGGCATCGGAACCGGGATTCTGGGATGTTGTCCGTTATTGAGCAGGAACGGAGTCTGACCAGAGGATTCATGGACCGAATTATTAATGGCAAATTCGGCCCAAGGAAGGAGGTTAGCCCAGTTGTCGTGGTGCGCGGAGATAAAATGGCGGAGGTAAGTTACCAAGGTCTGATTGGTCCTCTCTACCAGTCCATTGGTTTCGGGATGGTATGCGGAGGAGATGTTCA
Source organism: Anomaloglossus baeobatrachus (assembly GCF_048569485.1). Classification (NCBI taxonomy): domain Eukaryota; kingdom Metazoa; phylum Chordata; class Amphibia; order Anura; family Aromobatidae; genus Anomaloglossus; species Anomaloglossus baeobatrachus. The sequence continues at coordinate 149,322,050 of NC_134362.1, read as the reverse complement.
GCTCTATCTGAAGGAGCTTACAGAGCTCTCTCCAGAAGCGAGACGCGAACTGGGGACCCCGGTCGCTCACCACCTTGTCAGGCATGCCATGCAGCCTAAATACATGCCTAATGAATAAGGTGGCGAGAGCACGTGACGTCGGGAGTCGTGGGAGAGGCACCAAGTGGACCATTTTAGAGAAGTGATCTGTGATGACCCATACGACCTTGTGACCTGCTGACTTGGGCAGATCTCCCAGGAAGTCCATTCCCACCACTTCCCAGGGACGAACCGGCACTGGCAGTGGGTGAAGAAGACCTGCCGGTCTCTGCCGGGACGGCTTATTCCGTGCACACGACATACAGGCTCCCACATACTCCTGTATGTCCTGGGGTAGTCTCGGCCACCAATAGTGCCTAGTCACAAGGTCTCTGGTCCTTTTGACCCCAAAGTGACCCCCGACCTTGGAGGCATGGGCCCACGATAGCACCTCATTCCGTAGTTCAGGGGGAACGAGGGTCTTGCCAGGTGGCACTGGTCCAAAGAAGTGGGAGTGACCATCCTCAAGCTGTCCGGGGGTAGTATAAGACGAGGCTCCTCCTCGTCCTCCTCCAACACAACCATACAACGTGACAAGGCATCGGCCCGTACGTTCTTCTCACCGGCCAGGTGGCGGATAATAAAGCGGAACCGGGAGAAGAACAAGGACCAACGGGCCTGCCTTGGGTTCAGGCGTTGTGCTGTCTGGAGGTATGTGAGATTTTTATGGTCGGAAAATACTTCAAATGGATGCTTCGCACCCTCCAGGAGATGCCGCCATTCCTGGAATGCTAGTTTCATCGCCAGTAACTCCCTATCCCCTATGGAGTAGTTCATCTCGGCCGGAGAAAAGGTCTTGGAGAAAAAGAAACAAGGATGCTTCCTTCCTCGTTCGTCTTTCTGGTACAGGACTGCACCAGCACCGACCGAAGAGGCGTCTACCTCTAGTAGAAAGGGTTTGGAGATGTCTGGACGATGAAGGATGGGAGCTCTGGAGAAGTAAGTTTTGAGAGTGTGAAATGCCTCTACCGTTTCCCGTGTCCATGCTTTGGGATTAGCGCCCTTGCGGGTAAGGGCAATGATGGGTGCTGCCACCGTCGAGAAGTTGGGAATGAACTGGCGATAATAATTGATAAACCCCAAGAATCGCTGGATCGCTTTCAGCGAGCGGGGCTCAGGCCATTTCATCACTGTCTCCAACTTCCCCGGATCCATTGCTAACCCCTGACTGGACACGATATACCCCAGGAACGGCAAGGATTCACGTTCAAAAACGCACTTTTCTAGCTTAGCATATAACGAATGAGTGCGGAGCCTCTTAAGTACTCGGATGACATCCCTCCGATGGGTGGCAAGATCGGGGGAGAAGATAAGGATATCATCCAGGTATGCAACCACGGAAAGATACAAATCCCGGAAAACATCATTCACAAAGTCTTGAAATACGGCGGGGGCATTGCAGAGTCCGAAGGGCATTACGAGATACTCGTAGTGACCGTCCCTGGTGTTGAAGGCGGTCTTCCACTCATCGCCCTCTCGGACTCGCACTAGATTATACGCCCCGCGTAGATCCAGCTTCGTGAAGATCTTTGCCCCGCGGAATCGATCAAATAACTCCGTAATGAGGGGCAAAGGGTATTTGTTTTTGATCGTGATTGCATTTAATCCCCTGTAATCGATACAGGGGCGTAGATCCCCTTCCTTCTTTTGCACGAAGAAAAACCCCGCACCGGCCGGTGAAATAGACTTGCGAATGAACCCTTTTGCCAGGCTGTCCTGAATATATTTGGACATAGCCTCCGTCTCTGGAGCAGAGAGGGGATACACTCTGCCCCTAGGGGGCTCGGAGCCTGGCTTCAGGTCTATTCGGCAATCGTATGGCCGGTGGGGAGGAAGGGTATCTGCGGCCCTCTTGGAGAAGACGTCCCTGTAGGCCTCATAAGGTGTCGGTAAACCTGGCTCCCCTGTATTCCCTGAGGACCCAACCGACCTAATGGTAGCGGGTGGTTCGGTAGTCACGAGGTGCTCCCTACAGGATCCTGCCCATGATGAGATCTCCCCTGTTGCCTAGTTGAGTATAGGAGCATGCTGTCTCAACCAGGGGAGGCCCAGTAGGATCTCATCCGTCCCCCCTGGAAGCCCCAGGAAGGACACCTGCTCATGGTGTCCTGGTTGTACTTCTATCCTGAGAGGGATGGTGATCTGGGTGATGGGATCGACTAGTAGGGACCCGTTGACTACCCGAACCCTGAGTGGCTTGGGTAAGAGAACCAGGGGAACTGAGTATCGGGTTGCCGGGGAGGTCGAAATGAAATTGCCATCAGCGCCTGAGTCCAGGCACGCCAGAGCAGAGAAGAGAGTAGTGCCAAACTGCAACTGGGCGCTGATAGTCAACCTAGAGGGAGAAGCAGCGTCTAGTAACCCCCCTCTGATGGAAACTAGACGCTGTCTTTTCCCGACGGTTTGGGACATCGGGTAGCTATGTGTCCCCTCTGCCCACAGGAAAAGCAGATGACACCAGACCGAGAACCTGGGGTAGAGGAGACCGCTTTGGACACCTCCATTGACTCCACGGAGTCGCCTACAGAGCTGGCTGAGAGACCTGTCTGGTGGAATACGGGAGCCAGACGCTTTTTAGGCCGTGAGGACGTGGGTGCTGAAGAGACCTCGAGCCTCCGCTCCGCCTGGCGGATGTCTATGCGAGAGGCAACCACAATCAAGGACTCTAAAGTAGCAGGCACCTCACGCGTGGCCAGTGCGTCTTTGACGAACCCTGCCAGGCCCTCCCAGAACACAGGGACAAGGACCTTATCGGGCCAGTCCAGCTCTGCGGCAAGTTTCCTAAAGTGTACGGCAAAGTCCCCGACTGAAGCGGACCCTTGCCGAAGTCGTAGGAGGCGCAGCGCGGAGTCGTGGGTGACTTGAGGACCGAGGAACACCATTCTCATGGCCCCAAGATAAGATGCTAAGTTATTCACCACCCGATCTCCGCGCTCCCACAACGGCGTGGACCACTTCAGCGCTCTCCCTGTGAGCAGGGACTGGACGAAGGCTACCTTCGCCTTCTCGGTAGCGTAAAGAGTCGCGGACAGCTCTAAGTAGGTGGTAACTTGGTTTATAAACCCACGGCACTCGGAGCTGTCCCCGCTAAAGCGCTCTGGAAGCGCAAGGCGAGGAGACCTTCCGCCCAATAGCACAGCCTGGGTAGCCGCCTGGGTGGCGACTGTCGTCAGAGTAGTCTTATCGGAGGAAGACTGCTCCACTGCTGCCAATCGTGACTCCAACTGCTGCACATAACGCAGCAACTGCTGCTGCTCTTCAGCCATAGCCAGACCTTTGGCGCGACCGTAATGTTACGAGGGGGACCCGGGGAAGCGTGCCAAGATGGGGAATGGACAGCTTCCGCCGGTCAAGGTCCACTGTGCGGTGTAAGGGACCGCTGCTATGGTGGGTGAAGAGTGAGCGGGTTGCTGCTAGCGATCGTCTGGAATGTCACAGACGATCTATGTACACCGGTCTGCCCTAACCCGTGTGGGTTGTATGGCAGGGATCACACGGCTCGGTGTACCTGTTGCACGGGAAAGCACAGAGGTGCCCACGCACGTGTGCCAGTGGAAGTCACGAGAATATGGCACGAGGGTAGCACAGAGGTGCCCACGCACGTGTGCTTTCAATAACCAGGTGAGTCCAGTGGAGACTCGAGGAGCTCACCTGGGACAGGAACACGGCCTGTAGAAGGAGCTACTGCCGGAGCAGCAAGGCAGGGACACGGCCTGCAAACCAGGTGCTGCCTAAGCAGCAAGGGCCAAGCCCACAGAAGAAGATAATGCCTGAGCAGTGGCGTGACAGCACGCTGCCAGACATCCAAACATAGAAGGACGGTCGCGCGCCGCCATGATGGCAGGAGGAGCTTTTAAGGAGGTGTAGCTCCAGCCAAGGGCGGGCGCGAGGCGGAGATGACGGACTTGACCCAATCAGGATCCACGATATCCCAGCCTGGCCAGTCAGGATTCACCACGTCACCAGCCTTGTCATCAAGCCGTGTGACGTCAGTGGGCGAATCAGGATCCACCAAGCATAGCACATGCTCACCCTCCTGCCTCTGGGAAATAGAGGCGGGATCCTCGGTCTCACAATGTGTAGAGATAACGGGAGTCTCACTGCTTCCCTGAGCAGCAAATCTCTGCACATTGCGCAACCTCACAGACCTTCGAGGCTGCTGAGCAGGAGGAGCTGTGGCAGGCAAGGAATGGGAGACCGCCTCATTTCTTGCAACAGGAGTACCACTAGGTGTCACCCTTGTGCTGCCTCTCTGAGGAGGTTTCTCCTGCACTCTGCGCAGTCTGGCAGACCTTCGGCGCTGCGGAGCAGGAGCGCTCGTGGCAGGCAAGGAGACTGTCTCATTCCTTGCCACAGGAGAGCTACGAGGTGTAACACCATGAGCCTGTGGTGCCGCAGAGTTGGATCGCGCATCCTGTGGAGTGTAAAAAATGGTGGGGAAGCGTCTATTTAACTTCAAGCGTACCGCGACGTCACTTCCGGTTTTCGTGCGAAGTGGTGCATGTTGGGATTCAGTGTCCTGCGCATGCGCAAGTGACTTCCAATGGTAGAGGTGGTGAGCGCGTCACTGCCGGTAGGTGGAACGCGGTAGTAGAGCCATGGAGCGCACATGTGACAAGGAGGGCGTGTTAGTGAGTCACATGACCGTGTTGGTAGTGGATCTGGACACGGAAGACACATTTCGGTGCAGGAGTGAGTGACAGGCCGGTTTATAGTTGTCACGAAGTAGTATTAGTTCTGTAAGGCAGAAAGGAAGGATTAGGATACCATATAGCAGGATAATCACGTAATCAATAGAGTATGTACACTGATGTTATACAATGGGATAGCCATGAGAACGCAGTTAATCAATTAACCTTTACATCATAAGGGAAGCAATGAATAAACGGTTCATATGAGAATAACATTATGAATCACTGATATGGGATAAATCGGAGATGGAGGATTGGAATGCCATGTGGCAGGATAATCATGTATGCGACCAAGGTATACGTACAGTGAGGATATGTGGTGGATGTATAGTAGAATAGTAATATGAACAAAGTTAGTTACTTATCTCCTAATGTTAAGGGGGGGAAGGGGGGGAAACATCAAAATAGAGATGAAAATAGAGTTATGTTTCATAAGGGGGCCGTACTGCAGTTCAAAAATATGGTCATCCGTAGGTACTTCCATAGAACCAATATAAACTGGTATCCTCATATATACTGTCAACAATGACAGAGGACCCTTCTAAGGAAAAGCCCATCAAAAAACCTGTTCGTACCTCCGGTTCAGACCATGGGGCTCAAGGGTGCCCAGAGTGTGAATCCATCGAGCTTCTTTCTCCCGGAGGAGTTTAACCCTGTCACCACCTCTGCGGTTGGTGCCAACCTGATCGATGACCTGAAACCTAAGTTGTGAGATCCTATGACCTGCTGTTATGAAGTGGAGGGGAACGGGTAGTAAGGTGCGACCACACCTAATGTCCGACTTGTGCTTGTTAATGCGGTCTCGGATATGTTGGGTAGTCTCTCCAACATATCCGAGACCGCAGGGGCATTTAATATAGTAGACTACGAAGGAACTATCACAAGTAAAGAAATCCCTAATTGGAAAGGCTCTACCAGTTCTGGGGTGTGTGAAGGAGCATCCTTTGGTGATATTGGAGCATTGGGCTCACCTAAGACATGGGAAGGTGCCAAACTGTGGGTTACTGAGAAACTTCTGTTTGGGAACGTGGTGACAAGAGCCTATGTCTGCCCGAACCAGTTTATCCCTGATGTTTGGTGATTTTTTGTAACAGAATAGTGGTGGTGTCTTGAATTCACTAATTTGAGGATAGGAGAGGCCAAGAAGTGGCCAATGCTTTAAAATAATTCTCTTAACCAATGGAGAGAAGGGATGGAAAGTATTAATCAGGGGCATACGGTCTGATTGTGTTTGCGACTTACGGGATAAGGATCTCATATTGGTTGCTATGTTAGTAGGATAGCCCCTCTGCCTAAACTTGTTGGTCATCTCATCATGCCTTGCCCTGCGATTATCGTTGTCACTTACGATCCGGTCTACTCTCGTGTGCTGACTAATTGGCAAGGAATTTTTCGTATGTTTTGGGTGATTGCTGGTGTAGTGGAGAAGGCTGTTCTTGCTAGCTTGCTAGCCGAAACGTCGATTCCTGGCGGACAATTGTACAGCACTTTTTTTCACATTTTGGCACTAATAAAATAAGAGAAAAGGATTTTGACATCCAACCACTGTATTCTTCATTTTTTGGCTTATGGGAAATTGGTAGTGTGCCGGAGTTAACCTCTAATGTTACAGGGGGCTGTCTGATAATAAAACCTAAAAGGAGTATAAGACAGTCAGGGTCCACCGTGCAAAGACTCTGCTGCAGACTATGGCAGAGTGCAATACCTCTGTTAAACTCACAGAAGAATATAATTAGTAAATAAGGCAATTCCTCCCTTACTTGGAGGGTGTGTGGAATGGTCTCTGTTAATAATCACAGAGACAAAGGCAGTGAGTGTGAAATGGCACCTACCTAGGTCCGTTCCTCTAGTGGTGCCAGGAGACGGACAGCAGCGTAAGCTGCACAAAGCTCTTACCTGCATTCGCTCCACTAGTGTGCGAGGACACGAACCACTAGATATGGCACCTGCCTAGGTCCGCTCTTCTAGTGGTGCAAAAGAGACGAACAGCAGCGTAAGCCGCACAAAGCTCCTACCTGCGTTCGCTCCACTAGTGTGCGAGGACACGAACCACTAGATATGGCACCTGCCTAGGTCCGCTCTTCTAGTGGTGCAAAAGAGACGGACAGCAGCATAAGCCGCACAAAGCTCCTACCTCTGTTCGCTCCCCTAGTGTGCGAGGATACGAACAACTGCCAGACGCAGTATAAGGAACGTTACCCTAGTGGCAACGTCCACCTACGAGTAGAATCACAAGGCCCAGCCGGACCATGTGCCTCAGGCACCTGCCTATGTCCGCTCCCCTAAGAGGTAAGGATACAGACTGCAGCCGAAGCTGTAAGGTATAAGAACGCTACCCTGCCGGTAGCGCTCACCTAGCAAAGACAGAGAGATGCCTAGAGGAATGTGCACAGAGCGTCTACTCTCATGCATGAACCAAGATGACTGAGCGCCGTGCGGCGTGCGTCAGGGTCTTATATAGACTCTGTGCCTCATCCAAGATGGAGGACACCAGAGCCAATCCGCTGCCAGAACGACAGGAATGACGTCACGCTGGCCTATCACCGATCAAAGCGCCACAAGCACATGACCAGCGACCAATCGGCATAGAAGGTGTCAGAGACATGTGACCACGTGTCACAAGCACATGACCAGCGGCCAATCGGCATAGAAGGTGTCAGAGACATGTGACCTCGTGTCAGCGATGATGTCACCCGCACATGTGCAATGGCTCCAAGATAGGACTTAGTCTCCAGCGCTTGCACATGTGCAGTAGCAAGAAATCTGGACATAGTCTCCAGTGCTCGCACATGTGCAGTAGCAAGAAATCTGGACAAAGACTCCAGTGCCACAGCAACCGTAACACTAGCTATCAAAAATGGGGGGACCCCATGTCATTTTTTTTTTTAACTATTTTTTTAAATAAAAAAAATGAATAGGCTTCCCTGTTTTTTGATTGCCAGCCAAGGTAACGCCAGCCGGATGGGGGTGGCAACCTGTAGCTGTCTGCTTGAACTGCGCTGAGAATCAAAAATACCGCGGGGTGCTACGTCATTTTTTAAATGATTTATTTTTACAGCACTGTCATGTCAGGCAATCAAAATACAGAGAAAGCCCATTTTTTTTAGTTATTTAAATAAATAATAAAAAAAAAAAATATGGGCTCCCGCTGCATTTTTTTGTATTGCTAGATAAGGGTAATCCAAGCAGCTACTGGCTGCTAACCCCCACTGCTTGGTGTTACCTTCACTGTCAATGGAAAATCCAGGGAAGCATTTTTTATTTTTTTTCTAAAAAACTAAAAAACAAAAAATGACGTGAGCTCCGCCATATTTTTGTATGCTAGTCAGTTACAGCAGGCAAGTACGGGCTACCCCCAACCCCCAGCTGCCTATTTGTACCCGGCTGGGAACTAAAAATATATGGAAGCCTTTTTTTTAATTATTTCATGAATTTCATGAAATAATTAAAAAAAACAAACGACGTAGGCGTCGCCCCATTTTTGTGTCCAGCCGGGTACAACTAGGCAGCTGGTGATTGGAATCCGCAGCACAGGTTAGCCCGAGGTTTCTGGGCGCCTCTGCTGTGAATTGCAGTCCGCAGCCTCCCCAGAAAATTGCGCTCTCATAGAAGCGCCATCATCTGACGCTGTGTCCAACTCTACCAGCTGCCCTGGTGACGGTGGCTCGCTGGGTAATTATGAGTTAATACTAGCTTTCTTTTACTAGCTAGTATTAAGCCAGAGATTCTTAATGTCAGGCAAGTTTGACCCGGCCATTAAGAATCTCCAATAAAGGGTTAAAAAAAAGACACCACACAGAAAAAATACTTTAATAGAAAAAAATACACAGACACATTAGAGACTCCATGTTTATTACTCCCTGTCACCCTTCCATGATCCATGGTCTTCTGTCTTCTTTCTCCTTCAACCCATGGAGCTCTGCTACATCAGGCTTCACTGCATGGGAGAAAGATGCTGCTGCTGCCCCATGCAGAAATCACTCAGTGAAAGTGACCACAGGCTGCCGGCTGTTAGCGGTGACTTCACTGCTCACAGCAGGGTTACCATAGCAATGGTGCTCCGATCACGTGATTTCCGATGCCGCTATACACCAGCTGTCACAGCCAGTCCTTGCATGTGGTCTGACTCTGTAAAGAGCGCCCCATGCAGGAACGGGGAGTCGTCCGTGTGCCAGAGCATGTCGCTGGTACACGGAGATACACAAACGATCACCGCATACTGGAGAGATGCACTGACAGGACCTAGGAAAGGACATGACGTCTAGCCATGTGACCAGTTTTAGCCAATGAGATAATAGACACGTGACTGGTCACATGGCTATTTTGAAGTCACGATAGATCCTGTCATCACTGCTGGTTACCGGGAGGACGCAGCGATTACCGATGGAAAAGCTGCGGGAGACAGAGTGCAGGACGCATCGCGGGCACCGGTAAGTGTTATGGCAATGTTTATTAACTGTATGTGTACATTTATAATGTGTTTTTAAGTGTTTGTGATTGCCCGTTGTTTTCAAAGGGGTTCGAGAGGTTCGTCGAACGGCTCGTCGAATGGCTTGTCGAATGGGACACCGTTCGACGAACCGAACCGAACTCAAACTCTAGGGGGGTGGCTCATCTCTACTAGTAAAATAAAAAAAAAAAATTTTTTAAAAAAGTAAAAAAAAACTAACAGTTCAAATCCCTCTCATTCACCTCATTGAAAATTAAAGGGTTAAAAAATTAAAAAAAAAATGCACATATTTGGTATCGCCGACTTCAGAAATGTCCAACCTATGAAAATATAAAATTAATTAATCAATTAATTAATCTGATCAGTAAAAAGCGTAGCAACAAAAAAAATCCAAACACCAAAACTTTGCTTTTTGGTCATCCCCAGGACCAAGCCTTAGTTGGGGGGGGGCAAGAGGGCAACCCTCTGGCACTGCGCATCACCACCTAACTCCTGGGGCCTTCCAGCAGTGAGCGGCCATACCACAACTCTTTATTTATTTATTTTATTTTTATTTTTCCTCTTTTTAAGTATTATTTTTATTCCTCATTACAAAAGCTTTTCGCCCACCCCTGTACGGCCACATCACCGTTCGGAGCCACTGCCGTGACATCAGAGGCCTTCGGGGTGGCACAGTGGCTTTTTATTTGGCTGACAGGTCTCTCCCCATGCACACCTAAATAACCTGTTTATCAGGGATTGATGGTTGGGCGTAGCAGGTCGAAGCCTTCTGCTACCCTCATTTTTAATGAGCCATCCTAGTCACATGGTTGCTTCTACCATTTGGAAGTATTTTGGCAGCATGACCTAGCTACAAATATCTAAAAAACTGACCTGCACATCCAACAAATGTGAACAGGTGCTAGCCGAAAAACATAGTAACTATAAAATGCATACAGCTGCACACTGAAAAGCCAAAAAATGTACAAGGGAAAATATGGCACTGCAATACTGCAAAAGAGAGATATTTAGTTTATGTATTGGCCAGTGCATGTAAGCCCGGAAACCAACGGCAAGGTATATCTCTGAAATCCGGGAACCTAACTTAAGTGCCACTATCTAGGTTAAAAACATCTGTGTCAGGGAAAAATGCCACTATTTGGACTACAAACCTCCATGTATGGGCAGCTAGGCTCCTGCTATAATGGTTATGAACACAGCCAGGTCTTAGGGCAGAGTGCTCAGTCAGAAACAGACACACTACAAATATCCAAAAAACTAACCCGCACATCCAACAAATGTGAACAGGTGCTAACTGAAAAAACATAGTAACTATAAAATACATACAGCTGCACACTGAAAAGCCAAAAAAGTACAAGGAAAAATATGGCACTCCATTACTGCAAAAGAGAGATATTTAGTTTATGTATTGGCCAATGCATGTAAGACCTAAGACCTGTCTGTGTTCATAACCATTATAGCAGGAGCAGGAGCTGACCATACATGGATGTTTGTAGTCCAAATAGTGGCATTTTGCCCAGACACAGATGTTATTATCCTATCCTAGATATACATAGCTTTTCTCATGAGCCAGATCAGACACCCCCATACTTTGCACTGATGAGGGGCAAGCACCCCGAAACACCGTGTCTGCAAATTGGGATTCTGATCTGGCTTATATATCCTGAGTCATATTGCAAAGGATTGTTAAAAATCCACTTGTGACTTTTAGGATCGCTACTTCCAATAGGTGGCGCTGTGCTAGAGTTTGTCTCCTTTACTGGAGAGACAATTTGAATATTTCTTAGAGGGGCGTGGCAGCTATAAGTCCCCTTACTTGGCAGCCAGACTGGCTTGCAAAGTCTCCTTAAGGAGAATAGTGTTCCCCCGTGGTCCCCACATAGCTTTCTCATGAGCCAGATCAGACACCCCCATACTTTGCACTGACGAGGGGCAAGCACCCCGAAACACCGTGTCTGCAAATTGGGATTCTGATCTGGCTTATATATCCTGAGTCATATTGCAAAGGATTGTTAAAAACTCACTTATGACTTTTAGGATCGCTACTTCCAATAGGTGGCGCTGTGCTAGAGTTTGTCTCCTTTACTGGAGAGACAATTTGAATATTTCTTAGAGGGGTGTGGCAGCTATAAGCCCCCTTACTTGGCAGCCAGACTGGCTTGCAAAGTCTCCTTAAGGAGAATAGTGTTCCCCCGTGGTCCCCACATAGCTTTCTCATGAGCCAGATCAGACACCCCCATACTTTGCACTGACGAGGGGCAAGCACCCCGAAACACCGTGTCTGCAAATTGGGATTCTGATCTGGGTTATATATCCTGAGTCATATTGCAAAGGATTGTTAAAAATCCACTTGTGACTTTTAGGATCGCTACTTCCAATAGGTGGCGCTGTGCTAGAGTTTGTCTCCTTTACTGGAGAGACAATTTGAATATTTCTTAGAGGGGCGTGGCAGCTATAAGTCCCCTTACTTGGCAGCCAGACTGGCTTGCAAAGTCTCCTTAAGGAGAATAGTGTTCCCCCGTGGTCCCCACATAGCTTTCTCATGAGCCAGATCAGACACCCCCATACTTTGCACTGACGAGGGGCAAGCACCCCGAAACACCGTGTCTGCAAATTGGGATTCTGATCTGGCTTATATATCCTGAGTCATATTGCAAAGGATTGTTAAAAATCCACTTGTGACTTTTAGGATCACTACTTCCAATAGGTGGCGCTGTGCTAGAGTTTGTCTCCTTTACTGGAGAGACAATTTGACTATTTCTTAGAGGGGCGTGGCAGCTATAAGTCCCCTTACTTGGCAGCCAGACTGGCTTGCAAAGTCTCCTTAAGGAGAATAGTGTTCCCCCGTGGTCCCCACATAGCTTTCTCATGAGCCAGATCAGACACCCCCATACTTTGCACTGACGAGGGGCAAGCACCCCGAAACACCGTGTCTGCAAATTGGGATTCTGATCTGGCTTATATATCCTGAGTCATATTGCAAAGGATTGTTAAAAATCCACTTGTGACTTTTAGGATCGCTACTTCCAATAGGTGGCGCTGTGCTAGAGTTTGTCTCCTTTACTGGAGAGACAATTTGAATATCCTAGATAGTGGCATTTAAGTTATGATCCCGGATTACAGAGATATACCTTGCTATTGGTTCCGGGCTTACATGCATTGGCCAATACATAAACTAAATATCTCTCTTTTGCAGTAATGCAGTGCCATATTTTCCCTTGTACATTTTTGGCTTTTCACTGTGCAGCTGTATGCATATTATAGTTAGCATGACCTAGCTGACTGGTTCCCTATAAAGGAACTGTTTTGCCGTAAATACAGTGGATCATTTTGTTGCTGAATGGCATGAACCAGTGGATAAATTTGAAAAGCCCCTCCAGGGGCATTGCCATGACAGGGCTTGGTAGGGTATTTTGCTTTGGTTTCAATATGATCTCAATTCATGTACACGCAGATATTTTACCCATTTGCAATTAGAATCTGACAACAAAAATGCTCTGTGTTTCTCCATATTAAATCAGGGGCCTGTAGGAATACAGTAGAGGGCTCATTTACCTCTTTGGAAGCCCTATCATCGTTCCATATGAAACAGAGCGGTAATAAAGCCAAGTGTGATAATCATGTAATAATAGAGATGTCTAGAAGGAAAGATAGTTTCCACAAGACTCTAGTGATCACATTCGCTGTAGCTTACATTTGTGTTAATTAAATTGAAGTATTTCATACTCCTAAGGACATATGGATTCCAGGCTGTCATTTAACATTTAAAGCCCTTATTTCCCCAAAGGATAAAAATGTAGAATAATTCATTTAGAGTATTTATCAAACAAATGAATTCACTAACAACCATTTTACATCTCAATGTCACTCAATATGTACATGCACATTTTATTCCTGAATGATTTAAGTATGGATTTAGTAGACTGTCAAATCTCTGGAGAAATAATGTGCTATAAAAATGCTGACCTTTAAGTGTTTTATTGTAGAAGTGACACAGAAAAATAACCCACAACATAATTCAAAGATCTCATTTATTCCTCCTATTTGAGGAAAATGGTCTTATTGGCAGGTTGTCAATTTATTTGATGAGTTTCTGCATGTTTTCTATTGACACTTCAGAATTATGCAGAATTGTCCAGAAGGAATTCATTTGTGAATACTTAAAGGGAAAAGTCATGAAAAAGTTACACTAAGATAATTCTGAAATATATATACAGTTTATTCATCCAGTGCACTTTTCTTCATTATTTATGCGCATAGCCAATTAAGACTCCGGAGTCGTTCCTTCATTAAGTGGCTCAATTCAAGTTGTTAGATATTCTAGAGGAATCACAAAGATAATGCAAATGCTATTGGAATAAAAGATGAAAGGATTCAAAGATGACTTATTTCCATGTGGATATGACTAAAGATACTGTATATAAACGAATGCCCTTTATATGTCCAATACTAAGATCAAAATTGATGCACTTAAAATGATAGAACCTTTCCTAAATATCTTAAAAAGACAGCTAGGTACAGTATATACCAGATTTGTGCCCATTATGGGATGTACACTCAGGAAGCATTAGCCCGACAGTGACAGTGTCAGGATAGATAAAGAGGTATCCGTCCACCATTGTGTCACATGGAGAATTGCTCAAAACTCACCAAGTGTTATATCGGCATCAGACACTGTTCACACTACAGATTCTGACACTCCACACAAAGTTTTCTCTGGTGTTTCTGAGTTACACAGGAAGGCTCAGGCATCAACCAGCTGTGTGCTCATTAACAGACTGCTGGTTACCTCTAAGATCACTTGTTGTTGGAAATGCAGCACCCCTGGGGTACCAGGTGCCACAAATGTAACCCGTGGAAACCCAAACCCCAGAATATCCGTGCCAGGAAGTACACCAGCACCTTCAGGCCACATACACAACCCCGACACTAACCTGGGAGACTGCCTAGTAACAGGTAAAAGGGGAGGGCACTGATTGGATGTAGCCACCCAGCCTGTAGGGAGAGACCCAGTGAGGAGGAGGGGCCAGTGGTCAGTTGGGAAGATGGCAGGAAGTGGTGGTCAGTCAGAGAAGGAGCGGAGGAGAGGAGTAGCGGTAGAAAGAGTAAAGTACAGAAAGGAACCTGTAGAGGCAACGGAGAGCGGTAAAAGGAGTGAGAACTGTGGAGTATGGAATGGAACTCCAGGCACCGTGGGTTACCTGTGGAAGCAGCAGACTCCAGGAACCATGGAGGGTCTGTAGAAGTTTGGAACCAAGCTCACGGGACTCAGAACAAGGCAGGGAGCGGACCCTAGGATAGTGGGACACTTTATGGTCAGCTGTTAACTCTGCCAGGCGATAAGATCTCCAGGGTCAATCGCCAGCCTAAGAAAGCCTGAAGCACAAGCAGCAAAGAGGGGACCGGGTACTGAACGCCTTAAATAGTCCAGGCTGCCTGCATTAGGGCCCAGAGAGAAAAGAAGGGACTTCCAGGCCACGGGAGTCCAATCTCAATGTCTTTGCATGGAGGACAGCCATCCCAGGTCCAACTGGCACGGAGAACAAGGTGAGCGGGTACACCTGGAACTGGCACCCATGGTTCCATTAACAAGAAAGTAAAGTAGGCAAGTTAAACTACAATACTGGTGTGGACTGTTTCATTGACAGCATGCACTCACATAGACTGTTTCCCACTACTATCCCCATCATTCACTGCTGGGGCCTGTCCCTGCTTGTGGAGGGCTCCAAACATCCAGGCTGAATCACTCCATCAGCCTCAGCAGAAACCTACAGCAGCAGCCCCAAATAACCTGGAAGCACACCGCAAGTGGCGTAGTCAATAAACATTTTTATTATTTTCTTTTCTTTTTACCAAAAAAACCTTTTTCTTTCCTGAGGGACGGCACCCCAAGGACCATGGTATCGGGCCGCGACCCACGACTGACCCCACCGAGCACTACAGAACCCGGGACCGAGTACCCCAGAGCCCTGGGGCGTCACAGAAACCTATCACATTTACTCGCTGCCCTTTTAAAGATAGTGGAATCTGTCTTCCCATACCAATAGTCTATTGTAGTGTTGGTCTGTGTGCTGTTGTGTCCAAGTCCTGCTGGTGATTATATTGCATGGTATTTGGACTTGTGGAATTCTCTTGGCATTTTGTTGTTTAATCCCTGTTCTTATTTTCCTCAATACCTATTATTGTCTTTTACCTTTGTGTAAGCGTGCTGTGAGATACAGTTTTGGTCTTCTCTGTTTGTCTATCTCTGTTGGTATTATAACACTCCTGTCCTAGCCCTCCGCTTGGGTAGAGAGGGAGGGGGGTATAAGATCAAGGCTGGTTGGTAAAAGGGTCAGGTTGGCAGCTCAGATATCTTCACCTTCAGAGGTAACTCTGAGATAAGGGATAGCTAGTTTGAGGGCCAGTTTAAGAGCCCCAGGCCACGCTCCCCTCGATCATCGTGACACATAGGCACCCAATGAAAAGAAACATAAACCATATGGTATCTTTTTTCAAGCCAAAAATGCTTCATTTACGGTAAAACAAAAAATATGAAAATGCATGCCAGCCAGATGGAAGATAAAAGAACACAGTTTTGGACTCTCTATGGTGAATCAGCAATTATGGGAATGTTACAGAAAATGTAGCACAAAAATACCTGAATCTATACTATTAGCTAAGTGCACAAAAAAATACTGTGTCGAGACCTGTTTCTAAATATTGCAATTCAACCCATATACTTGGTAGTACATGTGGCTGTATAATATATTAAAAATATTTCATAAATATATCCCTTTGAGATACTAAGCATTTGGTTTGCTCCAGACACATGGACTTAAAACACTGACCCAAAGTATCTCAAATAGTCAATAATTAATGCTGTGCACATCATCGATTTTCCACATGGACCAAGTGTGGAGGAGAAAAAGAGGTCTTGGGAGGACTGGAGGACTGGAGATCATGTGTTGGAAGATTTCAATAGATTAGTTCGGAGACATATGGAGGAGACAGATTATGGATAGCTTTGTAAGTCAATGATAATAGTTTGAACTGGATACATTGGAGAATTAGGAACCAGTGCAGGGATTTGCAGAGGAGGGAAGCAGAGGACCAACGAGGATAGGGGCAGATTGGTCAGGCAGTAAAGTTAAGGACGGACTCTAGAAGTGTGTGGCTGTTAGCCCTGAAGCCACAGAGAAGGACATTGCAGTTGTCGAGGTGGAAGAAGATGAGGGCATGTACTAACCTTTTAGTAGATTCATAGTTGAGGAAGGAATGGATTCTGGAAATATTTTTGAGTTGGAAGTGACAGGAAGTTGTAAGTACTTGGATGTGTGATTTGCAGCGTCTGGGGTTACTCCAAGGCTACAAACTTCAAGTATAGGGCATAACATGATGTATTTTATTGTGATAGATAGATCACGTAGGGGGAATTTAGTGGGATGGAGGATGATGAGTTCAGATTTGTCCACATTGCGCTTTAGAAAGCAAGAGGTGAAGAAAGAGGATATAACTGATAGACACTTTGGCTATGATATTTGTATCAAAACCTGCCCTTCATCCCCTGCTTCTGTAACCAGGTGGCTCTGAGCTCTCATTCCGTGTGCTGTGGGGTGACAGATCTACTTTTGAGTTCTCTGGGACTTATAGTCCCATCAATACTGTGATACATAGAGTTAACTGCTGTGTGGTTTGGGTGGGGCGGCAAGCTATTTAAGATTCTTAAATCCTGCTGTCCACAGTGATTTAAATTCTTAACTATTCTGAATACCTTGCCTTGTTATTCTCCTAGTGGATAATAGTAATTGTTTACCTCAACTTGCTTTTTGACTATTGTCATTGTTTTGCAATTTTATCCCGACACTGACTTGCAGATTCTGATTCGGCTACCCAACTAATCTTTTGCCACTGGTTTGCTCCTCTGGATAGCAAGTATTTCATGAAAACAATCCAGTGTAACCCAATTTTTAAGTCTGCATGCCTGTACTGGGGTTTAAGGATGAAAGCTGGGGTTCATCTGGAATCTGCCAGACAGAGTGGCTTTCACCAAGTCTTTCCAAGGTAGCCATTTTAAGACACACAAAACAATCTAAGTAACCCATATGGATCCTCTCCATGCAGTGGGGATCAAATGCCAGATCT
Organism: Anomaloglossus baeobatrachus; assembly: GCF_048569485.1. Lineage (NCBI taxonomy): Eukaryota > Metazoa > Chordata > Amphibia > Anura > Aromobatidae > Anomaloglossus > Anomaloglossus baeobatrachus. Next base: position 149,304,707 of record NC_134362.1, on the reverse strand, counting down.
GGCCAAATACGTCCAGGATTTTGTAGAGTGGTTTCAGCATCATGAAACTGCTCTGGACGAAGCCACTGCAGCACCTCCTTGACTTTTCCTGAACCTAAGGGTATTGTTAACATCCATCGCCAATTTTCAGGTGACCGTAGTTTTCTTTTTTCTTTTAGGAGAAATTGTCTGTATTTCAGGCACTGGCCACATTCATCTGGTTCTGAGAACCAGCATGTCAGATAAATTGCTTCCTTGCTGCAGGTTTGGACCTTTTCTCTTCCCCGATGCTGCAGCACTCTCCACAGTTTACTATTTTTTGGGAGCCTTAAGGTTCTTATATGATGATCCGAAGTAGGTTTCACAGAATGTAATTTAACTGCCCTCAGTAAGGGGCAAAGTACAGCTCAGGATTACTGTGCAGAAATTGAGACCTCGGCCACTTACTCACACTGAAATAACCAGGCCCTATGCCATCAGTTTTGTACTGGACTTTCAGACTAATTTAAGGACATGATAGTACTATTCCCATCTCCTAACTAACTTGACTCTTTCATGCTGGTGCGAACGTAGACAGTAATGCACTGCTTACTCTGCACCTCCACCAAAGATTTATGTGCCCATTGCTTTCACTGAGGAGCCAATTAAGATTGAGGTGACTTGCTCCAATTAACTAAGCAAGGATGGTTGACCTTAGGGAGATCCACATCCAACACCGCTGAGACACTATCACATGTTTCTCAACGCAGTGATTCTAGAGCAATGCCCCCTGGGAAATAGTCAAAACAAGAAAGCCTGCGGAGACACCATCACATGTTTCTCAACGCTGGCAGGAAACTAGCCAGGCCTTTCACCGGGAAGGAACAACCACGGGAAGGGCAGTCTCCAGTCAAGGAGACCACCTATGCCAAACATGGTATCCATCCACAGACAGCTGTTTCGGGGTATTTGCCCCTCATCAGTGTGGAGTAGGAAACTGGCTAGTGGGAGCAATGCCTAGTAGAAGACTACATAAGCAAGGATGTTTGACCTTAGGGAGATCAACATCCAACACCACTGAGACACCATCACGTGTTTCTCAACACAGTGATTCTAGAGCAATGCCCCCTGGGAAATATTTAAAACAAGAAAGCCTGTGGAGACACCATCACATGTTTCTCAATGCTGGCAGAAAAACAAGCCAGGTCTTTCACTGGGAAAGAACAACCACGGGAAGGGCAGTCTCCAGTCAAGGAGACCACCTATGTCAAACATGGTATCCATCCACAGACAGCTGTTTCGGGGTATTTACTTGATGCAGACATGACATAAGTAAAGATGATAGCGCCCAATTGGGTGAAATTCAATCCGTATTTATTCCATCAGACATGGTGAAAACAGCTACGTTTCACCGGTTTGCTTGACAAATACCAAACCAGTCGAAATGTTTCTGTTTTCACCATGTCTGATGGAATAAATACGGATTGAACTTTACACAATGGGACAATGTCATCTTTACTTAAGGTATGTTCATGGCTGTAGTATTCAGCATGCCTTTGTTATGTAAACATAACCCGGTCATTGACTAGCACTAGGGTAATATCAGAGCCCTGAGTGTCAGAACAAATGTATATCCATATCCAGGGCCGTATTTACCATTAGGCACCGGAGGTCCGGTGTCTGGGGCGGTGGGTTGCGGGGGGGGCGGCGCCAAGGGCAAGATTAAAAAAATAAAAAAATGATAATTTTTTTTTTACTTTCCCTTGCTAGACTCATTACCAAAACCAGAGTCTTTGCGGGGGGGGGGGGGGGGAGTGTTTGTTGGGGTTTGTGTGTTGGTGGTCCCGTGATTAATTTGTATCAGCGTCTTAAACGCTAATACAAATCATCCTCCATACCTGCTCCTGCGCGCCGGCACTTCCGGGGTCAGGAGCTGCAATCAGCTCCCTGGCCTGGTGCGCTCACTGATGACATCATGGGCAGCACAATGAGTCACCTCGCGCTGCCATCATCTCTGCAGACTGAGTGCCGCGCTGAGGAGGAGAGAAGTCACCGGAACCTGGAGGTAGGCGCTATATAGCTGAAGATAGCGGCGGCAGTAGCCGGCGGGGTGTAATCTGCATGGAACAGGGGCAGCCATAGGGAGCGCTCTCTATGGGAAAAGGAGGTGCATGGGGTGTAATCTCTATGGGGCAGGAAGCAGCAGCCATAAGGGGCGCGCTATATAGGAAAGGGGGTGCATGGGGTGTAATCTCTATGAGGTAGGGAACAGCAGCCATAGGGGGCGCGCTGTATAGGAAAGGGGGTGCATGGAGAGGAATCTCTATGGGGCAGTGGGCAGCAGCCATAGGGGGCGTGCTGTATAGAAAAGGGGGTGCATGGAGGGGAATCTCTATGGGGCAGGGGGCAGCAGCTATAGGGGGCGCGCTGTATAGGAAAGGGGGTGCATGGAGGGGGATCTCTATGGGGCAGGGGGCAGCAGCCATAGGGTGCACGCTGTATAGGAAAGGGGGTGCATGGAGGGGGATCTCTATGGGACAGGGGCAGCAGCCATAGGGGGCGCGCTATATAGAAAAGGGGGTGCATGAAGGGGAATCTCTATGGGGCAGGGGGCAGCAGCCATAGGGGGCGCGCTGTATAGGAAAGTGAGTGCATGGACGGGGATCTCTATGGGACAGGGGCAGCAGCCGTAGGGGGTGCGCTGTATAGGAAAGTGGGTGCATGGAGGAGGATCTCTATGGGACAGGGGCAGCAGCCATAGGGGGTACGCTGTATAGGAAAGGGGGTGCATGGAGGGGGATCTCTATGGGAAAGGGGACAGCAGCCATAGGGGGTACGCTGTATAGGAAAGGGGGTGCATGGAGGGGGATCTCTATGGGACAGGGGGCAGCAGCCATAGGGGGCGCGCTGTATAGGAAAGGGGTTGCATGGAGGGGAATCTCTATGGGACAGGGGCAGCAGCCATATGGGGCGCGCTGTATAGGAAAGGGGGTGCATGGAGGGGAACCTCTATGAGATAGGGGCAGCAGCCATAGGGGATGCTGTATAGGAAAGGGAAGGCATGCAGGGGTATCTCTATGGGACAGGGGCAGCAGCCATAGGGGGTGCGCTGTATAGGAAAGGGGGTGCATGGAGGGGGAATCTCTATGGGACAGGGGCAGTAGCCATAGGGGGTGCGCTGTATAGGAAAGGGGGTGCATGGAGGGGGATCTCTATGGGGCAGGGGGCAGCAGCCATAGGGGGCATGCTGTATAGGAAAGTGGGTGCATGGAGGGGGATTTCTATGGGACAGGGGCAGCAGCCGTAGGGGGTGCGCTGTATAGGAAAGTGGGTGCATGGAGGGGGATCTCTATGGGACAGGGGCAGCAGCCATAGGGGGTACGCTGTATAGGAAAAGGGGTGCATGGAGGGGGATCTCTATGGGAAAGGGGGCATTAGCCATGGGGGTACGCTGTATAGGAAAGGGGCTGCATGGAGGGGGATCTCTATGGGACAGGGGGCAGCAGCCATTGGGGGCACACTGTATAGGAAAGTGGGTGCATGGAGGGGGATTTCTATGGGACAGGGGCAGAAGCCGTAGGGGGTGTGCTGTATAGGAAAGTGGGTGCATGGAGGGGGATCTCTATGGGACAGGGGCAGCAGCCATAGGGGGTACTCTGTATAGGAAACGGGGTGCATGGAGGGGAATCTCTATGGGAAAGGGGGCATCAGCCATAGGGGGCGCGCTATATAGGAAAGGGGGTGCATGGAGGGGGATCTCTATGGGGCAGGGGGCAGCAGCCATATGGGGCGCACTGTATAGGAAAGGGGGTGCATGGAGGGGGATCTCTATGGGGCAAGGGGCAGCAGCCATAGGGGGCGCGCTGTATAGGAAAGTGAGTGCATGGACGGGGATCTCTATGGGACAGGGGCAGCAGCCGTAGGGGGTGCGCTGTATAGGAAAGTGGGTGCATGGAGGGGGATCTCTATGGGACAGGGGCAGCAGCCATAGGGGGTACGCTGTATAGGAAAGGGGGTGCATGGAGGGGGATCTCTATGGGAAAGGGGACAGCAGCCATGGGGGGTACACTGTATAGGAAAGGGGGTGAATGGAGGGGTATCTCTATGGGACAGGGGGCAGCAGCCATAGGGGGCGCGCTGTATAGGAAAGGGGTTGCATGGAGGGGAATCTCTATGGGACAGGGGCAGCAGCCATATGGGGCGCGCTGTATAGGAAAGGGGGTGCATGGAGGGGAATCTCTATGGGACAGGGGCAGCAGCCATAGGGGGTGCGCTGTATAGGAAAGGGGGTGCATGGAAGGGGGAATCTCTATGGGACAGGGGCAGCAGCCATAGGGGGTGCGCTGTATAGGAAAGGGGGTGCATGGAGGGGGATCTCTATGGGGCAGTGGGCAGCAGCCATAGCGGGCGTGCTGTATAGGAAAGGGGGTGCATGGAGGGGGATTTCTATGGGACAGGGGCAGCAGCCGTAGGGGGTGCGCTGTATAGGAAAGTGGATGTATGGAGGGGGATCTCTATGGGACAGGGGCAGCAGCCATAGGGGGTACGCTGTATAGGAAAGAGGGTGCATGGGGGGGATCTCTATGGGAAAGGGGGCAGCAGCCATAGGCGGTACGCTGTATAGGAAAGGGGGTGCATGGAGGGGGATCTCTATGGGACAGGGGCAGCAGCCATATGGGGCGCGCTGCATAGGAAAGGGGGTGCATGTAAGGGAATCTCTATGGCACAGGGGCAGCAGCCATAGGGAATGCGCTGTATAGGAAAGGGGGTGCATGGAGGGTAATCTCTATCAGACAGGGGTAGCAGCCATAGGGGGCGCGCTGTATAGGAAAGGGGGTGCATGGAGGGCAATCTCTATGGGACAGGAGCAGCAGCCATAGGGGGTGCGCTGTATAGGAAAGGGGGTGCATGGAGGGGGAATCTCTATGGGACAGGGGCAGCAGCCATAGGGGGTGGGCTGTATAGGAAAGGGGGTGCATGGAGGGGAATCTCTATGCGACAGTGGCAGCAGCCATAGGGAGCGCGCTGTATAGGTAAGGGGGTGCATGGAGGGGGATCTCTATGGGAAAGGGGGCAACAGCCATAGGGGGTACGCTGTTTAGGAAAGGGGGTGCATGGAGGGGGATCTCTATGGGACAGGGGCAGCAGCCATATGGGGCGCGCTGCATAGGAAAGGGGGTGCATGTAAGGGAATCTCTATGGCACAGGGGCAGCAGCCATAGGGAATGCGCTGTATAGGAAAGGGGGTGCATGGAGGGGAATCTCTATCAGACAGGGGTAGCAGCCATAGGGGGCGCGCTGTATAGATAAGGGGGTGCATGGAGGGCAATCTCTATGGGACAGGGGCAGCAGCCATAGGGGGTGCGCTGTATAGGAAAGGGGGTGCATGGAGGGGGAATCTCTATGGGACAGGGGCAGCAGCCATAGGGGGTGCACTGTATAGGAAAGGGGGTGCATGGAGGGGAATCTCTATGCGACAGGGGCAGCAGCCATAGGGAGCGCGCTGTATAGGAAATGGGGTGCATGGAGGGGGATCTCTATGGGACAGGGGGCAGCAGCCATAGGGTGTACGCTGTATAGGAAAGGGGTTGCATGGAGGGGGATCTCTATGTGACAGTGGCAGCAGCCATAAGGGGTATGCTGTATAGGAAAGGGGGTGCATGGAGGGGGATCTCTATGTGACAGTGGCAGCAGCATAGGGAGCGCTCTGTATGGGAAAAGGGGGTGTATGGAGGGGGATCTCTATGGGACAGGGGCAGCAGCATAGGGCACACTCTCTATAGGAAAAGGGAGTGCATGGAGGAGATCTCTATGGGGCAGGGGCAGCAGTACAAGGAGCACTCTATATAGGAAAAGGGGGTGCATGGAGGGAGATCTCTATGTGACAGTGGCAGCAGCATAGGGAGCGCTCTCTATGGGAAAAGGGGGTGCATGGAGTGGGATTTCAATGAGCCAGGGGCCGCAGCATAGGGAGCGCTCTATATAGGAAAAGGGGGTGTATGGAGGGGGATTTCTATTGAGCAGGGGCATCAGTATAAGGAGCACTCTGTATGGGAAAAAGGGGGTGCATGAGGGGGATCTCTATGGGGAAGGGGCAGCAGCATAGGGAGCGCTCTATATAGGAAAAGTGGGTGCATAGAGGGGGATTTCTATGAAGCAGGGGCAGCAGTATAGGGAGCACCCTGTATAGGAAAAAGGAGGTGCACGAAAGGGGATCCCTATGGGGCAGGGGGCGATAGCATAGGGAGCGCTCTGTATGGGAAAAGGGGGTGCATGGAGGGGGATCTCTATGGGGCAGGGGGCAGTAGCATAGGGAGTGTTCTGTATGATAAAGGGGGTGCATTTAGTTGGCTCTGTGTGGGCTCACAGCATGGGGTGTTGTCACGCTCTCCGGGTCCCCTGCCCTGCTCCCCGGCCCACCTGCCACGCTCCCCGGCTTCCCTGCTTCTCTCCCCGGTCTCCAGCCTCCATTGCCCGCGGTCTCCAGGCGTCCCGGTCCCCGCTCCCGGTGCCCGTCGGCTGCACAGCCCCAGCCCGGCTTTCCTGCTTCTTGCTCCCCGCTCCCTGCCCTGGCTTCTGGCACCCGGGCCGCGCGCATGCGCATTAGGGCGCGTGCGCGATCATTGACCCTTTCTTAAAGGGCCAGCGTCCACTGACAGGAAATTGAGCACACAGGTACAGGGTATAAAGGGGTTTAGTGTCCAAGTGGGCGGGGCCTGTTCTTCGTGTTTCCCAAGCTAGGAGTCAGGTCTCCTTGTCCCTGTGATATACTCACCTCTCTCTCTTCTAGAGCCGATCCTGCCTCGCCATCCGGTCCTGCTGATTCCCGAACGCTGACTATCTGCCATCCTGTCAGTCCGTACCATCCCTGATCCCTGTGGTGACCCGTCCTCACGCTCCATCGGTTCCGGACTCCGCCTGACAACATCTCGGCCTCCGAACCTGAGCTCCGTCACCCGGACTACCATCAGTGACTCCGTGGTCCCAGGGACTTCTGCATTCTACTCTTGTACACGGACTGTCCTGCTACCCGTAGTGCCCCGGCTACCGGACCCCTTTCCTTCATCAAGGAGTTCGGCCCAGTGGATCCACCTCTTGGGTCTGCCCGTCCACCTGGCCCTAACAGTAAGAACAGGCCATGGATCCCGCCGAAGCACTAGCGGCCTTGCAGGAGGAACTCACACGCCAGCGGGAGACTCAGACCCGCATGCTGCAATTCATGTCTTCTGTGGACGCCCGCCTGAACACGCTACAAGCGTCAGTTACATCTTCAGCATCTCGGGCTTCCACTAGACAATCCACGGCTACAGCTCCCGTGGCAGCCTCTTCGGATGCTTCCAGACTTCGTTTGGCCTCACCACCCCGGTACGCCGGAGATCCCAAGACCTGTAGGGGATTCATAAACCAATGCTCCCTCCATTTCACGCAGCTGCCGCATTTGTTTGCCTCCGACAAAGCCAAGGTCGCGTTCATCATGTCCCATCTAGAGGGTGAGGCACTGGCGTGGATGAACCCCTTGTGGGAAAAGGAGGATCCTGTGACCACGAACATCCATGAGTTCCTGCAGGCATTTCGTGGCACCTTTGACGAGCCCGGACGCGCCTCCGCGTCTGCCTCATCTCTTCTCCGGTTACGTCAGGGGACTCTGACGGTGGGTCAATACGCCATCCGTTTTCGCACCTTGGCTTCGGAACTCGGGTGGAACAATGAGGCTCTAACCGCCGCCTTCTGGGAAGGACTCTCGGGTCGAATTAAAGATGAGCTGGCTGGTCGTGACGTACCGTCCACCCTGGACGCCCTGATTACCCTAGCGACTCGAGTGGACATTCGCTTTCAGGAGCGATCCAAAGAAGTGTCCCGTGAGAGACGTCCGATACGGCATTCCTCTCCTCCGCAGAAGCCCGCCGTACTTCAGTCAGCGGCATCTGGTGTCTCCGTCCACGAGCCCATGCAGATCGACCGTGTGCGGCAGTCTGAACAACGCCGAGCAGAGCGGCTCGCCAAGGGCCTCTGCTTCTACTGCGGAGAGGCACACACCTTCTACGCTCCTGTCCAGAGAGGCCGGGAAACTCCAAAGCCTAGGGTTGGTAGGAGAGGCCACCCTAGGTGCTGGGACTCTCTCAGACCCGGTTATGTGGACTGTTCAAGTGGCAACGGGAGAGACGCGGTTCACGGCCGAGGCGTACCTCGATTCTGGGGCAGCAGGCAATTTCATCCAGCAGGCCACGGTGGACAAGTACCAAGTGCCTGTTACTCCACTCGACAAACCCCTCGTGATTGCCTCTGTGGATGGGAGACCCCTCTCTGACACCATCTCCTGGATCACCAGGTCGGTCGAACTACGTATCGGTGCCCTGCACACCGAGAACATCGCTCTCTACGTCCTCCCACACATGTCCCATCAAATCCTGCTGGGACTCCCCTGGTTACGGACACACGAACCGTCGGTCAGCTGGGGCACTGGTGAAATCACCCGATGGGGCTCCTCTTGCCACGAGAACTGTCTGAAGACTATACAGCCCATCCGACGACCTCCAGTTCCAGAGTCCCTACCGGGACTGCCCTCGACCTATTGGTCCTTCGCGGACGTCTTTGACAAAAAGGAATCTGAGGTACTTCCGCCACATCGTCCTTACGATTGTGCCATTGACCTGCTCCCGGGAACTACACCACCTCGAGGACGGATATATCCGCTGTCTCCTGCCGAAACAAGGGCCATGTCTACCTACATCACAGAGAACCTGGCAAGGGGATTCATTCGGAGATCCTCCTCTCCTGCTGGAGCAGGCTTCTTCTTCGTTAAGAAGAAAGAAGGCGACCTACGCCCATGCATAGACTACCGGGGATTGAACCAAATCACCGTGAAAAATAAGTACCCCCTGCCGCTCATCCCCGAATTGTTTGATCGGCTTAGAGGAGCTCGTGTGTTCACCAAGTTGGATCTTCGGGGTGCCTACAACCTGGTCCGCATCCGCTCTGGGGACGAATGGAAGACCGCGTTCAATACTCGCGATGGGCACTATGAATACTGTGTGATGCCCTTCGGCCTGTGTAACGCACCAGCAGTCTTTCAGGAATTGGTGAACGACGTGTTCCGGGACCTTCTCTACATCTGTGTGGTGGTGTATCTTGATGACATCTTGGTCTTTTCTCCGGACCTCCAGACCCACAGAGAGAACGTGCAGTTGGTACTACAACGACTGAGGGAGAATCGTCTGTACGCCAAGTACGAGAAGTGTGTCTTCAAGCAGTCTTCTCTTCCCTTCCTGGGTTACGTTATCTCCGATACCGGACTGCAGATGGATCCGAAGAAGGTCTCTTCCATTCTCAACTGGCCTCCTCCTTCTGGACTGAAGGCAATCCAACGCTTTCTGGGATTCGCAAACTACTACCGCCAGTTCATCCCTCACTTCTCGGCTCTGACTGCTCCTCTCTCCGCCTTGACCAAGAAGGGGGCTAATCCAAAGGACTGGTCACCTGCGGCCGACGCCGCGTTTGGCTCTCTGAAGCGGGCATTTGCCTCCTCCCCTGTGCTCCACCGTCCGGAGTTAAACCGGCAGTTCACCTTGGAGGTGGATGCCTCCTCCTCGGGAGCCGGAGTAGTGCTCATGCAGAAGTCCTCCTCCGGGAAGATGGTGACTTGCGGTTTCTTCTCCAAGAGCTTCTCAGCGCCTGAACGCAACTACACCATCGGGGACTGAGAGCTATTGGCAGTCAAACTGGCTTTGGAGGAATGGCGCTACCTTCTGGAGGGAGCAGTGTACCCCGTGATCATTTACACGGACCACAAGAACCTGGAATACCTGCGGTCCGCTCAGCGACTGAACCCACGGCAAGCCAGGTGGTCCTTGTTCTTTGCCAGGTTCGACTTCCAGCTCCATTTCCGACCTGCGGACAAGAATGTACGCGCAGATGCCTTGTCCAGGTCATTCCTGCCCATGGAACAGGAGGAGGAGACATCCCAGCCCATCATCTGTCCTAGTAAGATCATTCCGGTGGCCCCTGTCACCCTGGCCCAGATACCGCCCGGGAAGACCTATGTCTCTGAGACTGACAGGCAAAAAGTGTTGCATTGGGGCCATGCCTCGAAAACAGCCGGCCATGCTGGTCAGAAGAGAACATGGAGTACGATTGTACGTCATTACTGATGGCCATCCCTTCGCACGGACGTCGCTTCTTTTGTCTCAGCCTGCTCCTCTTGTGCCAGGAACAAGACGCCCAAACATCTGCCATATGGCCGTCTTCTGCCTCTGCCCATACCCTCAGTTCCGTGGCAACACATTGCGATGGAATTTATTACGGACTTGCCCCTGTCCTCCAGACACACAGTCATATGGGTCGTGGTGGATCGGTTCTCCAAAATGGCTCATTTCGTCCCTATGGCTGGACTGCCCTCTGCCCAGGAACTCGCTGACGCCTATATACAACACATCTTCCGCTTGCATGGCTTTCCATCACACATTGTGTCCGACAGAGGAACTCAGTTCACCTCCCGCTTCTGGAGGGCCCTCTGCAAACATCTGGGAGTGACTCTGGACTTTTCTTCAGCCTACCATCCTCAGTCGAATGGCCAAGTGGAACGAGTCAATCAGATCTTGACCTCCTTCTTACGTCACTACGTCAACGCCCATCATGATGACTGGTCCACGCTTCTTCCTTGGGCTGAATTCTCCCATAACCACCACGTCAGTGAGTCCTCCTCCAGCTCTCCCTTCCATGTCGTTTACGGACTTCAGCCTTCCGTCCCATTACCTGTATCCTCTTCCTCGGATGTCCCTGCTGCTGATGCTGTAGCCCGTGACTTTGCAACCATTTGGGACTCTGTCAAGGCGTCCCTTGGACGTGCTTCCCTGCGAATGAAGAGACACGCAGACAAGAGGCGTCTGGACCCTCCGTGTTTCTCTCCAGGAGATCTCGTCTGGCTTGCTTCCAAGTACGTCCGATTGAAGCTACCATCCTACAAGCTGGGTCCTCGCTACATCGGGCCGTTTAAAGTCCTCAGCAAGATCAATGAGGTCTCCTACAAGCTGCAGCTCCCGGTCACGATGAGGATACCCAACTCCTTCCACGTCTCCCTGCTCAAGCCGGTTGTCCTTGGTCCCTTCTCCGCTGCTGCCAGTTCGGCTCCTCCTCCTATTGCCGATGATGACATCTATGCGGTAAGGGATATCGTGGCCATGAAAACCGTACGGGGCCGACAGTTCTTCCTGGTAGACTGGGCAGGGTACGGTCCTGAGGATAGGTCCTGGGAGCCTCGGGAGAATGTGGGTACTCCTCTGATCCGTGCCTTCCTGTCCCGGTTGCGGGGAGGGGGGCGTGGGGGGGGGTACTGTCACGCTCTCCGGGTCCCCTGCCCTGCTCCCCGGCTCACCTGCCACGCTCCCCGGCTTCCCTGCTTCTCTCCCCGGTCTCCAGCCTCCATTGCCCGCGGTCTCCAGGCGTCCCGGTCCCCGCTCCCGGCGCCCGTCGGCTGCACAGCCCCAGCCCGGCTCTCCTGCTTCTTGCTCCCCGCTCCCTGCCCTGGCTTCTGGCACCCGGGCCGCGCGCATGCGCATTAGGGTGCGCGCGCGGTCATTGACCCTTTCTTAAAGGGCCAGCGTCCACTGACAGGAAATTGAGCACACAGGTACAGGGTATAAAGGGGTTTAGTGTCCAAGTGGGCGGGGCCTGTTCTTCGTGTTTCCTAAGCTAGGAGTCAGGTCTCCTTGTCCCTGTGATATACTCACCTCTCTCTCTTCTAGAGCCGACCCTGCCTCGCCATCCGGTCCTGCTGATTCCCGAACGCTGACTATCTGCCATCCTGTCAGTCCGTACCATCCCTGATCCCTGTGGTGACCCGTCCTCACGCTCCATCAGTTCCGGACTCCGCCTGACAACATCTCGGCCTCCGAACCTGAGCTCCGTCACCCGGACTACCATCAGTGACTCCGTGGTCCCAGGGACTTCTGCATTCTACTCTTGTACACGGACTGTCCTGCTACCCGTAGTGCCCCGGCTACCGGACCCCTTGCCTTCATCAAGGAGTTCGGCCCAGTGGATCCACCTCCTGGGTCTGCCCGTCCACCTGGCCCTAACAGGTGTGATCTGAATGGGGCAGGGGGCAGCCTTCGGGGTGGAATCACTGTTGAAAAGGGGACAGCGTGGGGTGGGCTCAGTATGGAAAAGGGGGAAGCGTGGGGTGGGCTCAGTATGGAAAAGGGGGCAGCATGGGGTGGGCTCAGTATGGAGAAAGGGCAACATGGCTCAGTATGTAGAAGTCTAATGTGTGGAAGTCAGTTCGAATAGGGGGCAGCATGTGGTGCAGACAGTTTGGAGATCGTATTTCCTAAGTGAGGAGGGTGTAGTGGGTGTAACTCATGAGGGGAGACGGTGTGGTATATAAAGGGGGCAGTGTGGAAGCCATGTACCATAATATAGACAGTGTGTGTGGGGGGGGGGGGTCATTTTTTTGTGCAGGGATTAAAGTGAGGGACAGTTATTTATTTTTGGGGCTTATTTAGGGAACAGCATGGTTGATTATTTTTATAATGATATGTTATTTTTAAAGGCACTGTGTCGTGATGTGCTGCAGAAGAGCAGAGAAGATGGAGGTCTGCAGAGACGAGCTGTGGATGTGAGGTCATCATGGCGCCAGGACCTGTGAGGTACCAAGTTCTGAGGCTGGATAAATGCGGGTGATGGCTAAACACATTGGCTAATGCAGGTTTTAAGTGATCGCTGATATATTTCCAGTAGATGGTCAATGGTTTAACAGCTGCTGAGCCTGTGACCGCACTTTCATGTGCACAGTACGATCTTTACCATGATCATCCTGTGCACATAGAATAGCATTGCTCTTGGCAGCATGTGTTCAGAGGACAATGTGCAGCCAAGAAAGATATTTAAAGGTGTCTGTCACCCCCCAAATGCCAATTAAACTGTAGAAACATTTTTTAGGGAACACAGCCCATATAAAAAACATGCCAGGTAGAAACAGTGTAACCTAACAATAAAAAAATCTTCTATTTTTATTTTTTTTTTGCAGTGAGGGGGAATTGTGCACTTTTGTAGTGGCCTATGCCATAAACAAGTTGAGCTGTGTACACCTAATGTGATTTCTGTATGGGCTATATACACCTGGTATGATTTCTGTATGAACTGTATACATCTGGTGTGATTTCTGTATGTGCTGTATACACCGGGTGTGATTTCTGTATGAGCTGTATACACCTGGCGTGATTTCTGTATGGGCTATATACACCTGGTATGATTTCTATATGAGCTGTATACACCTGGTGTGATTTCTGTTTGAGCTGTATACACCTGGTATCATTTCTGTATGGGCTGTATACACCTGGTATGATTTATGTATGGGCTGTATACACCTGGTATGATTTCTGTATTCAGCTGTATACACCTGGTGTGATTTCTGTGTGAGCTGTATACACCTGGTATGATTTTTGTATGGGCTGTATACACCTGGTATGATTTCTGTATGGGCTGTATACACCTGGTATGATTTCTGTATAGGCTATATACATCTGGTATGATTTCTGTGTGAGCTGTATATACCTGGTATGATTTCTGTATGGGCTGAATACACCTGGTGTGATTTCTGTATGGGCTGTATACACCTGGTGTGATTTCTGTATGGGCTGTATACACCTGGTGTGATTTCTGTATGGGCTGTATACACCTGGTGTGATTTCTGTATGGGCTGCATACACCTGGTGTGATTTCTGTATGGGCTGTATACCCTTGGTGTGATTTCTGTAGGGGCTGTATACACCTGGTGTGATTTCTGTATGGGCTGTATACACCTGGTGGGATTTCTGTGTGAGCTGTATACACCTGGTGTGATTTCTGTGTGAGCTGTATACACCTGGTATGATTTCTGTATGGGCTGTATACACCTGGTATACTTTCTGTATGGGCTGTATATATCTGGTATGATTTCCGTATGGGCTGTATACATGTGGTGGGATTTCTGTATTGGCTGTATACCCCTGGTGGGATTTCTGTATGGGCTGTATACCCCTTTGTGCAGGGTGATCGGCATTTTGTGGGTGACAGATTTTCTTTTAAAAATGTCACTATACAAACAAATATTTTGCTCCTGCATCAGGTGATTGACAGCTTGTTGAGGTAGATCGATAACCCGCAGCAGTGTAAATGCACCTTAAAGAGAGACTTAATGTTTTAGAAATTATTTTATATGTTTTATTAATTTTGAGCAGATCTGAGGGGAACCCAGTCCCGAGTCCCCCACAATTGCTCCAAAGACCTATTAAGAAAGTGAAGGAGAGCAGACAGAGCAGCGTGGATTAAGTAGAAAATCAGAGTCCTGTCTCCTGAGCCGTGCACTTCACCTATGGCGGTCTCAGTACACATTACTGCACCAGTCTAAGAATTAATGGACCTTTCTGATGACCCTTCTTTTGAGAATCCTAGAGCATGGTGCATGCTGGGATACTCGAAAGAAGCGTTATCATGGGGCAGAGGCTGCAGTCACTGCCACAGCCTCTGCCCCTCCCTGAAATCAAGCGTCATCAAGGGGCAGGATAGGAAATTATTAATGCAAGTATATTAAAAAAATATATATTTTGGCACTAAATAGATAGTGATTTAGAATGAAAATTACTTTGCCTTCGAACCAAACCTTTAAGTTACTCTTTAAATTTTTACTAGTGTGGCTACCAGCATCTAATCAGTACTTGATGATAGTTGGTAACAACAATTTCAATAATCTCCTTACCATTGTTAAGGTATACAAGTTTATATGATAGGGGCTAACCTGACATTAAAAGTCATCGCTGTATAACGGTGGTGATGTGTCATGTATTGATGGTTGTTCTCAGGCTGTATTTCTGTACTGACAATTGTTCTGGTGATGCAGTCATGTACTGACAGTGGTTCTGGGGCTGTATTTCTGTACTGATGATTGTTCTGGTGATGTAGGCATGTACTGACTGTGGTTCTGGTGATGTATTCATGTACTGATAGTTTTTCTTGTGATGTAGTTATGTACGAACGTAGGAACGCAGCATGTAGCATTTTTTGAGCGTCGGAATCCTTTTTCTTTTCTACTGCGCATGTTCAGCTCTTGTGTTTAATAATTGAAATCAATGTTTCTCTCTCTCTTGGCGGCCGAACAATCAGCTGATCGCCCGGCGGCTGGATTTTGAGTGATCAGCTGGCTTTTGAGAGCAAATCATTTGATTGCTCGGCTACTGTGAACAATCAGGTGATCGCCCAGCGGCCGGCCGCCGGGTGATCAGCTGATCATTCACAATAGCCAGCCGCTGGTAGAACAGTAAAAAAAAAAACCAAAACAACGGATCGTTGTTTTGCAGCATCAGTCACATCAGCTTTGCCACTATCTGCAACTCATCCGTTGCATAAGTCACACAACTGATTGTGACGAATACAAAAACAACGCAAGTGTGAAAGCAGCCTTACCAGTAGGGGGCGATACAACTTAAAGTGCCTAGGGCAGCATGAATGCCAAATACGGCCCTGTCCATATCTGGGAATTTGTCTAAAGCCATACCCAATGGTTTACCTGAAATATTGTAGTCTCATCCATACTGGGAGACAGAGTTATATTCTGTGGGGTTTGGGTGGTGCTGCAAGCTATTTAAGATCCCAAACTCCTGTTGTCCACTTGGTGTTATATTCTGACCTGCTTCTGAGTAACTTGCTTTGCTATTCTCCCAGTGGAAAGCCCTGAATTTTAACCTCAGCTTGCTGTTTTGTCTATTGGCATTCTTTGCGATTTTGTCACTACAATTACAAACTGATTCTGATTCACCCCCATTCACCTTTTGTGCCTCCCCTATTTCCTCATAGACTGTAAGCTTACGAGCAGGACCCTCACTCCTCCTGGTATCTTAATTTTGTTATTTTGTATTGTCTCATATTGTCTGTACATGTCCCCTCTTAATTGTAAAGCGCTGCGGAATATGTTGGCGCTATAGAAATAAAACTTATTTTTATTATTATTCTGACCCAGCTACCTGACTATTTTTTGCCTCTGGTTTGCTCCTTCGAATAGTAGGTCTTCCAAAGAAGCAATCCAGTGAACCCTGCTTTAAGTACACATCCTTGTACTTTATTTAAAGGGTCAAGGTTAGGGTTCTTCTGGAATCTGCCAGGTGGCGTTCTTTTCACCAAGTTTGCCGGAGATAGTTGTTTAGACCCTGTGGCCTCTGACAGGCATAACACTTGAAGAGCAGAGAGGTGACATCTGGTCCAGAAAAGTAGATAAGTTAATTATCAGGATATAGATTGTTTTGTAAGCCATGGGACTTTACGAATTGTCCATGACTAATCCATATAATTGCAGGAAACTCCTGTACTGGTCCGTTATCCAGACAAGCACATGGAGTTGCACAAAGATCCAGTCATGTTTGTAACTTGTAGATGTGACTGGCCCTTTTTTTTAAGGAATTTTTTTAAAAAATGTTTAATTATTGAAGAGCATATGAGATTATCATATGGAAAGTTTGAATATATTTGAATATGTTTATGTTTTATACATCTAGATGGGATTGCTTCTACAACAAATCACAACTTAGCATCATGAGAAGGAATGATTTTAGACCTACACTAAATTAGTGTGGCCAGATATATCTCATCCTTTTGTATTGAACGTTGATGTTTAAGAGGTTGTAGTTGGTGAAGTAGAATCTCAAGGTACCCAACTCTTATACAGCTCAATCTATAAATCTAGCTATCACCAAAATTTTCATTTTTTGAGAGAAACTACAATATTGATAATGAGTAGAGTTGAACGCGGTTCGCGGTTCGAGGTTCTCCAGTTCGCGGCTCGAGTGATTTTGGGGGCTGTTCTAGATCGAACTAAAACTCGAGCTTTTTGCTAAAGGTCGATAGTTCTAGATACTTCGAGAATGGTTCTAGCAGCAAAAAGACAAGCTAATTACTAGCTGGCTTTCCGCTGTAATAGTGTAAGTCACTCTGTGACTCACACCATTATGAAATTTCAGCGTATAGTGTGCGGGAACAGCGCATTCAGATCACTGCTGTTTGGATAATGGCGATCGACATTTTTTTTTTCCTTGTCTTCCTTCCCTAAGTGCGCGCGTGTAGTGGGGCGGGCCAGCATGTCACTCAATCCCAGACACACACATAGCTAAGTGAACTTTTAGCCAGAGAAGCAACGGCATGTGTGATAGGATGTCCAAGTCACATGTCCCTACATTATAAAAACGGACATTTTCCTTCAGCACGCCATTATCTGCCTTCTGTGTCTTGGTGTCAGTCACCGCTGGCGTAGCTCCTGGATCCGATACTGCTGTGTACGCTCTATACACAGCGCTATACAGAATAGGGATAGAAGTTTATACTAGTCCTTGTAAGGGCTAATACCGGCAGGGTCAGAGCCATAGGTGACAGTCAGGTCCGTGAAAACAGATTTTAACAGCTATACAAGATGACAGTGTCTGTGTAGCTAAGGTCAGGGATTTCCTCGCTGCATTTCCCCATTAGGAGCGATAGAAAGGGAGGCTTCCTTTCCTCTACCCAGACCCACAACCCTGCCACTGTACCCTCCTGCCCTTTGCACACTCAAACTCATTATTACTAAGCCAATTATACTAGCAAACACTGAGGAAACTTAGTGGCATCCTGAAAGTGGCTGTTGGACTTCCATTAGTGTCCCACTGGTGCAAACCTATCTGCAGCACCTCTGCATTGCACACTCAAACACATTGTTACTAAGCCATTATACTAGCAAACACTGAGGAAACTTAGTGGCATCCTAAAAGTGGCTGTTGGACTTCCATTAGTGTCCCACTGGTGCAAATCTATGTGAAGCACCTCTACATTGCACACTCAAACTCATTATTACTAAGCTATTATACTAGCAAACACTGAGGAAACTTAGTGGCATCCTAAAAGTGGCTGTTGGACTTCCATTAGTGTCCCACTGGTGCAAACATATGTGCAGCACCTCTGCATTGCACACTCAAACTCATTGTTACTAAGCCATTATACTAGCAAACACTGAGTAAACTTAGTGGCATCCTAAAAGTGGCTGTTGGACTTCCATTAGTGTCCCACTGGTGCAAATCTATGTGCAGCACCTCTGCATTGCACACTCAAACTCATTGTTACTAAGCCATTATACTAGCAATTACTGAGGAAACTTAGTGGCATCCTAAAAGTGGCTGTTGAACTTCCAATAGTGTTCCACTGGTTCAAATCTATGTGCAGCACCTCTGCATTGCACACTCAAACTCATTGTTACTAAGCCATTATACTAGCAAACACTGAGGAAACTTAGTGGCATCCTAAAAGTGGCTGTTGGACTTCATTATTGTCCCTCTAGTGCAAAGATATTTGCAGCACCTCTGCATTGCACACTCAAACTCATTGTTACTAAGCCATTATACTAGCAAACTATGCTGCCAGTTTAAGGGCCGTAGTTGCATTGTCAGGGATAGTTATTGTTGTTTATTCTGCTGTTAATAAAGATAGACCACCGCTGCAATCTACACCACCTCTCAATTTTTACTACCACATTTCAAGTGCACAATCTTGTCGCAATCAAAATGAGTGGCAAAATGACAGATGCTGGTGGAAAGGGGAAGAGGCGTGTTGGAAAAGGAAAAAAAGGGTTTGTCCGTGGGGAAGGTGGCAAAGCTCCATTAACATCTGCTGAAGATAGACCATCTTCTAGCAAAAGTAAGATGTCTACTACTTACCATGGACAATCCTATGTGCTCCCTTTTTTACGGACATGAACAACTGGAACAAAGGTAGATGATGGCCAAAAAAGGAAAATGCTTGAATGGATCTCAAGTGGTCCAACAAGTTCCCTCTCCGCCACCTCAACTACCGCATCCAAAAAACACCAGTCCTCTGAGTTGTCATCCCAATCACACTTGCTTTCTCCCAGCTCTGAAGTCTCCATCCACCCTGCACAGTATGGTGGAACTGAGATGGCTGAGTCTGCAGAGCTGTTCAGTCACACTATAGCCTGGGAATCAGAGGTCTGCTCCCAAGCTACAGTGAGTACAGACCAGGAAATGGTCTGCAGTGATGCCCAGAACCTTTGTGACTCTGATTCAGGCCGTGAGGACCAAGTTTCTGAGCATAATGTTGACCCTTTTTCACAAACTGTAACACCTGTTGTTATAGACAATGAGGAACATACTGATGACGATGAGACGCAGATACCAGATTGGGATGACAACTTAAATATTCGGTCAGGGCAAGAAGAGGCTCGGTCTGAGGGTGAGGGGAGTGCAAACTCAACAATTGATGAGGAAGTTCTAGATCCCACCTACTGTCAACCCACAGTCAGGCCCTCGAGGAGGTCAACAGAGACGGTGGAGGAGGATGCAACTGACGACGAAGTTACCTTGCGCCTTCCTGGACAGAGTCGGAGTACTGGTAGCTTGTCTACAACTGCATCCTCAGCCACCACTGTGCCTCTGAGCACTAGTCAGGGTGGATCAGCAGGTCGCATGCCCTCTAAACCTTGCCTAGCCTGGTCCTTTTTTGACATAGCAAACGATCGCCCAAATTATGTGATCTGTAAAATTTCTCGTGATTCTGTTAGTAGAGGGCAAAACCTCAGCAGTTTGACAACTTCTTCCATGAATCGCCACATGAATAAATATCATATGTCCCAGTAGGAAGCTCACCGTGCTGCAATGCGGCCTAGTGGAGCGAACCATCCACCGCCTGCCCCTTCCAGTGCATCCGCGCGCTCTTCATCTTCTAGGACTGTGGGGACAGCTGTCACACCTGGTTTTCCACGCACAACTTCCACCACTGTAACCACAACAGGCAGTTTGCTTGGTAGGTCGTCAGTTGGTTTGGAAGGGGAAACAAGTACGTGTGTACAGCTCTCTCAGACATCAATAGCACCAACGTTGGATGAAGGCAACATCATGTCTACGCCTACACTTTCCTCACAAACCAGGCATTTTTCCAGGGACACCCTACTCAACACCATCTACACACAGCAGCCAGATCTCTGTCCCTCAGATGTGGACAAATAAAAGGCCATTTCCTGCGACCTATGACAAAGATAAGAGGTTGACTTTATCCCTCTGTAAGCTCTTGGCTACCGAAATGCTGCCTTTCCGCCTGGTGGACACACAGGATTTTAGAGACCTTATGTCTGTCGCTGTGCCCCAGTACCAGATGCCCAGTCGCCACTACTTCTCTAAGAAAGGTGTGCCCGCGCTACACCAGCATGTCGCACACAACATCACCGCTTCCTTGAGAAACTCTGTGTGTGAATGGGTGCATTTCACCACCGATACTTGGACCAGTAAGCATGGACAGGGATGTTACATGTCGCTGACTGGGCACTGGGTAACTATGGTGATAGATGGTGAAGGGTCTGCTGCACAAGTCTTGCCGTCCCCCGACTTGTGTGTCAATTCTCTGTCTGTCCAAGTTCCGCCACTGCTTCTGCCTCCTCCACCTCATCTGTGTCCTCCACCTCCGCCCCAAGCCTGCCTGGTCAGGCCACCAGCGTTCACACTGCGCAGAAGGAATCATGCACCCCTCATTACTATGCTGGCAGCAGAGCGCAACGGCATCAGGCGGTCTTTAGCTTGACATGTCTCGGAAATAGGAGCCACACAGCAGCTGAGCTGTGGGCAGCTCTGGAGACTGAGTTTAATAAATGGTTGTCTCCACTCAACCTGCAGTCTGGTAAGGCTGTGTGCGACAATGCTGCAAACCTGGGTGCAGCCCTTCGCCTGGGCAAGGTGACACACATGCCTTGTATGGCTCACGTGTTGAACCTTGTTGTCCAGCAATTTTTAACACACTTTCCCGGCCTAGATGGCCTTCTGACCAGGGCACAAAAACTGTCTGCTCACTTCCGCCGTTCAACCGCCGCAGCTGAGCGACTTGCATCGCTCCAGAAGTCTTTCGGCCTGCCGGTTCATCGCCTGAAATGCGATGTGCCGACATGCTGGAATTCGACTCTCCACATGTTACAGTGACTGTGGCAGCATCGCCGAGCCCTGGTGCAATACGTCATGACGTATAGCCTGGGCCAACGAGATTCAGAGGTGGGGCAGATCACCCTGATGGAGTGGTCTCAGATCAAGGACCTATGCACCCTTCTGCACAGTTTCGACATGGCGACGAATATGTTTAGCGCTGACAATGCCATTATCAGCATGACAATTCTAGTCATTTACATGCTGGAGCACACGCTAAACACTATTCGGAGTCAGGGGGTGGGACAACAGGAAGGGGAGGAACTACAGGAGGATTCATATGCGCAAGACACAACAACATCACCAAGGTCCAGACGTTCATCATCACCAACGCGGCAGGCATGGGACCATGGGGGACAGGGATCAACAAGGGCACATGGTAGCAGGCGAAATGTTGAGGAAGGTGCAGGAGAACATGAAGAAATGGAGGACGAACTGTCCATGGACATGGAAGACTCAGCGGATGAGGGAGACCATGGTCAAATTTCAGTTGAAAGAGGTTGGGGGGAGATGTCAGAGGAAGAAAGAACGATTAGCACCTCTATGCCACAAACACAGCGTGGACTTGGTCCACATGGCTGCGCACGACACATGAGTGCCTTCTTGCTGCACTACCTCCAACATGACCCTCGTATTGTCAAAATTAGAAGTGATGATGACTACTGGCTTGCCACACTATTAGATCCCCGGTAGAAGTCCAAATTTTGTGACATAATTCCAGCCATAGAAAGGGACGCACGTATGCAGGAGTATCAGCAGAAGCTGTTACTCGATCTTAGCTTGGCTTTTCCACCAAACAACAGTGCAGGTGCAGGGAGTGAATCTCCCAGTTGTAACTTTACAAACATTGGACGGTCTCGTCATCTTCAACAGTCTACCCGTACCAGTAGCACCGTATCTGGTGCTGGTAACAGCAATTTTATTGAATCTTTTCATAATTTTTTTAGACCCTCCTTTGCAAGGCCACCAGAGACAACAAGTCTGACACATAGTCAATGGCTGGAGAGGATGATACAGGAGTATCTCCAAATGAACATCGATGCAAGGACTTTGCAAATGGAGCCTTGCTCATTTTGGGCTTCAAATCTTGAAAAATGGCCAGAGCTCTCCAGTTACGCCTTGGAGATTTTGTCGTGTCCAGCTGCCAGCGTTGTCTCTGAACGTGTCTTCAGTGCTGCTGGGTGTGTGCTGACAGATAAGCGCACGCGTCTGTCTAGTGACAATGTGGACAGTTTAACGTTCATCAAAATGAACACGTTATGGATCCACAAGGAATTTACTACCCCTGTGTCATCCTGGGGAGAGTAAATGCTTGTGGATTTGGAATGTGCTTGATGCAAATCAAAACATCCTGTTTGCAACTAGAGCACAAGTGCTGCCACTGAAGGTGTGAGTGTCTGTGTGGCCCAATTTTTGAAAAAAATGAAGACTCCGCTTGGAGTAACCCTTGCTTACATTGTTTTTAAAAATGATCCAAGATGCACAGAGCTGGGATCAGGAAAGACTTTGCTACCTACCCCGGGGTCATCCTGGGGACGGCTAAGTATGGCGTATTTTTCAATGTGCTTGATGCAAATCTAGCTGTGAAGTGTACAACTAGGGCACAAGTGCTGCCACTGAAGGGGTGGGTGTGTGTGGGGCCCAATTTTTGGAAAAAAGGGAGACTCCGCTTGGAATAACCCTTGTTTGCTGTGTTTTTTAAAAGGAGCCAAGATGAACAAGTCATGGTTCAGCAAAGACTTTGCTACCTACCCCGGGGTCATCCTGGGGACGGTTAAGTATGGCGTATTTTTGAATGTGCTTGATGCAAATCTAGCTGTGAAGTGTACAACTGGGGCACAAGTGCTGCCACTGAAGGGGTGGGTGTATGTGGGGCCCAATTTTTGGAAAAAAAGGGAGACTCCGCTTGAAGTAACCCTTGCTTACATTGTTTTTAAAAATGATCCAAGATGAACAAGTCATGGTTCAGCAAAGACTTTGCTACCTACCCCGGTGTCATCCTGGGGACGGTTAAGTATGGCATATTTTTGAATGTGCTTGATGCAAATCTAGCTGTGAAGTGTACCACTGGGGCACAAGTGCTGCCACTGAAGGGGTGGGTGTGTGTGTGGCCCAATTTTTGGAAAAAAGGGAGACTCCGCTTGGAGTAACCCTTGCTTACATTGTTTTTAAAAATGATCCAAGATGAACAAGTCATGGTTCAGCAAAGACTTTGCTACCTACCCCGGTGTCATCATGGGGACGGTTAAGTATGGCGTATTTTTGAATGTGCTTGATGCAAATCTAGCTGTGAAGTGTACAACTGGGGCACAAGTGCTGCCACTGAAGGGGTGGGTGTGTGTGTGGCCCAATTTTTGGAAAAAAGGGAGACTCCGCTTGGAGTCACCTTGCGGTGTTTTACATGATTTTAGAAGGGCGTGTCATGCCTATATCTGTGTCTCCTCCTCTTTTTCCTTGTCCAGCTCTTTTGTTTTCGCATGAATATATGCCCTTGTTACTTTCCCATGTGTTTGTGTTGTGTTGTGAGTTGTTTGTCACCTTTTGGACACCTTTGAGGGTGTTTTCTAGGTGTTTTTATGTGTTTGTGATTGCCTGCCATTGTTTCCTATGCAGTTTGAGTTCGGCTCGTTGAACGTTCGCCGAACCAAACTCAAACGAGATGCCCGTTCGGCGAACCGAACTCGAGCCGAACCGCGACCGGTTCGCTCATCTCTAATAATGAGTTTTCGGTAATCAAACGGGTGTTTGCGGTGTAGCATAATTTCCTAAAGGTGCTAAATGTTACATAGTGATTCCCTGGAGAATTTCAGCCCTGTAATTTTCTCTTGTAGGGGCCTGTCATGCTCCTCCTCGTGCTTGTTATACCTGCTCTCAGGGACATCCAGGGGGCGTGGCCTCCCGTGGCACCCCGGGATGCACATACCTTTTCTGTGTGTGCCCTGTGGTTGCTTGCTGGGTGCTCCTGCACCATGGGCTTCCCTGTTGCCATGACGCTGGAACACTGTGTTTCCCATAGTGGACTTCGGACATGCGCACAATTGCACGCTATGTCTGACATCCCTGCGGGGTTGCGCTTGCCCACTCGGCTCCATTAGTTTTCCGGTCATGTCGGACAACGTCACGTGATTGGAATCCAGGTCCTTCAAAGGTCCTACAGCCATGAGAACATCACACTTACTCCTCCTTGAAGAAGCGGTTTCTATACTGCAAAACGGTCGTCGGAGGTTCCCTTCACTTGGTCCTAGATCCCCTGAATCACTTCTGTTCTTGGGTAAGCTCTCTCCCTATGGCCCAATCTTCTTGTATGCAGTACTGGCACTTGTCACCTTTTTGTACAGCACCTTTTGCATGTTTGCAGTTTTTCTGACCTTATTGCCTGTATATTGTGTCCATTGATATGTTTATGGTTTCTGGCCTTTGTGATACCCTTACCCATTTGTGTGCTTCTATTACATGTAATATGCTCCATATATTTTTGTAGTTAGCACATAAGCACTTTAGACTAATCTATTTCCTGTTGGTAATAATCTTGTGGTTCACGGGACCATTGTGTTTGTTTCCCACCCTCTGCTTTTTTTTGTCCCTTTACTATTTCCTTATCTTTAAATAAATTAATTTCTACTTCACCTTAACATTCTGTCTTGTTTTTGTTTCTAAGATGCACTTCATGATTTAGCGATATTCTGCCCCAAAGGTGCTAACTAATGATTTCAGTATCCTACTCAGTGACATCAGATTCGTACAAAGTGACATCAGATGCATCTATGATGTTCTGCCCCCAAAGCGTAAATTAAGAACGTCAAAAGACTCCTCAGTGATGTCAGATGGATCTAAATACATTATTAAACATTTTAAAATATTTTTAAATATTTGAAGATGATCTATCTAATTTATGCATATGAGAAAAAAAAGAATTGCCCCAATTCATCAAGAATGATGTTGTTCATGCCAGTTGTGATGAAGAGGCATGTTGGAGTCAGAGGTGCCTCAATCATTAAAGCAGGTGTTCAAATTGGCAAGTTCCTTCGTCCACCTTGCCCAAATCAGAGAATGAGTTAGATTTGTTGCGTAAAGGATCAATGTAGACATTTATCATTTCAAACCCAAATAGGAGCAAATATTGTGTAGCCAGCAGGCAGATGTGGTTATCAACTACAGGTGCACACACAAAAAAAACAATACTAGAAAGACGCTGCATAAGTAAAAATCTGTACCTAAGGCTATGTGCCCACGCTGCGGAAAATGCGCGGATTTTGCCGCGGATTTCTCACGGAAAAGCCGCGGATTTCCCGAAAATCTGCAGCACAGCTACTCCCCAGCCATTTCTATGGCATTTTGGAAATGCTGTGTCCACGCTGCGGATTTTTCCGCAGCGGAAATCGTGCGGATTTTCGTCCGGAAAAATCTGCAACATGTCAATTATTGTTGCGGATTTTCATCCAGAGTTTGGCTTTAAAATAGGGAAAAAAAAAAAAATCCGCACCAAAATCCACATCAAATCCGCGGCAATTCCGCGGTAAATCCGCACCTTTGAAAAGGAGCGGATTTTGCGGGAAAGCTGCGGATTTTGATTCAGAAAAATCCACAGCTACATTCTCCCGTGGACACATAGCCTAAGGCATCTTAGTTTCCCCTTAGGACCAGTCAGAGGCTTCTCACCAAATCAAATCAGAGATCCTGCTCTGCACTGAGGAGGAGCAAATACTCAGAAATAGGTATCTGCAAAAAAATTCTCTGGTTTGACTTTGTTATCCCTACCCCACAGCTGATCATAAATTGGAGGGGTAGGGATTGCCATGTTCCATCGTTCCCCCGTCCTGTCCCAGCTCACTAGTTTTGTGAGCCAGGTAAAAATGGAGTGAAAACACCAAATGTGTAACGCTGGACAACCTGGGGGTGACTGGATGGGAATCCCTGCACTGGTCCTCAGACTACGTGCACCCTGATCTTTCCTTCAACCCAGAGTTACACTACATGGTAGTGAGGTCCGAGCCACCAGCGTATCCCTTTCTTCTGTTCAGGCCCTGATGTAATTCCTTTAACACCCACCACCCAGGAGACAGGCCGGAACAATAGTAACAAAAACCCCACTGACAAGTAACAGAGACAGGGGGCACAACAAACTTCACACACACCAGAAACAAACACAAGGGGGACTATAAAAAGGTGCATAGGAGGTAAATAAGGTAAGGAGAAAGTAACTAAACAACAGGGTCAGGGCCGGCTCCAAGTTTTTGTGGGCCCTGGGCAAAAGAGTCTCAGTGGGCCCCAACCACACATAAACATGCACAGATACATACATATACAGGCATACGTACACATACAGTACAGACCAAAAGTTTGGACACACCTTCTCATCGCTAGAATAACTATTAAAAGGAGTCTTTGGGCAGCAGGCCTTCATGGTAAAATAGCTGCTAGGAAACCACTGGTAAGGACAGGCAAAACGCAGAAGAGACTTGTTTGGGCTAAAGAACACAAGGAATGGACATTAGACCAGTGGAAATATGTGCTGATGAGTCCAAATTTGAGATCTTTGGTTCCAACCACCGTGTCTTTGTAGAAAAGGTGAACTGATGGACTTTACAATCTGGTTCCCACCGTGAAGCATGGAGGAGGAGATGTGATGGTGTGGGGGTGCTTTGCTGGTGACACTGTTGGGGATTTATTCAAAATTGAAGGCATACATAACCAGCATGCCTACCACAGCATCTTGCAGCGGCATGCTATTCCATCCGGTTTGCGTTTAGTTGGACCATAATTTCTTTTTCAACAGGACAATGACACACCTCCAGGCTGTGTAAGGGCTATTTGACTAAGAAGGTGAGTGATGGGGTGCTATGCCAGATGACCTTGTCTCCACAGTCACCAGACCTGAATCCAATCGAGATGGTTTGGGGTGAACTGGACCGCAGAGTGAAGGCAAAAGGGCCAACAAGTGCTAAGCATCTCTGGGAACTCCTTCAAGACTGTTGGAAAACCACTTCCGGTGACTACCTCTTGAAGCTCATCAAGGCAATGCCAAGAGTATGCAAAGTAGTAATGAAAACAAAAGGTGGCTACTTTGAAGAACCTAGAATATAAAACATATTTTCAGTTGTTTCACACTTTTTTAAGTATTTCATTCTACATGTTTTAATTCATAGTTTTGATGCCTTCAATGTGAATCTACAATTTTCAGAGTCCTGAAGATAAAGAAAACTCTTTGAATGAGAAGGTGTGTCCAAACCTTTGGTCTGTACTGTATATATTTAAAGAGAAATTCACAAAAGCACATACAAATAGACATAAATCTAGACACAGTCATACACACTGACATACACAGATACACATTATATGCACATACAGACACAATATTTTTATATATATATATATATATATATATATATATATATATATATATATATATATATATATATATATATATATATTAGATACAAAATTATCCATAATATATATATCACCTAGGGGGACCACTCAGTAGTGCCCCCTAGGGCGAGAGCCTACTCCAGAGAGCATGTACAACCAGAGGAAAAAGGAGATAAGGCAACAATTACGTTTAGAAAAATACATTTTATTAATTAAAATCACATAGTATTATTTGATACAAAAATCACATCATTTGGGATAGGTCAAACGGTTATGTGGGAATTAGGAGGTAGTCTATGTAGGAGCAATTGCTTGCCTCACAAAACCAGCCAATTATTGTAACAAGGCGAGGAATCTAATATGCCACCAAATTCATGAGACACTATGGTATTATGGAATTGCAACAGGGTGATGGCCCAAAAGAGGAGGAGAATGAAACGTAAAATATTATTTTATAATACCAGATTCTGCTTGTAAGCAGAATATGACATTAAAATTCTCCCTTGGGGCTCACCATAGCAGCAGTAAGGGGTTAATTCAGACGCTGCACAGATTCACAGGCAAGAGTAAAAATAACCATTTGTATCCCAGCATAAATATGCATGTTAGCCACCCAAGCCTGGGGAGCTGCGCAGACAGAGAGAATCAATATATAGTGGAGGCAAAATCAGATTACAATACCTGGTAGTGTGTATACAAGGCTGGTTTTGGAGGCAAGGAGAGCCTCCTTGACAGCTGTTTCGCAGCATGCTTTTTCAAAAGGAGGTGTTTATACAATGTGCATGCAAAGACTTTATTAGGGACAAGCAGGTTGTGAGTAGTTAGTCCTAATTGCGGTGATTCGTTTGAACGTGCGTCGGCGCCAGAGTACAGAGGGCAGAGGGGAACACAAAGCACCGCTGTGTACGGCGCACGCGCGGGACCACGAGATGCGTCACTATAGTACCCGCGCACGCGCACCAGATGGGCTCGTTCCCAGCTGCCGCCTGCAGTCAGCATGCCGGAGGACGCGCATAACCACAAGAAGGTAAGTAGAAAAAACATACAATAACAATTACAGGAATATGTGTATCACATTAAACATTGCACAGTGAAGATTCCAATGGAGATCCATAGGTTCCACAATGAGCCCAATCTAGAAGAATATTCTTGTCCCAATAAACAATATAAAAAGACCTGAAAAGCATGAATAAAAATAATGAATGACAAAATTTAAAAGTGTACAAAGCATACATCACGAGCATGTGGCGTAGTAAACCACATGTGTGGTGCTGCAAGTGATGTATTCATTGATGGAGAATACCTTTTTACCATCGGAAGAAGAAGGATGTTACCCTGATGATGTTGCTACAAGCGGCACAATGGCCGCATGGGAAACAGCAACGGAGGAGACCCCTAGATCCAAAGAAGTTCTGTCTAGGAGGGATATAGTGGCTCCTGATAAGAAGATCCCCCAGGTTTTTAGCCCGCCTAGCTGTCATGAGAGGTCTCCTGGCAAGCACTTCAGCCAAGGTAGGCTCAGTAAAAAGTACCGACCAGTGCTTCTCAAGGATTCCCCTCATCGTGTCCCACTCATGATTATACATCCCAATAAAACAGATCTGATTGTCCATGGTTAGCCGACGTTGTTTATATTGGAGATGTTCCCTTAGGGTATTTTTTGCACATAGATAGCCTCTCTTAATGCATCTATTGCTATACCCCCTCACTCTAAACCTGCATCGGAGATCGGATGACTGGGTTTCAAAGGTGGAAGAGGTAGAGCAGATCCGCTTCATCCTCAAAAACTGTCCAGTCGGGATGGTGCGTATGGTTGACATGGTATGATCCGAGGATGCGTGGAGGAGGGCATTGACCAACGTGTCCTTGAGGAAAACGTCGGTCTGAATGCCCCCCAATGCATCCGCATAAATACTGACATCAAGGAAGTCCAACTGGGTCTTACTGGATCTATAAGTCAGTTTGATATTAAGAGAGTTAGAATTGAGGTCATCCATGAATTGATCGAGCTGCCCGACTGTGCCCTGCCAGATAACAAAAACATCATCAAAGAAGCGGAGCCAGCACTGCACCTGGGAGCTCCCCACAGCACCACTGTCCCCAAACACCAACCTCTCCCAGTAACCCAGGAAGAGGTTGGCATAGGCGGGCGAGCAGGAAGCACCCATTGCAGTGCCGCGCCGCTGTAAATAAAATAAATCCTTGAAAACAAAAAAATTATGTATCAGGGAAAAGTCGAGCAGATCCATCACCAATGCAACCATGGCGCTATCGAGACCGGAGGTTGAGAGGTAGAAGCGGACTGCCTCCAGACCGTCAGTATGTCCGATGCAGGTATAGAGCGACTCCACGTTGGCACAAACCATGAGCATATCCGAATCCATAAAGATGCCATCAAGACGCCTCAGGACGTCCATGGTGTCTTTGACATAGGAGGGTAAGTTTTCAACTAAAAGTTTTAAATAGAAGTCAAGAAATCTACAAATCGGTTCACATAACCCTCCTATGCCGGACACAAGCGGACGTCCCGGGGGGTTGAGGGCATCTTTATGGATCTTGGGTAACAGATAGAACGTAGGGACACGTGGACAGCAGGTGAGCAACCCCTGGAGCATCTTCTTATCAATGATGCCTTGCTGGTGAGCCTGAGTCAGGATTTTCTTCAGTTCAAGGGAAAAGGAAGTCATAGGGTTATAGGTAAGGCGTGAGTAAGTTGTCTTATCCCTAAGTTGCATTAGTGCCTCTTTCTCATACTTGTCCACTGGCTAGACCACTATTTTCCCCCCTTGTCTGCCGCCTTGATCACAACATCATCGTAACTCTGTAGTAAGGTGACCGCTGACCTTTGACGATGAGTTAAATTATCAAATTTACGTCTTGTTGGTACTTTTTTAAGGTCTTCGGTCACGAATCTGAGGAAGATATTGATGGCCGGGCAGAGAGACAAGGGGGAAAAACGTGTGGATCTGGGCCGTAGAAAATCAGGTGACCTACCTGGAATAAAATTTTCTTCTTCAAGCAGGTCTTGTAAATCCTGAAGGGCACCCCTCTCGGTCTCGTCCAGGTCACTCAGTTGTTGCCTCTGAGAATATAGTTTTTTTAGGAGCAATTTTCGGGCAAATAGATTCATATCCTTCAGTGCTGTGAAATGGTTGAAGGAGTTTGTTGGACAAAAGTTAAGACCCCTAGAGAGCACGTCAAGTTCATCAAAAGACAGGACACGCGTAGACAGATTAATTACCTGCAGTTTGCCTTTGTTATTGGCTCCCCCAGGTTGTTTAGAAGTAACATCAGATGTCTTTTGACGACTTCGAGTTGTAATGCCAATCGGATTCACAAAGCTGCGTGTCCTGTCAGATGAGCCCGATGGTGCCTCTTCCAGGGATGACTCAGAAAAGTGTGAGGTCGAACGGGAACGAGAGGGGGGCCCTTGTCAAGAGGGTTTTCTGCCCCTGGTGAAATGGTGACTCCACCTATAGGCAGACCCTGAAGAGTAATCATTCGCATCATGCTGATATTTTTTTGATTTTACATCACAGACTTCCTTTTCCCATTTCTGGGCATCATCAGAAACGTCCGAATTAAATTTATTGAAGACATCCACTGTACACAGGCTCTGGATAGTCCTTTCAAGACCCTCCAATTCACATTCAATAAGATCAAGTGCGGAACTAGTATGTTTAGACAGGAGATCCATACACTAAGATCCAGGCAGGATAGGAGACAAGACAAGACAAGACAAGACAGGAGATCCATGCACATCCATACACTAATCATGTTCCTTAAGGGAATATGATTGTAAATTCTCCTCCCACTCCTTTTTAAATGTATCCTCAACAATGGGAAAGGAGGGAAATACTTGGACGTGGAGTCCCCGGGGTACCCAGGCATTCTCCACGTACTTGGTCAGAAAGGCACGATTCCACCACAATCGAATTCTCCTCCTATACAACTCCCTGTTCCTCTGCATAGTAGACTGTAAAGATTGGTTTTCCATATTAGGTCACGGGTCACTAGTAAAGTTGGAATTCGTATTCATACATTCTTGAAAGACCTTGTCCAATTGGGTACGCCACGCTTGGATGCGTCAACAAAAATTCATAATGGCTAGCTGAAGGACTATGAAAAACACGGAGAGACAAGTAAGATACAAATAATTAGCCATAATATATATATCACTTAGGGGGACCACTCAATAGTGCCCCCTAGGGCGAGAGCCTACTCCAGAGAGCATGTACAACCAAAGGAAAAAGGAGATAAGGCAACAATTATGTTTAGAAAAATACATTTTATTAATTAAAATCACATAGTATTATTTGATACAAAAATCACATCATTTGGGATAGGTCAAACGGTTATGTGGGAATTAGGAGGTAGTCTATGTAGGAGCAATTGCTTGCCTCACAAAACCAGCCAATTATTGTAACAAGGCTAGGAATCTAATATGCAACCAAATTCATGAGACACTACGGTATTATGGAATTGCAACAGGTTGATGGCTCAAAAGGGTCGGCTTTTGGGCCATCACGTCCTCAGGACGTCCGTGGTGTCCTTGACATAGGAAGGTAAGTTTTCAACTAAAGGTTTTAAATAGAAATCAATAAATCTACAAATCGGTTCACATAACCCTCCTATGCCGGACACAATCGGACGTCCCGGGGGGTTGAGGGCATCTTTATGGATCTTGGGTAACAGATAGAACGTAGGGACACGTGGACAATAGGTGAGCAACCCCTGGAGCATCTTCTTATCAATGATGCCTTGCTGGTGAGCCTGAGTCAGGATTTTTTTCAATTCAAGGGAAAAGGAAGTCATAGGGTTATAGGTAAGGCGTGAGTAAGTTGTCTTATCCCTAAGTTGCCTTAGTGCCTCTTTCTCATACTTGTCCACTGTCCAGACCACTATGTTTGTGTGTCGTGGTCCCGCACGTGCTCCGTACACAGCGGTGCTTTGTGTTCCCCTCTGCCCTTCGTACTCTGGCTCCGACGCACGCACAAACAAATGACCGCAATCAGGACTAACTACGCACAACCTGCTTGTCCCTAATAAAGTCTTTGCATGCACATTGTATAAACACCTCCTTTTGAAAAAGCACGCTGAGAAACAGCTGTCAAGGAGGCTCTCCTTGCCTCCAAAACCAGCCTTGTATACACACTACCAGGAATTGTAATCTGATTTTGCCTCCACTATATATTGATTCTCTCTGTCTGCGCAGCTCCCCAGGCTTGGGTGGCTAACATGCATATTTATGCTGGGATACAAATGGTTATTTTTACTCTTGCCTGTGGATCTGTGCAGCGTCTGAATTAACTCCTTACTGCTGCTGTGGTGAGCCGCAAGGGGGAATTATAATGTTATATTCTGCTTACAAGCAGAATCTGGTATTTAAAATAATATTTTACGTTTCATTCTCCTCCTCTTTTGGGCCATCACCCTGTTGCAATTAAATAATACCATAGTGTCTTATGAATTTGGTGGCATATTAGATTCCTAGCCTTGTTACAATAATTGGCTGGTTTTGTGAGGCAAGCAATTGCTCCTACATAGACTACCTCCTAATTCCCACATAAACGTTTGACCTATCCCAAATGATGTGATTTTTGTGTCGCGGGCGGAGGAGGGGACGCCGCGCTCTCCCACTGCTCGGGTCCGGCTGCCGCTGCTGCTGCGTCCTGCTACTGCTCGGTGGCTCGAGCGATGGGCCGGATTCCGGGGACTCTAGTGGCGCTCCTCGCCTGTGAGTGAAAGGGGTTTGGTTGTGGGCATTGTTTATTGTCCGTGACGCCACCCACGGTTGTGGTGATTGTGTGGACACCACCGCTGCTCTGGCTGGGGATCCCGGGAGTGGTGGTATGGAGCAGCCAGTTGTTGAATTGCCCCTCCGTGGGTAGGGGATTCGTGGTCCCGGGGCCCAGTGATGGGGGTTGGGGTGATGGACAGGCGGGTTATGGGGCCTGTGGAGGTGCAGGGGCGCAGGGGCAGCGCTGTGCCGCACGGCATGGAGTTACTCACTCAGCCAGTAAACACGACACAATTCTCGGTAAACAAACGGCTGATTGGACGGGTCCCTCGGACGGCCACGGTGCTGATGTTCCCTGCAGTTGATGGTGACGGTCTCTTCCCTGCACCTATGTGTAGTCAGTTGGTAGCGATGGGTTCCCACCGGTAACCCGCTCCCCAGCTTGGATATGAGCCGGAGGAGCCCTTCTCTTGCCCGCAGGCTCTGGCCCTGGGAAACTGGTGCCTTGGCGGTGGCGGTGTCTCCCCTGAATGGTTGGACTGTTGCCTTCAAACGGGACTTGGTTGTTGGGAGACAGTCGTCCCCTTCACTGACGGATTTGGCTAATTATGGCGACTCCTAGCCTTGCCGGGATCCGAAAGGCCCCTGCCCTGGTGCTGACTGTTCTTTGTATACCGCTCCGGTACCGCCGGGTCACCACCTGTCCACGGTCCTTTCGGCAACCTCCGAGCAGCCTCTCCTGCAGACGGTCATTGCCGTCTGCCAACCTTGCTGTCTCAGTCCGGGGCACACACACGGACCAACTTCAGGCTTCTTGCTGTCACTTTCTTCACTTTCTCTACTTTTCCTCTTTCCACTTCACTGTTTACTCCTCACACTTTCAACTCTCAAGCTAATCTGCCTGGTTCTCCCGCCTCCAGAGCTGTGAACTCCTCGGTGGGCGGAGCCAACCGCCTGGCCCACCCCCTGGCCCACCCCCTTTGGAGGAAGGCAACAAGGATTTTAGTTTTGACTTCGGTGTACCTGCAGGGAATGTGGGGTGCGTGTGGTGTTGTGACCTGTGACCCCTGGCTTGCCCAGGGCGTCACATTTGTATCAAATAATACTATGTGATTTTAACTAATAAAATGTATTTTTCTAAACGTAATTGTTGCCTTATCTCCTTTTTCCTCTGGTTGTACAAATATATATATATATATATATATATATATATATATATATATATATATATATATATATATATATATATATATTTCTAATATTGAGAAGCCTGCAACAGGCTCATTCACCTCCCCACTTGTCTCCATCCAGCTCTTCCTGGGCATGGTCTGTGCCACGCTGATTGGTGGCAGTCAGTTACAGACATGGCCGCACACAGAGCACACTAACACTGCTGTATATACATCACAAGTGAGGTTGGGGACATACACATTACTGGGGGCATACATATTACTGAGGTAAGGGGTATACAGCAATGGGGGGCATACAGCTGTAGAGGGGAGCAATGGCTCTGAGGTGTGGGGACAAACAGCTCTGAGGTGGGGGGTGACATTCAGGTCTGGGGGTATACAGCTCTGGGATGAGGGGGTACAGCTCTGGGGGGTATACAGAACTGGGGTGGGGAGACATATAGCTCTGAGAGGGTATACAACACCAGGGTGGAGGGGACATATAACTCTGGGGGTATAGTAATATGCAGCCCCATATTCCTCCATATACTTTTATGAAGCCCCCATAGTCCTCCATATGGCATTATGCAGCCCCTATATGGCATTATGCAGCCCCCATATGGCACTAAGCAGCCCCCATATGGCACTATGCAGCCCCCATATGGCACTATGCAGCCCCATATGGCACTATGCAGCACCCATATAACATTAAGCAGACCCCATATTGCACAATGCAGATCTATATAGCACTAGGCACCCTCATGTATTATACAGCCCGCATATAGCACAATGCAGACCCAGATAGCATTAGGCACCCTCATGTAGTATACAGCCTGCATATAGCACAATGCTGACCCAGATAGCATTAGGCACCTTCATGTAGTATCCAGCCCGCATATAGCACAGTGCAGACCCATATAGCATTAGGCACCTTCATGTAGTATACAGTCCTTATATAGCACAGTGCAGACCCATATATCATTAGGCATCCTCATGTAGTACACAGACCCTATATAGCACAGTGCAGACACAGATAGCATTAGGCACCCTCATGTAGTATACAGCCACCATATCATTTAATGCACCCCCATAGTTGTCTGGCCATAGTGATGAAACACATACTCACTTCTCCTCGTTCCAGCGCTGCTCCGGTCTCCTTGGTGCGTCCACTGCTGTGGCTCTTACCTCACTGCAGGCACGCAGTGATGACGTCACTGCGCTCTGCTGCTGATCTGTCAGAGCGCTGACAGACACAGCGGCGAGAATGATGAGAGGGAGCGTGCCACTCCATCTCATCATTGCTCTCAATTGTGTCGGCTACTGCAATGCCGATACAATTGAAAGCACGTTCCTCAGTGGGGGGAGACCGGTGACAGCGCAGGCATCGGGCCCTCGTGACCAGCGGTACGCCAATCCTGCCACCGCGAGTGGGCCCCCCCAGCAGCCCCAAGGCCTCATCATTTGACCGGGTTTGCCGGGTGCTGATTCCGGCCCTGAACAGGGTAACTTCCACACCAAACAACAGCACCCAGCAGCAGAAGCAAAAAACAAACCTTTTTCAAGCTCCAGACCAAGCTCCAGAATGAATCCTGAATATCCAGGTGGGAAGTGTTTATCACCTGATACACCTGAGCAGAGGTAATGAGCTTGCTGCTAGTAAAGAAAAACTGACATTAACCCCATGTATGTTAAAAGTAAAAAACACATTTAGGGCTTGTTCGCATGTAGATGCTGAAATTTCTGCAGCGATTTGACAGCACATGTGCGCTTTAAATCGCTGCAGACGAACAAAGAGAAAGAGTATGCCACAATAGGGATCACCAGAAGAAATGTTTTTTTAGAAAATTGAAAAAACTTTATCTATATATATAATTGCTTTATTCTGTCTGTCTGTCTGTCTGTCTTGCTCCAAAATTGTGTCGTTACAGTGACAACCCGCGGATTGACTGGGCTCAGCATGGCCCCGCCCCCCCACACGGATTGGCAGTTCAGCTCGGCCTGGCCCCGCCCCCGCACAGATTGGCCTCTTGCCCCGGCCCCCTGCACGTATTGGGCGCTCTGCCAGGCCCCGCCCCTTCACGCATTGGATGCTCGCCCTGGCCCCGCCCCCCACACGCATTCCCCGAACCCACACGGAGACGCCCGACTCTCAGGTGCCGAGCCCCCCGCACGGATTGGCCGCTCGGCTTGGCCTGGCCCCGCCCCCTGCACGTATTGGGCACTCGACCAGGCCCCGCCTCCTCACGCATTGGATGCTCACCCTGGCCCCGCCCCCCGCACGCATTCCCCGAACCCACACGGAGACGCCCGACTCCAAGGTGACTGCTGCAGCCCGGGAAGCCCACACCGGCAGGACTAAGTGGAGAAAAGCCACTAGCTTACCCCGCCTGCTGGCACACGTGTGTCGGAGCCAGCGTAGGCTGGTAACTATAGTACACATCGGGTAACTAAAGAAACCGCTTTCCTTAGTTACCGATGTAACTAGCTTACCCCGGGTCTTGCACACGTCGGCACTGTCGCTTTTAATAGTTACCTTTTCTCCACTTTGTCGGCGCGCTCCCGTGCACTGTGTACACTACAGTTGCTGCGCGACAAACTCCGATCACATGTTGTCATGTGACCAGGAAGTTGCGGTGCAGCCACTGTCCTGTTCACAGTGTACGGCTGCTTTCAGACGTCCGTGTCACACATAGCACACATGCATGTATATAGACACACAGCAGACACACATGGATATACCGAGCGCATACACACATACCGCACATGCATGTACACACACACACACACACACACACACTCTGCTGTACACTCACCCAGCGATGCGGTCCCCGGCACTGAAGTCCCCAGCGCTGTTCTTGCTTCCAGCTCCTCACGGCACTGAATATTCAGTGAGTTTAATAAGCGTCGATAAGGAGTGGGAGGCAGCAGAGCCAGAGACAGCATCGCTGGAGAGAGGTGAATATAGAAAATATTTTTATTAAAAGCAAAACCTATGGAAAAAAAAATGCTGTGCGCACTATGCAGATTGTGACAGCTGCATGTTTTGCTGCGGGATTCCCGCAGCGAAAACAATTGCATGTCACTTCTTTTCCGCAGGTAGCTGCGGGATTTCACTCCATTGACTGCAATGTAATCGTGAAATCCCACAGGGAGTAACGCAGGCAGCAAATTCTGTGCGGTTCATTGCGTTTTCCTGCATTATTCCCTGCTGTATTTTGCGGTTTACCTGCAGTAATGTTCATCGCTGCCCTGCGGTTTGCAGGGAAGTGATGTCATTATGACAGGAAGAGGAAGCGGAGCAGAGAGTAATCACACACAGATCACACACAGAGACATATAGAATACACACCCATCACATCACACACACACACACAGACACAGAATACACACACATCACACTCACACACAGACACAGACATATAGAATACACACAGAAATCAAACGGACATATAGAAAAAAAAACACGTGGGCTCCGCTGTATTTTTACCGTCCAGCCGCTGTAAACACACAGTGGCGGACCAGTATTCTCAGGCTGGGAGAGCGAGGGACAGCGTTAATGTACCCCCCCCCCCCACAGCCGAGAATATCAGCCCTCAGCTGCTCCGGGACTGTCGCATCCATTATGCGGCGGTCCTGGAGTGTCCCCGGCTCTTCCAGATGCCGTAATGCGGTGGCAGTCCAGGTAATAAGGAGTTAAATGACAGCGCATCGCCGCCATTTAAGTCCCGACTTTTAATCATGGCAGCGCCTATGAGACAGCTTTCATGATTAAAACCCGTAATTAAAGTGAATAAACACAAACACCGAAAAATCCTTTATTTTAAATAAAACAAAAAGCTCCTCTTTCACCCATTTATTAAGCCCCCCAAAACACACAGCTCCGACGTAATCCATGTCCTCCGAAGCCTGCCTCCAGCTGCGACTGACAACAGTGCTGAATGAATGCAGCCTCGCAGGGGGCCTGTAGAGGTAATTACAGGTCATTTCCCACGGCCGGTAATATAAACACACTACCGCCCGGGAGAAATAACAAAGAGCCAGCACCAATGTGCACTAAGGCATCAAATATTCCAAACTGCATTATAAAAATTTTTTTTGAGATTTTTGGCAAAAAATTGCAATTTCTTGAGCTGCTTCGCCACGTCACGGCAAATCTCATTTGAAGCAGTCCTACACTAAAATATTTTTATAAAATGTGCCATGCGGCCTCACATATAAATAGCAGAACTGCTCTCAGCAGCACTCACCTGGTCTATTGCAGTCCCGTACCCATGACTAAGTCATGGCTGTGGGCGGGACAGGTCCAAGCAAATGCTGCATGAAGTATATATATAGCCTGTGGACAAAGCCTGATGACCCAATGTGAACAGTCACCAAACGCCAAAATCTATACAGATGGAATACATCCCAAATTGGGGTGCATAGCAAGGTGGAGGTCAACCACCGACCAATTCAACAAAGAAACAACAAAGAGCCAGCACCAATGTGCACTAAGGCATCAAATATTCCAAACTGCATTATAAAAATTTTTTTTGAGATTTTTGGCAAAAAATTGCAATTTCTTGAGCTGCTTCGCCACGTCACGGCAAATCTCATTTGAGGCAGTCCTACACTAAAATATTTTTATAAAATGTGCCATGCGGCCTCACATATAAATAGCAGAACTGCTCTCAGCAGCACTCACCTGGTCTATTGCAGTCCCGTACCCATGACTAAGTCATGGCTGTGGGCGGGACAGGTCCAAGCAAATGCTGCATGAAGTATATATAGCCTGTGGACAAAGCCTGATGACCCAATGTGAACAGTCACCAAACGCCAAAATCTATACAGATGGAATACATCCCAAATTGGGGTGCATAGCAAGGTGGAGGTCAACCACCGACCAATTCAACAAAGAAACAACAAAGAGCCAGCACCAATGTGCACTAAGGCATCAAATATTCCAAACTGCATTATAAAAATTTTTTTTGAGATTTTTGGCAAAAAATTGCAATTTCTTGAGCTGCTTCGCCACGTCACGGCAAATCTCATTTGAAGCAGTCCTACACTAAAATATTTTTATAAAATGTGCCATGCGGCCTCACATATAAATAGCAGAACTGCTCTCAGCAGCACTCACCTGGTCTATTGCAGTCCCGTACCCATGACTAAGTCATGGCTGTGGGCGGGACAGGTCCAAGCAAATGCTGCATGAAGTATATATATAGCCTGTGGACAAAGCCTGATGACCCAATGTGAACAGTCACCAAACGCCAAAATCTATACAGATGGAATACATCCCAAATTGGGGTGCATAGCAAGGTGGAGGTCAACCACCGACCAATTCAACAAAGAAACAACAAAGAGCCAGCACCAATGTGCACTAAGGCATCAAATATTCCAAACTGCATTATAAAAATTTTTTTTGAGATTTTTGGCAAAAAATTGCAATTTCTTGAGCTGCTTCGCCACGTCACGGCAAATCTCATTTGAAGCAGTCCTACACTAAAATATTTTTATAAAATGTGCCATGCGGCCTCACATATAAATAGCGAACTGCTCTCAGCAGCACTCACCTGGTCTATTGCAGTCCCGTACCCATGACTAAGTCATGGCTGTGGGCGGGACAGGTCCAAGCAAATGCTGCATGAAGTATATATATAGCCTGTGGACAAAGCCTGATGACCCAATGTGAACAGTCACCAAACGCCAAAATCTATACAGATGGAATACATCCCAAATTGGGGTGCATAGCAAGGTGGAGGTCAACCACCGACCAATTCAACAAAGAAACAACAAAGAGCCAGCACCAATGTGCACTAAGGCATCAAATATTCCAAACTGCATTATAAAAATTTTTTTTGAGATTTTTGGCAAAAAATTGCAATTTCTTGAGCTGCTTCGCCACGTCACGGCAAATCTCATTTGAAGCAGTCCTACACTAAAATATTTTTATAAAATGTGCCATGCGGCCTCACATATAAATAGCAGAACTGCTCTCAGCAGCACTCACCTGGTCTATTGCAGTCCCGTACCCATGACTAAGTCATGGCTGTGGGCGGGACAGGTCCAAGCAAATGCTGCATGAAGTATATATATAGCCTGTGGACAAAGCCTGATGACCCAATGTGAACAGTCACCAAACGCCAAAATCTATACAGATGGAATACATCCCAAATTGGGGTGCATAGCAAGGTGGAGGTCAACCACCGACCAATTCAACAAAGAAACAACAAAGAGCCAGCACCAATGTGCACTAAGGCATCAAATATTCCAAACTGCATTATAAAAATTTTTTTTGAGATTTTTGGCAAAAAATTGCAATTTCTTGAGCTGCTTCGCCACGTCACGGCAAATCTCATTTGAGGCAGTCCTACACTAAAATATTTTTATAAAATGTGCCATGCGGCCTCACATATAAATAGCAGAACTGCTCTCAGCAGCACTCACCTGGTCTATTGCAGTCCCGTACCCATGACTAAGTCATGGCTGTGGGCGGGACAGGTCCAAGCAAATGCTGCATGAAGTATATATAGCCTGTGGACAAAGCCTGATGACCCAATGTGAACAGTCACCAAACGCCAAAATCTATACAGATGGAATACATCCCAAATTGGGGTGCATAGCAAGGTGGAGGTCAACCACCGACCAATTCAACAAAGAAACAACAAAGAGCCAGCACCAATGTGCACTAAGGCATCAAATATTCCAAACTGCATTATAAAAATTTTTTTTGAGATTTTTGGCAAAAAATTGCAATTTCTTGAGCTGCTTCGCCACGTCACGGCAAATCTCATTTGAAGCAGTCCTACACTAAAATATTTTTATAAAATGTGCCATGCGGCCTCACATATAAATAGCAGAACTGC
The DNA here is from genome assembly GCF_048569485.1 of Anomaloglossus baeobatrachus. Lineage (NCBI taxonomy): Eukaryota > Metazoa > Chordata > Amphibia > Anura > Aromobatidae > Anomaloglossus > Anomaloglossus baeobatrachus. The sequence goes on along the minus strand of NC_134362.1, from coordinate 149,263,654 downwards.
TCTCAGCAGCACTCACCTGGTCTATTGCAGTCCCGTACCCATGACTAAGTCATGGCTGTGGGCGGGACAGGTCCAAGAAAATGCTGCATGAAGTATATATATAGCCTGTGGACAAAGCCTGATGACCCAATTTGAACAGTCACCAAACGCCAAAATCTATACAGATGGAATACATCCCAAATTGGGGTGCATAGCAAGGTGGAGGTCAACCACCGACCAATTCAACAAAGAAACAACAAAGAGCCAGCACCAATGTGCACTAAGGCATCAAATATTCCAAACTGCATTATAAAAATTTTTTTTGAGATTTTTGGCAAAAAATTGCAATTTCTTGAGCTGCTTCGCCACGTCACGGCAAATCTCATTTGAAGCAGTCCTACACTAAAATATTTTTATAAAATGTGCCATGCGGCCTCACATATAAATAGCAGAACTGCTCTCAGCAGCACTCACCTGGTCTATTGCAGTCCCGTACCCATGACTAAGTCATGGCTGTGGGCGGGACAGGTCCAAGCAAATGCTGCATGAAGTATATATATAGCCTGTGGACAAAGCCTGATGACCCAATGTGAACAGTCACCAAACGCCAAAATCTATACAGATGGAATACATCCCAAATTGGGGTGCATAGCAAGGTGGAGGTCAACCACCGACCAATTCAACAAAGAAACAACAAAGAGCCAGCACCAATGTGCACTAAGGCATCAAATATTCCAAACTGCATTATAAAAATTTTTTTTGAGATTTTTGGCAAAAAATTGCAATTTCTTGAGCTGCTTCGCCACGTCACGGCAAATCTCATTTGAAGCAGTCCTACACTAAAATATTTTTATAAAATGTGCCATGCGGCCTCACATATAAATAGCAGAACTGCTCTCAGCAGCACTCACCTGGTCTATTGCAGTCCCGTACCCATGACTAAGTCATGGCTGTGGGCGGGACAGGTCCAAGCAAATGCTGCATGAAGTATATATATAGCCTGTGGACAAAGCCTGATGACCCAATGTGAACAGTCACCAAACGCCAAAATCTATACAGATGGAATACATCCCAAATTGGGGTGCATAGCAAGGTGGAGGTCAACCACCGACCAATTCAACAAAGAAACAACAAAGAGCCAGCACCAATGTGCACTAAGGCATCAAATATTCCAAACTGCATTATAAAAAATTTTTTTTGAGATTTTTGGCAAAAAATTGCAATTTCTTGAGCTGCTTCGCCACGTCACGGCAAATCTCATTTGAAGCAGTCCTACACTAAAATATTTTTATAAAATGTGCCATGCGGCCTCACATATAAATAGCAGAACTGCTCTCAGCAGCACTCACCTGGTCTATTGCAGTCCCGTACCCATGACTAAGTCATGGCTGTGGGCGGGACAGGTCCAAGCAAATGCTGCATGAAGTATATATATAGCCTGTGGACAAAGCCTGATGACCCAATGTGAACAGTCACCAAACGCCAAAATCTATACAGATGGAATACATCCCAAATTGGGGTGCATAGCAAGGTGGAGGTCAACCACCGACCAATTCAACAAAGAAACAACAAAGAGCCAGCACCAATGTGCACTAAGGCATCAAATATTCCAAACTGCATTATAAAAATTTTTTTTGAGATTTTTGGCAAAAAATTGCAATTTCTTGAGCTGCTTCGCCACGTCACGGCAAATCTCATTTGAAGCAGTCCTACACTAAAATATTTTTATAAAATGTGCCATGCGGCCTCACATATAAATAGCAGAACTGCTCTCAGCAGCACTCACCTGGTCTATTGCAGTCCCGTACCCATGACTAAGTCATGGCTGTGGGCGGGACAGGTCCAAGCAAATGCTGCATGAAGTATATATATAGCCTGTGGACAAAGCCTGATGACCCAATGTGAACAGTCACCAAACGCCAAAATCTATACAGATGGAATACATCCCAAATTGGGGTGCATAGCAAGGTGGAGGTCAACCACCGACCAATTCAACAAAGAAACAACAAAGAGCCAGCACCAATGTGCACTAAGGCATCAAATATTCCAAACTGCATTATAAAAATTTTTTTTGAGATTTTTGGCAAAAAATTGCAATTTCTTGAGCTGCTTCGCCACGTCACGGCAAATCTCATTTGAAGCAGTCCTACACTAAAATATTTTTATAAAATGTGCCATGCGGCCTCACATATAAATAGCAGAACTGCTCTCAGTAGCACTCACCTGGTCTATTGCAGTCCCGTACCCATGACTAAGTCATGGCTGTGGGCGGGACAGGTCCAAGCAAATGCTGCATGAAGTATATATATAGCCTGTGGACAAAGCCTGATGACCCAATGTGAACAGTCACCAAACGCCAAAATCTATAAAGATGGAATACATCCCAAATTGGGGTGCATAGCAAGGTGGAGGTCAACCACCGACCAATTCAACAAAGAAACAACAAAGAGCCAGCACCAATGTGCACTAAGGCATCAAATATTCCAAACTGCATTATAAAAAATTTTTTTGAGATTTTTGGCAAAAAATTGCAATTTCTTGAGCTGCTTCGCCACGTCACGGCAAATCTCATTTGAAGCAGTCCTACACTAAAATATTTTTATAAAATGTGCCATGCGGCCTCACATATAAATAGCAGAACTGCTCTCAGCAGCACTCACCTGGTCTATTGCAGTCCCGTACCCATGACTAAGTCATGGCTGTGGGCGGGACAGGTCCAAGCAAATGCTGCATGAAGTATATATATAGCCTGTGGACAAAGCCTGATGACCCAATGTGAACAGTCACCAAACGCCAAAATCTATACAGATGGAATACATCCCAAATTGGGGTGCATAGCAAGGTGGAGGTCAACCACCGACCAATTCAACAAAGAAACAACAAAGAGCCAGCACCAATGTGCACTAAGGCATCAAATATTCCAAACTGCATTATAAAAATTTTTTTTGAGATTTTTGGCAAAAAATTGCAATTTCTTGAGCTGCTTCGCCACGTCACGGCAAATCTCATTTGAAGCAGTCCTACACTAAAATATTTTTATAAAATGTGCCATGCGGCCTCACATATAAATAGCAGAACTGCTCTCAGCAGCACTCACCTGGTCTATTGCAGTCCCGTACCCATGACTAAGTCATGGCTGTGGGCGGGACAGGTCCAAGCAAATGCTGCATGAAGTATATATATAGCCTGTGGACAAAGCCTGATGACCCAATGTGAACAGTCACCAAACGCCAAAATCTATACAGATGGAATACATCCCAAATTGGGGTGCATAGCAAGGTGGAGGTCAACCACCGACCAATTCAACAAAGAAACAACAAAGAGCCAGCACCAATGTGCACTAAGGCATCAAATATTCCAAACTGCATTATAAAAATTTTTTTTGAGATTTTTGGCAAAAAATTGCAATTTCTTGAGCTGCTTCGCCACGTCACGGCAAATCTCATTTGAAGCAGTCCTACACTAAAATATTTTTATAAAATGTGCCATGCGGCCTCACATATAAATAGCAGAACTGCTCTCAGCAGCACTCACCTGGTCTATTGCAGTCCCGTACCCATGACTAAGTCATGGCTGTGGGCGGGACAGGTCCAAGCAAATGCTGCATGAAGTATATATATAGCCTGTGGACAAAGCCTGATGACCCAATGTGAACAGTCACCAAACGCCAAAATCTATACAGATGGAATACATCCCAAATTGGGGTGCATAGCAAGGTGGAGGTCAACCACCGACCAATTCAACAAAGAAACAACAAAGAGCCAGCACCAATGTGCACTAAGGCATCAAATATTCCAAACTGCATTATAAAAATTTTTTTTTGAGATTTTTGGCAAAAAATTGCAATTTCTTGAGCTGCTTCGCCACGTCACGGCAAATCTCATTTGAAGCAGTCCTACACTAAAATATTTTTATAAAATGTGCCATGCGGCCTCACATATAAATAGCAGAACTGCTCTCAGCAGCACTCACCTGGTCTATTGCAGTCCCGTACCCATGACTAAGTCATGGCTGTGGGCGGGACAGGTCCAAGCAAATGCTGCATGAAGTATATATATAGCCTGTGGACAAAGCCTGATGACCCAATGTGAACAGTCACCAAACGCCAAAATCTATACAGATGGAATACATCCCAAATTGGGGTGCATAGCAAGGTGGAGGTCAACCACCGACCAATTCAACAAAGAAACAACAAAGAGCCAGCACCAATGTGCACTAAGGCATCAAATATTCCAAACTGCATTATAAAAATTTTTTTTGAGATTTTTGGCAAAAAATTGCAATTTCTTGAGCTGCTTCGCCACGTCACGGCAAATCTCATTTGAAGCAGTCCTACACTAAAATATTTTTATAAAATGTGCCATGCGGCCTCACATATAAATAGCAGAACTGCTCTCAGCAGCACTCACCTGGTCTATTGCAGTCCCGTACCCATGACTAAGTTATGGCTGTGGGCGGGACAGGTCCAAGCAAATGCTGCATGAAGTATATATATAGCCTGTGGACAAAGCCTGATGACCCAATGTGAACAGTCACCAAACGCCAAAATCTATACAGATGGAATACATCCCAAATTGGGGTGCATAGCAAGGTGGAGGTCAACCACCGACCAATTCAACAAAGAAACAACAAAGAGCCAGCACCAATGTGCACTAAGGCATCAAATATTCCAAACTGCATTATAAAAATTTTTTTTGAGATTTTTGGCAAAAAATTGCAATTTCTTGAGCTGCTTCGCCACGTCACGGCAAATCTCATTTGAAGCAGTCCTACACTAAAATATTTTTATAAAATGTGCCATGCGGCCTCACATATAAATAGCAGAACTGCTCTCAGCAGCACTCACCTGGTCTATTGCAGTCCCGTACCCATGACTAAGTCATGGCTGTGGGCGGGACAGGTCCAAGCAAATGCTGCATGAAGTATATATATAGCCTGTGGACAAAGCCTGATGACCCAATGTGAACAGTCACCAAACGCCAAAATCTATACAGATGGAATACATCCCAAATTGGGGTGCATAGCAAGGTGGAGGTCAACCACCGACCAATTCAACAAAGAAACAACAAAGAGCCAGCACCAATGTGCACTAAGGCATCAAATATTCCAAACTGCATTATAAAAATTTTTTTTGAGATTTTTGGCAAAAAATTGCAATTTCTTGAGCTGCTTCGCCACGTCACGGCAAATCTCATTTGAAGCAGTCCTACACTAAAATATTTTTATAAAATGTGCCATGCGGCCTCACATATAAATAGCAGAACTGCTCTCAGCAGCACTCACCTGGTCTATTGCAGTCCCGTACCCATGACTAAGTCATGGCTGTGGGCGGGACAGGTCCAAGCAAATGCTGCATGAAGTATATATATAGCCTGTGGACAAAGCCTGATGACCCAATGTGAACAGTCACCAAACGCCAAAATCTATACAGATGGAATACATCCCAAATTGGGGTGCATAGCAAGGTGGAGGTCAACCACCGACCAATTCAACAAAGAAACAACAAAGAGCCAGCACCAATGTGCACTAAGGCATCAAATATTCCAAACTGCATTATAAAAATTTTTTTTGAGATTTTTGGCAAAAAATTGCAATTTCTTGAGCTGCTTCGCCACGTCACGGCAAATCTCATTTGAAGCAGTCCTACACTAAAATATTTTTATAAAATGTGCCATGCGGCCTCACATATAAATAGCAGAACTGCTCTCAGCAGCACTCACCTGGTCTATTGCAGTCCCGTACCCATGACTAAGTCATGGCTGTGGGCGGGACAGGTCCAAGCAAATGCTGCATGAAGTATATATATATAGCCTGTGGACAAAGCCTGATGACCCAATGTGAACAGTCACCAAACGCCAAAATCTATACAGATGGAATACATCCCAAATTGGGGTGCATAGCAAGGTGGAGGTCAACCACCGACCAATTCAACAAAGAAACAACAAAGAGCCAGCACCAATGTGCACTAAGGCATCAAATATTCCAAACTGCATTATAAAAATTTTTTTTTGAGATTTTTGGCAAAAAATTGCAATTTCTTGAGCTTCTTCGCCACGTCACGGCAAATCTCATTTGAAGCAGTCCTACACTAAAATATTTTTATAAAATGTGCCATGCGGCCTCACATATAAATAGCAGAACTGCTCTCAGCAGCACTCACCTGGTCTATTGCAGTCCCGTACCCATGACTAAGTCATGGCTGTGGGCGGGACAGGTCCAAGCAAATGCTGCATGAAGTATATATATAGCCTGTGGACAAAGCCTGATGACCCAATGTGAACAGTCACCAAACGCCAAAATCTATACAGATGGAATACATCCCAAATTGGGGTGCATAGCAAGGTGGAGGTCAACCACCGACCAATTCAACAAAGAAACAACAAAGAGCCAGCACCAATGTGCACTAAGGCATCAAATATTCCAAACTGCATTATAAAAAATTTTTTTGAGATTTTTGGCAAAAAATTGCAATTTCTTGAGCTGCTTCGCCACGTCACGGCAAATCTCATTTGAAGCAGTCCTACACTAAAATATTTTTATAAAATGTGCCATGCGGCCTCACATATAAATAGCAGAACTGCTCTCAGCAGCACTCACCTGGTCTATTGCAGTCCCGTACCCATGACTAAGTCATGGCTGTGGGCGGGACAGGTCCAAGCAAATGCTGCATGAAGTATATATATAGCCTGTGGACAAAGCCTGATGACCCAATGTGAACAGTCACCAAACGCCAAAATCTATACAGATGGAATACATCCCAAATTGGGGTGCATAGCAAGGTGGAGGTCAACCACCGACCAATTCAACAAAGAAACAACAAAGAGCCAGCACCAATGTGCACTAAGGCATCAAATATTCCAAACTGCATTATAAAAATTTTTTTTGAGATTTTTGGCAAAAAATTGCAATTTCTTGAGCTGCTTCGCCACGTCACGGCAAATCTCATTTGAAGCAGTCCTACACTAAAATATTTTTATAAAATGTGCCATGCGGCCTCACATATAAATAGCAGAACTGCTCTCAGCAGCACTCACCTGGTCTATTGCAGTCCCGTACCCATGACTAAGTCATGGCTGTGGGCGGGACAGGTCCAAGCAAATGCTGCATGAAGTATATATATAGCCTGTGGACAAAGCCTGATGACCCAATGTGAACAGTCACCAAACGCCAAAATCTATACAGATGGAATACATCCCAAATTGGGGTGCATAGCAAGGTGGAGGTCAACCACCGACCAATTCAACAAAGAAACAACAAAGAGCCAGCACCAATGTGCACTAAGGCATCAAATATTCCAAACTGCATTATAAAAATTTTTTTTGAGATTTTTGGCAAAAAATTGCAATTTCTTGAGCTGCTTCGCCACGTCACGGCAAATCTCATTTGAAGCAGTCCTACACTAAAATATTTTTATAAAATGTGCCATGCGGCCTCACATATAAATAGCAGAACTGCTCTCAGCAGCACTCACCTGGTCTATTGCAGTCCCGTACCCATGACTAAGTCATGGCTGTGGGCGGGACAGGTCCAAGCAAATGCTGCATGAAGTATATATATAGCCTGTGGACAAAGCCTGATGACCCAATGTGAACAGTCACCAAACGCCAAAATCTATACAGATGGAATACATCCCAAATTGGGGTGCATAGCAAGGTGGAGGTCAACCACCGACCAATTCAACAAAGAAACAACAAAGAGCCAGCACCAATGTGCACTAAGGCATCAAATATTCCAAACTGCATTATAAAAATTTTTTTTGAGATTTTTGGCAAAAAATTGCAATTTCTTGAGCTGCTTCGCCACGTCACGGCAAATCTCATTTGAAGCAGTCCTACACTAAAATATTTTTATAAAATGTGCCATGCGGCCTCACATATAAATAGCAGAACTGCTCTCAGCAGCACTCACCTGGTCTATTGCAGTCCCGTACCCATGACTAAGTCATGGCTGTGGGCGGGACAGGTCCAAGCAAATGCTGCATGAAGTATATATATAGCCTGTGGACAAAGCCTGATGACCCAATGTGAACAGTCACCAAACGCCAAAATCTATACAGATGGAATACATCCCAAATTGGGGTGCATAGCAAGGTGGAGGTCAACCACCGACCAATTCAACAAAGAAACAACAAAGAGCCAGCACCAATGTGCACTAAGGCATCAAATATTCCAAACTGCATTATAAAAATTTTTTTTGAGATTTTTGGCAAAAAATTGCAATTTCTTGAGCTGCTTCGCCACGTCACGGCAAATCTCATTTGAAGCAGTCCTACACTAAAATATTTTTATAAAATGTGCCATGCGGCCTCACATATAAATAGCAGAACTGCTCTCAGCAGCACTCACCTGGTCTATTGCAGTCCCGTACCCATGACTAAGTCATGGCTGTGGGCGGGACAGGTCCAAGCAAATGCTGCATGAAGTATATATATAGCCTGTGGACAAAGCCTGATGACCCAATGTGAACAGTCACCAAACGCCAAAATCTATACAGATGGAATACATCCCAAATTGGGGTGCATAGCAAGGTGGAGGTCAACCACCGACCAATTCAACAAAGAAACAACAAAGAGCCAGCACCAATGTGCACTAAGGCATCAAATATTCCAAACTGCATTATAAAAATTTTTTTTGAGATTTTTGGCAAAAAATTGCAATTTCTTGAGCTGCTTCGCCACGTCACGGCAAATCTCATTTGAAGCAGTCCTACACTAAAATATTTTTATAAAATGTGCCATGCGGCCTCACATATAAATAGCAGAACTGCTCTCAGCAGCACTCACCTGGTCTATTGCAGTCCCGTACCCATGACTAAGTCATGGCTGTGGGCGGGAAAGGTCCAAGCAAATGCTGCATGAAGTATATATATAGCCTGTGGACAAAGCCTGATGACCCAATGTGAACAGTCACCAAACGCCAAAATCTATACAGATGGAATACATCCCAAATTGGGGTGCATAGCAAGGTGGAGGTCAACCACCGACCAATTCAACAAAGAAACAACAAAGAGCCAGCACCAATGTGCACTAAGGCATCAAATATTCCAAACTGCATTATAAAAATTTTTTTTGAGATTTTTGGCAAAAAATTGCAATTTCTTGAGCTGCTTCGCCACGTCACGGCAAATCTCATTTGAAGCAGTCCTACACTAAAATATTTTTATAAAATGTGCCATGCGGCCTCACATATAAATAGCAGAACTGCTCTCAGCAGCACTCACCTGGTCTATTGCAGTCCCGTACCCATGACTAAGTCATGGCTGTGGGCGGGACAGGTCCAAGCAAATGCTGCATGAAGTATATATATAGCCTGTGGACAAAGCCTGATGACCCAATGTGAACAGTCACCAAACGCCAAAATCTATACAGATGGAATACATCCCAAATTGGGGTGCATAGCAAGGTGGAGGTCAACCACCGACCAATTCAACAAAGAAACAACAAAGAGCCAGCACCAATGTGCACTAAGGCATCAAATATTCCAAACTGCATTATAAAAATTTTTTTTGAGATTTTTGGCAAAAAATTGCAATTTCTTGAGCTGCTTCGCCACGTCACGGCAAATCTCATTTGAAGCAGTCCTACACTAAAATATTTTTATAAAATGTGCCATGCGGCCTCACATATAAATAGCAGAACTGCTCTCAGCAGCACTCACCTGGTCTATTGCCGTGACGTGGCGAAGCAGCTCAAGAAATTGCAATTTTTTGCCAAAAATCTCAAAAAAAAAAAAAAAAAAAAAAAAAAAAAAATTTTATAATGCAGTTTGGAATATTTGATGCCTTAGTGCACATTGGTGCTGGCTCTTTGTTGTTTCGCCCGGGAGAAATGCAGCGTGTCAATCTGTCCTCTATCATCTATCTAGCTATCTATCTATCTCTCTATCTATCTATCTGTCCCTCTATCTCAGCAAGAATTTTTTTTTTTTCAATGTGCTTTATTGCATTGAATGCATTAAAACACATGTACCAATCCGCACGCGGCAAAACCGCGGCAATACGGCGAACAATACCACGGTAAAGCCGCCGCAAACCGCATGTGGTTTTTGGGTGAGGTTTGCTGCGGTTTTTTACCGCAGGTGCGGTAATCTTTCAGTCCCTGCGGAATTTTCTTAAGAAAATTCCATTTTCCAGTGCGCACAGGGCCTAATACTTACCTTTTTTCCACTTTGTCGGCGCGCTCCCGTGCACTGTGTACACTACAGTTGCCGTGCGATAAGCTCCGATCACATGTTGTCATGTGACCAGGAAGTTGCGGCGCAGCCACTGTCCTGTACATAGTGTACGGCTGCCTTCAGACGTCCGTGTCACACATAGCACACATGCATGTATATACACACACAGCAGACACACATGGATACACCGGCGCATACACACATACCGCACATGCATGTACACACACACACACACACACTCTGCTGTACACTCACCCAGCGATGCGGTCCCTGGCTCTGAAGTCCCCAGCGCTGTTCCTGCTTCCAGCTCCTCAGGGCACTGAATACTCAGTGAGTATAATGAGCGGCGATAAGGAGCGGGAGGCAGCAGAGCCGGAGAGAGCATCTCTGGAGAGAGGTAAATCTAGAAAATATTTTCATTAAAAAGACCCATATTTTCTCCGGTATGTTTTACACTGATGTCGCACGGATCACATCAGTGTGCGATTCATGTGACATCCGTGCTGCCGGAGATGCCTGCGTGTGTGCGTGCGGGGTCATGAAAAGTCACATGGTCCGTGTGCAAACACGGACATGTGAGGCACATCAGAGAAAAACATGGGTACGTGTGACATCCGTGTTACAAAACGCATGTCACACGTACCTAAAACACGGACGTCTGAAACCAGCCTACGGCAGCGCACCGGATCCGACAAAGTGGAGAAAAGCTGGATGTGTGAAACCACTAGCTTACCCTGGCTCCCGGCACATGTGTGCGGGAGCCGGCGTAGGCTGGTAACCATGGTACACATCGGGTAACTATAGAAACCGCTTTGCTTAGTTACCCAGTGTATAACATGGTTACTATCTTACCCCGGCTCTCGGCACACATGTGCCGGAGCCGACGTAGGCTGGTAACCATGATACACATTGGGTAACTATGTAAACCGCTTTGCATAGTTACCCGATGTGTACCATGGTTACTAGCCTACCCCGACTCCCTGCCCATTCAGATCGTTGGTCTCCCACTTTCAAACACGCCGATGCGTGCTGCACAGCAGGAGACCAACAAGCAAAAAATAAACCAGCACTGTCGCTTTGCATAGTTATCCAATGTGTACCATAGTTATCAGCTTACCGACGTACGCTGGTAACAAATGGTACACAATCCTGTAACTATGGAAAGCGCTTTCCACCTTTACCACCTTACCCTCGGCTCCTGGCACACCTGTGCTTGAGCCGGCATACGCTGGTAACCATGGTACACATCGGGTAACTAAGCAAAGCGCTTTGCATACTTACCCGATTGTGTAACATGGTTACCAGTGTACGCCGGCTCCCTGCCCATTCAGATCGATGGTCTCCCGCTGTCAAACACGCCGATGCGTGCTGCACAGCGGGAGACCAATGAGCAAGAAATGAACCATCATTATTCAAGACTTGATGATTATATTATTATTCAATCTGCTAACCTACATACACATTCTAGACTACCCGATACGTTAGAATCGGGCCACCTTCTAGTTATATCATAAGTGTACAAAATAATGGTTCAAGGGACAATCAAACACAGAGCACAAGGAAATCGCTGCAGAAACACTGTGTAATGGATGCAGTGTTTCATCAGAATAAATGCCGATTTTATGCGCTATGGATGCTGTCTCTCCCATAGACAGAGTAGGAGATGCATCCAAAGTGCACAAATTAATTGACATGCTGCATTTTTGTACCCACGGATTTGGGTCAAAATTTTAGCATCCAAATCGCTGTGTTCAAAAAAGCAATGGATTATGCACAATCTACATAGATTGTGCAGGGGACGCAGGGCGCATGCATTTATGCTGCAGTGCTAAATGCAGCGTAAATGCATGATATTACGCAACGTGCTCACGAGCCCTTAATGTGTTTAGTCTCAGATGGTACAAAAGAGACTCCGAACCTGAGCCAGTCACTAATCTCCAAGAGAGAAGACCATGACAGAAAGTTGCAACAATTATACTGTGTACAAACTTGTGAGTCTCAAACAAGTTACAACTTTTCAAAGTGTTTTACAAAATCTGGTGTAAATTGAACGCTATATATTTTCCTAATTTTTTAATTTTTCACCTATTATATGCATGTGTCTCTTTCCTGGATTTTCTGTAGCTTTTGATGTATTTATCTACATAGAGATCACTTTATTTATGAAAATAAAGGAATATGCTGAGATGCTGAGATATTACAGTTAAAGAAACAACTGAATAGAAAATATCCAATACAAATTAAAATAAGAAAAATTTTAGCTAACATTTAATAAGAATACATAACACCAAACCACAATAGAGAATATATTAGCTTACCCATGATTAGAAACATATTGAAAAAAGTAGAAATTTATTTTTCTTTAATTTCGCATGTCATGCAAAAATGTACCATATTTTCAGATTGTAAGATGCACTTTTCCTCCCAAAAACTTGGGAGGAAAATGAGGGGAGTGTCTTACAATCTGAATGTAGCTTACCGGGAGGTAGAGAATGGCTGCTGTGCTGGTGGCAGGGGCTGTGTTGGTGGCAGGGGCTGTACTGGTGAGTGGGGCCCGTGCTGGTGGAGGGCCCATGCCGATTGTGAGGGCTCTGCTTGTGATGGGGGTCCATGCTTGCAGTAGGGGCTCTGCTGGCTGTGGGGAGCAGGGCAGTGTGTTGGGTGTTCCAGACGCTCTGTTGGCGGTGCAGGCTTCATTGAAACAGCGCCCAGAGACAGATAATGCGCAGATGGAGCTCTTGCCACAAGCTCTCATCTGCGCATGCATCGCCTCTGGCTCATTGATCTCCCAGCATAAGTCTTAAGGTAAATGCAAGCGGAGGGGGCACATGAGCAAATGAGATCTTGGTATCACAGACTCTATGATAACTAATGTTCTACAGACGAATTATAGAGAATTTATTTCACAGTTCAAAGGTTGGAGTTAAACTTAAAATGTAACCTTTATTAGATACTTTTAAAATTATTATCTATAGTGCCCTATAGAGAGCACCACTAACAATAAAGTTGTGCCGTGCATACCCTATTGTAAAAGCAAAATGCATGTTTTATTGCAGCAGGTTAGTCGAGCTAAATCCTATCTTGGATCAATATCCTAATTAACTAGGTTAGGCTATTCAATATTAATTGTGGCATGAGAAGTATGATAATCCTCTATCTAATGTTGGTGCAAGCACATAGGGTTTTGTTAATAAATACCCCTTTCAAATATTGGTTCTTGGACACATGAATATATCTCACTGGTAAAGATGCAGCGAATGTGAATGGTCCCTATTAAATGAGTCACCTAAGGGACCATCATGGTCATGTATTATTGATATACCTAATTACTAGAAATGTCCATATCTGTCTAAATAACATAAGCTAGAAGTGTAGAGATGTCCATGCCTATCTAACTGGTGTAATCTGGGGATATAGCAATGGCTAATGATACCTGCTGCCATGTGCAGTGACACCCAGTGCTGTGCTGTGTAAAGTGCAGTCAGTGTTCCTGTGAACAGCATGCTATGCCCTACGCATTTCCTCAATCAATTGTTTTTGCTGCCCTGATTCATCAGGGGCATGTGGGCAGCATATGATTCAGACTAGATAATTGATATATACAGCATAAGGTTTGATGAGACTCCGGCTATTAAGCTGGCTGCCCATGGGCCCTGCTGGCTGTGTGGAGCAGGGCAGTGTGGTGGGTGTTCCAGACGCTCTGTCGGCGGTGCAGGCTTCATTGATATAGCGCCCAGAGACAGCTCATGTGTAAATGGAGCTCTTGGCATAAGATCTCATCTGCGCATGCACTGCCTCTGGCCCATTGATCTCCCAGCTGCAGTCTTAAGATAAATGCGCCTGGAGGGGGCACGTGAGCAAATGAGATCTTGGCTTGTCATTGAGCCAAGAGTTCAATCTGCGCATGTGACACTTCTGGGCACCATTTCTTTGAAGCCTGCACTGCCGACAGAGCATCTGGAAATGAGACACCTGCTGCATCACCCTGTTCCACATGGCCCCCACAGCCAAGACAGACCACACAGCCAGCATGGCCCCTGCAGCCAACATTGCCTCCCACAGCAGTGCCTGCAGCATTGCCCTAGTCCAGCACCATCTCTGCCTCCTGTGATTCTGTTACACCACTGCTGGTGCCCCCTCTCTAGTAAGACACATGTCACGCTCCCCGGCTCCCCTGCCACGCTCCCCGGCTCCCCTGCCTCGCTCCCCGACTCCCCTGCCTCGCTCCCCGACTCCCCTACCATGCTTCCCGGCTCCTCTGCCACGCTCCCCGGCTCCCGGACCTCGCTTCCCCGCTCCCGGGCTCTGCTCCCCGGTCCCCCGCTCCTCAGCCTCCATGCTCCCTCACCTGCCTCTTCCAGACAACCTGGTCCCCGGTCCCGGTGCCCGTCTGCTTTTCTGAGCCGGCCCGTCACTCCTGCCTCCTGTACATCACATCCTGCCCTGGCTTCTGGCACCCGGGCCTCGCGCATGCGCATTAGGGCGCGCACGCGGTCATTGACCTTTTCTTAAAGGGCCAGCGTCCTCCAACAGGATATTGAAGATGCAGGTACAGGGTATATAGGGGGTTCCTTTCCAAGTGGGCGGGGCCTGTTCTTCGTGTTTGCTAAGCTAGGAGTCAGGTCTCCTTGTGTTTGTGCCATACTTACCTATCTGTCTTGTAGAATCGCCCCCGTCTCGCCAACCGGTCCTGACGACTCCCGAATCCCGAACGGTGACTGCCTGCCATCCCGTCAGTCCCTACCATCTACGATCCCTGCATCCTGTGGTGACCCGTCTTCTCGCTCTGTCGTTTCCGGACTCTGCCTGACGTCATCTCAGCCTCCGAACCTGAGCTCCGTCACCCGGACTTCTACCTTCAGTGACCCCGTGGTCCCAGAGACTTCTACACTCCTCTGAACGGACTGTCCTGCTACCTGTAGTGCTCCGGCTACCGGGCACCTTGCCCTCGGTGAGGTGTTCAGCCCAGTGGATCCACCTCCTGGGTCTGCCCATCCACCTGGCCCTAACAGTAAGAACAGGCCATGGATCCCGCCGAAGCACTAGCGGCCCAGCTGGGCACCCTACAGCAGGAACTCGTACGACAGCGCGAGACCAAGTCCCACATGCTGGCCTTCATGTCCTCGGTGGATACCCGCCTGCACATGCTGCAAGCATCTGCCGTGTCCCTGGCATCTCAGGTTACTACGGCACAGTCCACGGCCACGGTTCCCGTGGCGGCTACCTCGGAAGCTTCTAAACTCCGCTTGGCCTCTCCACCCCGATATGCCGGAGATCCCAAGACCTGCAGAGGATTCCTAAACCAGTGCTCCCTCCATTTCAAGCTGCTTCCGCTCTTGTTTGCCTCCGACCAAGCCAAGGTGGCGTTTGTGATGTCCCATCTAGAGGGTGAGGCACTGGCCTGGATGAACCCCTTGTGGGAGAAGGAGGACCCTGTGACCACTAACATCCAGGACTTCCTGCAGGCATTCAGAAACACCTTTGACGAACCCGGACGTGCCGCCGCATCCGCCTCATCACTCCTCAGACTACGTCAGGGGACCATGACGGTGGGGCAGTATGCCATCCGCTTCCGCACTTTGGCCTCAGAATTAGGGTGGAACAATGAAGCCCTCACCGCCGCCTTCTGGGAAGGACTCTCCAGCCGTATTAAGGACGAGCTGGCAGGCCGCGATGTTCCTTCCACCCTGGATGCCCTGATCGCACTAGCCACCCACGTGGACCTCAGATTCCAGGAACGATCCAAAGAGGTGTCCCGTGAGAGACGTCCGATACGGCATTCCTCTCCTCCGCAGAAGCCCGCTGTACTTCAGTCAACGTCGTCTGGTGTCTCTGTCCACGAGCCCATGCAGATTGACCGTTTGCGGCAGTCCGAACAACGCTAAGCAGAACGGCTCGCCAAGGGCCTCTGCTTCTACTGCGGAGAGGGCACACACCTTCTACGCTCCTGTCCAGAGAGGCCGGGAAATTCCAAAGCCTAGGGTTGGTAGGAGAGGCCACCCTAGGTGCTGGGACTCTCTCAGACCCGGTTATGTGGACTGTTCAAGTGACAACGGGAGAGACGCGGTTCACGGCCGAGGCGTACCTCGATTCCGGGGCAGCAGGCAATTTCATCCAGCAGGCCACGGTGGACAAGTACCAGGTGCCTGTTACTCCACTCGACAAACCCCTCGTGATTGCCTCTGTAGATGGGAGACCCCTCTCTGACACCATCGCGTGAATCACCAAGCCGGTGGAACTACGTATCGGTGCCCTGCACACCGAGAACATCGCTCTCTACGTCCTCCCACACATGTCTCATCAAATCCTGCTGGGACTCCCCAGGTTACGGACACACGAACAGTCAGTCAGCTGGGGTACTGGTGAAATCACCCGATGGGGCTCCTCTTGCCACGAGAATTGTCTGAAGACTATACAGCCCATCCGACGACCTCCGGTTCCGGAGTCCCTACCGGGACTGCCCTCGGCCTATTGGTCCTTTGCGGACGTCTTTGATAAAAAGGAGTCAGAGGTACTGCCGCCACATCGTCCTTACGACTGTGCCATCGACCTACTCCCGGGAACTACACCACCTCGAGGACGGATATATCCGCTGTCTCCTGCTGAAACAAGGACCATGTCTGCCTACATCACGGAGAACCTGGCAAGGGGATTCATTCGGAGATCCTCCTCTCCTGCTGGAGCAGGCTTCTTCTTCATTAAGAAGAAAGAGGGCGACCTACGCCCATGCATTGACTACCGGGGATTGAACCAAATCACCGTGAAAAATAAATACCCCCTGCCGCTCATCCCCGAATTGTTTGATCGGCTTAGAGGAGCTCGTGTGTTTACCAAGTTGGATCTTCGGGGTGCCTACAACCTGGTCCGCATCCGCTCTGGGGATGAATGGAAGACCGCATTCAATACTCGCGATGGGCACTATGAATACTGTGTGATGCCCTTCGGCCTGTGTAACGCACCAGCAGTCTTTCAGGAATTGGTGAACGACGTGTTCCGGGACCTTCTCTACGTCTGTGTGGTGGTGTATCTTGATGATATCCTGGTCTTCTTTCCGGACCTCCAGACCCACAGAGAGAACGTGCAGCTGGTACTACAAAGACTGAGAGAGAATCGTCTGTACGCCAAGTACGAGAAGTGTGTCTTCGAGCAGTCTTCTCTTCCCTTCCTGGGTTACGTTATCTCCGATACCGGTCTACAGATGGACCCGGAGAAGGTCTCTTCCATTCTCAACTGGCCCCCTCCTTCTGGACTGAAGGCAATCCAACGCTTTCTGGGATACGCAAACTATTACCGTCAGTTCATCCCTCACTTCTCTGCTCTGACTGCACCTCTCTCCGCCTTGACCAAGAAGGGGGCTAATCCAAAGGACTGGTCACCTGCGGCTGACGCCGCGTTTGGCTCCCTGAAACAGGCATTTGCTTCTTCCCCTGTGCTCCACTGTCCTGAGTTAAATCGACAGTTCACCTTGGAGGTGGATGCCTCCTCCTCGGGAGCCGGAGCAGTGCTCATGCAGAAGTCTTCCTCCGGGAAGATGGTTACTTGCGGTTTCTACTCCAAGAGCTTCTCAGCGCCTGAACGCAACTACACCATCGGTGACCGAGAGTTATTGGCAGTCAAACTGGCCCTGGAGGAATGGCGCTACCTTCTGGAGGGAGCAGTGTACCCCATGATCATTTACACGGACCACAAGAACCTGGAATATCTGCGGTCCGCTCAGCGACTGAACCCACGGCAAGCCAGGTGGTCCTTGTTCTTTGCCAGGTTCGATTTTCAGCTCCATTTTCGACCCACGGACAAGAATGTGCGAGCAGATGCCTTGTCCAGGTTATTCATGCCCATGGAGCAGGAGGAGGAGACATCCCAGCCCATCATCTGCCCTAGTAAAATCATTCCGGTGGCCCCTGTCACCCTGGCCCAGATACCGCCCGGGAATACCTATGTCTCTGAGACTGACAGGCAAAAAGTGTTGCACTGGGGCCATGCCTCGAAAATAGCCGGCCATGCTGGTCAGAAGAAAACATGGAGCACAATCGTACGTCACTACTGGTGGCCATCCCTTCGCACGGACGTCGCTTCTTTTGTCTCAGCCTGCTCCTCTTGTGCCAGGAACAAGACGCCCAAACACCTGCCATATGGCCGTCTTCTGCCTCTGCCTATACCCTCCGTTCCGTGGCAACACATTGCAATGGACTTTATTACGGACTTGCCCCTGTCCTCTGGACACACAGTCATATGGGTCGTGGTGGATCGGTTCTCCAAAATGGCTCATTTCGTCCCTATGGCTGGACTGTCTTCTGCCCAGGAACTCGCTGACGCTTACATACAGCACATCTTCCGGTTGCATGGCTTTCCATCACACATTGTGTCCGACAGAGGAACTCAGTTTACCTCCCGCTTCTGGAGGGCCCTCTGCAAATATCTGGGAATGACTCTGGACTTTTCTTCAGCCTACCATCCTCAGTCGAATGGCCAAGTGGAACGAGTCAATCAGATTCTGACCTCCTTCTTGCGTCACTACGTTAACGCTCATCACGACGACTGGTCCATGCTTCTTCCTTGGGCTGAATTCTCCCATAACCGTCACGTCAATGAGTCCTCCTCCAGCTCTCCCTTCCATGTCGTTTACGGTCTTCAGCCTTCCGTTCCATTACCAGTATCTTCTTCCTCGGATGTCCCTGCTGCTGATACCGTAGTCCGTGACTTTTCAACTATTTGGGACTCTGTCAAGACATCCCTTGGACGTGCTTCCCTGCGGATGAAGAGACACGCAGACAAGAGGTGTCTGGATCCTCCGTGTTTCACTCCGGGAGATCTGGTCTGGCTTGCTTCCAAATATGTCCGATTGAAGCTACCATCATACAAGCTGGGTCCTCGCTACATCGGGCCGTTTAAAGTCATCGGCAAAATAAATGAGGTCTCCTATAAGCTGCAGCTTCCGGCCACAATGAGAATACCCAACTCCTTCCACGTCTCCCTGCTCAAGCCGGTGGTCCTTGGTCCCTTCTCCGCTGTTGCCAGTTCTGCTCCTCCTCCTATTGCTGACGATGACATCTATTCGGTAAGGGATATCGTGGCCATGAAAACCGTACGGGGCCGACAGTTCTTCCTGGTGGACTGGGCTGGGTATGGTCCTGAGGATAGGTCCTGGGAACCCCGGGAGAATGTGGGTACTCCTCTGATTCGTGCCTTCCTGTCCCAGTTGCGGGGAGGGGGGCGTGGGGAGGGGGTACTGTCACGCTCCCCGGCTCCCCTGCCACGCTCCCCGGCTCCCCTGCCTCGCTCTCCGGCTCCCCTGCCACGCTTCCCGGCTCCTCTGCCACGCTCCCCGGCTCCCGGACCTTGCTTCCCCGCTCCCGGGCTCTGCTCCCCGGTCCCCCGCTCCTCAGCCTCCATGCTCCCTCACCTGCCTCTTCCAGACAACCTGGTCCCCGGCCCCGGCACCCGTCTGCTGTTCTGAGCCGGCCCGGCACTCCTGCCTCCTGTACATCACATCCTGCCCTGGCTTCTGGCACCCGGGCCTCGCGCATGCGCATTAGGGCGCGCACGCGGTCATTGACCTTTTCTTAAAGGGCCAGCGTCCTCCAACAGGATATTGAAGATGCAGGTACAGGGTATATAGGGGGTTCCTTTCCAAGTGGGCGGGGCCTGGTCTTCGTGTTTGCTAAGCTAGGAGTCAGGTCTCCTTGTGTTTGTGCCATACTTACCTATCTGTCTTGTAGAGTCGCCCCCGTCTCGCCAACCGGTCCTGACGACTCCCGAATCCCGAACGGTGACTGCCTGCCATCCCGTCAGTCCCTACCATCTATGATCCCTGTATCCTGTGGTGACCCGTCTTCTCGCTCCGTCGGTTCCGGACTCTGCCTGACGTCATCTCGGCCTCCGAACCTGAGCTCCGTCACCCGGACTACCTTCAGTGACCCCGTGGTCCCAGAGACTTCTACACTCCTCTGAACAGACTGTCCTGCTACCTGTAGTGCTCCGGCTACCGGGCACCTTGCCCTCGGTGAGGTGTTCAGCCCAGTGGATCCACCTCCTGGGTCTGCCCGTCCACCTGGCCCTAACAACACAACACCGGAAAATAAGATGGACCCCTTTTTTTTACCTTTTTTCTCTAAATTTGAGGCGTGTCTTATAATCCAGTGCATCTTATAAAATGAAAAATACAGTATATACTTTAAATTATATACCATTGTGCTTCAAAATATTAGATAAAAAAAACCTACAATATTATTCTATAAGAAAAGCTTCTTTTTTTTTGTTTGCGCTACCCTTTCCTGATTGGGGATGTTTAATATATCTTCTGATTGAAAAATAATTACTGTATATTTGATATTTTGTATATAATGGCTTTTTTTAAAAAATAGAAATAAATAAATAAAAGAAAAATGTATAATAAGGAACAAAGTCTTAGCCATCTGTCACAATGAAAAATGTTGACTTCGGGTCTTCAAGGTTAACATTATTATTCTTAAAAGGGGTTAAAGAAAATCCTTGTGCTAAAGTGCATCTATTTTACTGCCTTTTTTTCTAAATATAAGAGATATGCATCTTAATAAAAACATAAACCTTCTGCTGTGACCATGGGTGATATGAATATATTCCTTTTATAAAGTGAGGTGATAAAGAGAACGATAAACAGTTACTCTCTTCGCATTTGCTTACGATAAAAAAGAAAAATTCTGAGGTTGAGATTCTGTTATTTTTCAATGCAGCCAACTAACAAGGATGGAGCTATTATATGTGTATCCTCCATGATATAAAAATGATTTTAACACCTGTGCTTTCTATTTAGCTGCGTTAACAAAAGCAGTGATGACACACACAAGTTTTCACTTGGTTACCATTCATCCAAGATAACTACCAAGCAATTATTGAGCTTGAAAAAAAAAGTGCCCCTGTTCCAAGAATCTTGGAAAAGCAAAATCCAATTATTTTGACTTTTTTTTCCTACTGCAGTAAAAGCTGTTCCCTTCTAATGCACAATTCACTATTCTGTAGATTAACAGGCTTATCTGTCACAGTCAGTTATCACCCAGTGTCATTATTCATGTACTCTCTATCAATTTTTCTATATGCTTCTGGTTTCCTTCTGATCATGTTGAAATAAAATATATTTTTATCCAAGCGATTGACACGTGCTTTATTTATCAGCCCTAGAGCAAAGATGCAGGTTTCATACATTCATGAGGGATGATTTGCTCAATGTATCTCTCTGCAAACTGAAATGCTAATTTGTTTGCAATTATGCTACAAATATCAATCTGCAAATCCCGGTGAAGATAGCAGGTGACAAAATATAGGGCAATGTTTTATGTCAATTATTGAAGGTGATTTTATTTCCATGGATTTTCTCAATATTAATGAACATGTTTTACAGAAAAGCTATTTTTTTGAGCATTTATATTATTACACTGTTGTGTGTTGACTACAGACATCGATTAAGGAGATAGTACATGCAGAACGGCAATGTGCGGCTCACAGGTCCCCAATCCAAAATCTGTATCATAGCCTACATCCACTTCTGCCTTTTATATTACTGGTAGCTCTGTATATGAAATATGAAAATCGGGACCCTACACGTATCAACCAGATATATACCTGATTATATAATATATATATATATATATATATATATATATATATATATATATATATATATATATATGTATATATATATATATATATATATTTATGTATATATACAGTCATATGAAAAAGATTGGGCACCACTATTAATGTTAACCTTTTTTCTTTATAACAATTTGGGTTTTTGCAACAGCTATTTCAGTTTAATAGATCTAATAACTGATGGTAATATTTCTGTATTGAAATGAGGTTTATTGTAACAGAAAATGTGCAATCCGCATTTAAACAAAATTTGACTGGTGCAAAAGTATGGGCACCTCAACATAAAAGTGACATTGATATTTTGTAGATCCACCTTTTTCAAAAAATAACAACTTCTAGTCGCTTCCTGTAGCTTTTAATGAGTTCCTGTATCCTGGATGAAGGTATATTTGACCATTCCTGATTACAAAACAATTCCAGTTCAGTTAAGTTTGATGGTCGCTGAGCATGGACAGCACGCTTCAAATCATCCCACCGATTTTCAATGATATTCAGGTCTGGGGACTGGGATGGCCATTCCAGAACATTGTAAGGCTATGTGTCCACGTAGCGTCGAGCCACTTGCAGTGCAAAACGCACCCATTTGCATAATTGGTTGTAGCCAAGAATGTGAGTATTCTTTCAAAAATCTCCTAAACGCATCAATTTTCTGTGCGTATTAGCTGCGTTTCCATTGCGTTTCAATAGCGGAAGCTATGTCGAAACCTTGCGTTTTGTTAGCATCATTTGCTTGTATGTTTTCACTGATTTTGTGTGCTAAATGAAGCTATTCAATGTCCATGTTAATTTAAATAAAAAAGTGATGGTTTCTGCTGATGTCATATCCTTTTTCATGTAAAGACTTGTATTCGTTACAGAAACATGTTTTGCACACCGCACAAATAATTTGTTCTTACATTTTACAAAATAATCGTACTAATCCATCCTCTTCCATTTTGTTTAATATTTTATTTTGTAAATTTTTCATATGACATTAATTTTTAACTTTAAAAAAAAATGTGTTTATATTTCACAATTTTTGGCACTCAAAAATGCAATTTTATCATAAAGTCCATAGTATAATTTTTATTAACATTAAATTGATATTAAGGAAAAAAGGCACATGACATGATCATATCTTCTGATTTAAGTCATACTATAATCGGCCGACGATATATTATTTATTTATTTTTTGATAAATAAATATTTAATAAATCGCTGATAAACA
Organism: Anomaloglossus baeobatrachus; assembly: GCF_048569485.1. NCBI lineage: Eukaryota > Metazoa > Chordata > Amphibia > Anura > Aromobatidae > Anomaloglossus > Anomaloglossus baeobatrachus. Next base: position 149,240,668 of record NC_134362.1, on the reverse strand, counting down.
CAACAATATTTTATTTTCAAAGACATTTGCATCTACTAATAAACCATATTCCCAATAAAAAAATTATAATAATTAAATATGAAATCCTACAGTAATGCTAATACAATCCATCACAACATCATGGCTGAGAATACAATTCTTGTGTGTAGTATCCCCTAATTTGATCATTTGTGCGGATGGGAATATTACCATGAGGTTGGATGTGCACATTACTATGTATGTCATAATGTTGTCTTCTTTGGGGCATATAAACATGTTTCATTGCTGGTGGTGCATAGGATGCTGGATATTGTGATTGGGTTTGTTCTCTTTGATTATTTTGCGGTATGGATGGTTGCTGGGTCATTTGCTCATTTTGTTTGGTAACACTATCAAAAGATGTTTCAATAATTTTCACTAAATCACCAGATGATGGACTGGTATCCTGATTTTCAAAGCATCCTAGCAAAGCACAAATTACAGTCATGCATGTCGATTTTGCTTTCCCATCCTTCAGTCGTCTGATCCTTGATGCTATGTTCATTCCAAAGCTATCATATTCATCTTTGGTTGATGATGTTTGTATTAATTTTAATGTTTGGGAGGTTAATTCATCTGATTCATAATTATTTTTCTTACTAGGATTGTTTTTTTTATTTTTCGGTTTTTGATATGTTGTTTTTTTTGGCAATACATTGTTACTTGGTGCTGCAGTTGCCTCACTGGTATTTGGAATTTCAACATCAATGTCTTCAACATACATTTGGGTTGTCAGAGAACATTCTGCTTCTTTTTCGATCGCAGTTGGTTCTGAATTTTCACCTGGTTGGTCTTGATTTTGATCGGTTTCACCTGTGATATTCCCCTCTGTCCTAAAACCAATTAATTGAATGTTTATGTGTATGTCGTCTTATTTTAAATATATTTAAGTTAACAAATTACCACAATCTTAAACATTATGCTTTTCTTAAATGACATTATGATTTATGTGTTTTGATTATTTTGTAATATCTAAAATATTATGAGTTGATGGCTTAAAAGTAATTTTTTAAAAAAATTTTTGAACTTACGGTCTCAAATAACGTCCAGTGGTCAGAAATTTGAAATCGTCATAATACACGAAGTTGGGTCATACCGGAGACATGCCACTTTTTGTGCCCTCTATGCGTATTTTATTATATCGGTCTTTTACAGACCGCCACCTTTTACGGACATCTTGCTCTAAAAAAATGTATATAAAATTTTGTAATCTGTATTTTTGTGTTAAATGATAGTTAAAATTGAATCTTATTTACAATCTCAAAATAAAATACATTACCAATCCTAAACTGAAGAGCTTTATCTGCCTCGTCCCACTGTGGATTTAGCTCTCTACAGATAGTTAGCCAACTATCTGTGCGACGTATTTTTAGCATATATTCGGGGCATGAGGGGTCCCATATACAGGGCATTGATTTAACCTATATGGATGTGAAAATATCACAATGCAAATTTTTATGCTCCTGTGCATTTTTAACATTTTATAATTTAAGTATGTGATCGATACCTTTATTAAATAATCTAAGTAATGTATCTTTTCAATTTTATTATAATTCCTACAGTGACTACTCCATAACTAACGATTTTCTTCACATATGGATATATTGTTTTTTTGAATCACATAATATGTTATTTTTAATTTCATATATAGCAATAGCTGATGTTAGCATGGTTGCTGTAATACATATATATATATATATATATATATATATATATATATATATATATATATATATGCATGAAGAGCTATTTATAATTTTGAACAGAAAGGCTAACGTAATTTAAAGAGTATTTATTCGGTTGTCCAAAAAAAACCATGATTATACATACCAGATGTATCAGTTTTGTAACATCCAGTTTCAGTCTTTTGTACCAAGCCATTGTGTATAAACCCGGGTAATTGTGATATTCGAAAAATGATCTTCTGTCCAAAAATCACAAGAAATCCAATACACATGCTTTCCCCTTTTCTTTTTAAAGGATGTGATGTCATTGGTAATGTCTATTGAGGTCACTTCCATGTTTGATTTAATGCGTTTTTTGCGTTGCAAAACGCATTTTAAACGCACATAAAAAGCAAGCAAAACGCATAAATTCTGAAAAGATTGGTCATTCCCTGTTTGTCATTGACTTTTATGTTATGTAAACGCACCTCAAATGGCAAAAACAATTGACATGCTGCTTTTTAAAACGCATGGTTTTTGTCAAAAAATATGCAAATTTGACGCAGCATTTTCAAATGCATGGTGGGCACAGGAAAACCCTATTTCCCATAGACTTTGTTGGGAAATCAAAACGCAGCCATTTGGGCACTAAAAAAGTGCAGTTGAAAATGCTGCAGAAAAGCATGAAAAAACGCACCGTGGACACAGGGCCTTATTGTTCCTCTGCATGAATGCCTGAGTAGATTTGGAGTGGTGCTTTGGATCACTGTCTTGCTGAAATATCCATCCCCTGCGTAACTTCAACTTTGTCACTGATTCTTGCACATTATTGTCAAGAATCTGCTGATACTGAGTTGAATCCATGTGACCCTCAACTTTAACAAGATTCCCGGTGCCGGCATTGGCCACACAGCCCCAAAGCATGATGGAACCTCCACAAAATTTTACTGTGGGTAGCAAGTAGAGATGAGCGATGTTCGAAGTTCGAGGTTCGCCAATTTCATGTCAGAGTGATTTTGGGGATGGAACTCGAACTCGAGCTTTTTGCTAAAGGCTCGACAGCTCGAGTTACACTCGAGAATGGTTCGATCAAAAAAACCCGTGGCTTTTCACAGTAAGGCTATGTGCACATGTTGCTATCTGCATGCGTCCTGTGTCCCCAGCACAATCCCTCTCCCTTTCCTACTCACCGCTCCACGTATGTCACAAATCTGAGGCGTCTTTTCCTCTTTAGAAAATGGCTGCCGCTTCATTAGTTATTTTGTGCTTTCCCCGCCCACCGGCGCTTATGATTGGTTGCAGTCGAACATGTCCCCAAGCTGAGTGACAGCTGTCTCACTGCAACCAATCACAGTGGCCGGCGGGCGGGTCTATATAGTGCAGTAAAATAAATAAATAAATTTTAAAAATAATGCGGTCTCCCCCATATTTGATACCAGCCAGGATAAAGCCACACGGCTGGAGGCTGGTATTGTCAGGATGGAGAGCTCCACGTTATCGGGAGCCCACTACCCTAACAATATCACCCAGCAGCTGCCCGGAATAGCCACATCCATTAGGTGTGACAGTCCCGGGGGACTCCACCCAGCTCATCCCAATTTGCCCTGGTGCGGTGGCAATCGGGGTAATAATGAGTTTAATCAGGCCAGGCATCCCCCCGAGATACCTTTCATGATTAAACTGAAAGGTAAAGTAAAGAAACACACACCGCGAAAAATCCTTTATTTAGAAAAAAGACAAAAAAACACCCTGGTTCACCCCTTTACTAATCCCAAACATACACCTCCAGGTCCAAAGTAATCCACACGACACTGTCAGCTCTGCTCCCTGAAGATGTAGTGCACTGTAGCAATGAAGTGACTCACACGGTTAGCAAAGACTTCAGTCAGCACTGCAGACTTCAAGATTATCAAATCTGCCTACCTATATCATTAGAGGCACTAGACTAGTGGATAAAGTGCCCGCCTAAGAAGCATAATGTCGGGAATTCTGGTCCCAGTAAAGAATTTAATTTTTTTTATTTTATTTTTTTATTTTTAATTTTAAATTATAATTATTATCTATTTATAAAGTGAAATTAAATAAACACACACCGCGAAAAATCCTTTATTTGGAATAAAAGACAAAAAACCCCACAGTTTTACCATTTTATTGAAATCCTCCAATACCCCTCCAGGTCCGACGTAATCTACATGACACTGTCATCTCTGCTACAGAGCACGCGTGCTGTTAATGAGCTCCACGTAGCAATCAAGTGAATCACGTGGTCAGCTGAGACTTCAGCAATCCAGACTTCGAGATTACAAAATCTGCTTATCTTTTACATTAGAGGCAATGGCTGAGTGGATAGAGTGTTCACCTAATAGCATAAGCTCGCGAGTTCTAGACCCAGTAAAGATCTTTTATTTTTTTTTATTTTTAATTTTAAATTATATTTATAATATATTTATAATTATAATTTAATTATGCACTGAGGGGAGGAGCCGGACATCAGCTGTGAGCTCTCTCTAAATCTCTCCTTTCTCTCTCTCTCTCCTTTCTCTCTCTCCTTTCTTTCTCTCTCTCCTTTCTCTCTCTATTGCCTTTCTCTCTCATTTCTTTCTCTCTCTCTTTCTCTCTCTCTTTCTCTCCTTTCTCTCTCTCCTTTCTCTATCTCCTTTCTTTCTCTTTTCTCTCTCTCCTTTCTTTCTTTCATTTCTCTCTTTCCTTTTTCTCTCTCTCCTTTCTTTATCTCCTTTCTCTCTCCTTTCTTTCTCTCCTTTCTCTCTCTCCTTTCTTTCTCTCCTTTATCTCTCTCTCGCCTTTCACTCTCTCCTTTCTTTCTCTCTCTTTCTCTCATTTCACTCTCTCTCCTTTCTCTATCCTTTCTTTCTCTCCTTTCTCTCTCTCCTTTCTTTTTTCCTTTCTCTCTCTCTCTCCTTTCTCTCTGTCCTTCCTTTCTCTCCTTTCTCTCTCTCTCCTTTCTCTCTCTCCTTTCTTTCTCTCCTTTCTCTCTCTCTCCTTTGTCTCTCTCCTTTCTTTCTCTCCTTTCTCTCTCACTCTCCTTTCTCTCTCCTTTCTTTCTCTCCTTTCTCTCTCTTCTCTCTCTTCCTTCTCTTCTTTCTTCTCTTTAACTTCTCTCTCTTCTTTCTCTCTCTCTCCCTCTTCTTTCTCTCTCTCCTTTCTCTCTCTCCTTTCTTTCTCAGGAGTCTGCACTGATGTGTGTAGTTTGTTTTGGGGTTTTTTTGCACTGATGCATCAGCTGATTGTATAAAAGCCGTTTATACAATCAGCTGCTGTTTCAGGTTATTCAGGCCCTTGAACCTGACATAGCATCTGATCGCTTTGCTTTCCAGCAAACCGATCAAATGATATTGGATCCGGATTGGACGGGGCGGGACCCTTGACCCAGGATTACTGCGGAGGGGGGTTCTTTATTTCAATAAAGATGGAGTCACTAATTGTGTTGTGTTTACTTTATAATAAAAATATTTTTCTGTGTGTTGTGGTTCTTTTTATCGGTACTAGAAATTTATGGTGGCCATGTCTAATATTGGTGTGACACCATGAATTTCGGGCTTAGGGCCAGTTGATAATATACAGCTAGCCCTAACCCCATTATTACCCAGTGAGCCACCCCTCATCAGGGCAGCTGGAAGAGTTGGATACAGCGCCAGAAGATGGCACTTCTATGTAAGCGCCATTTTCTTGGGCGGCTGTGGACTGCAATTCACAGCAGAGGGGCCCAGAAAGCTCAGGCCAACCTGTGTTGCAGATTCCAATACCCAGCTGCCTAGGGCTTCCCTATATTTTGGGTTCCCAGCCGGGTCCAAATAGGCAGCTGGGAGTTGGGGGCAGCTCGTAGGTGCATGCTGTACCTGGCTAGCATACAAAAATATGGCAAAGCCCACGTCATTTGTTTTTGAATTATTTAATGAATTTCATGAAATAATTAATAAAAAAAGGGCTTCCCTATATTTTTGGTTCCCAGCCGGGTACAAATAGGCAGCTGGGGGTTGGGGGCAGCCCGTAGCTGCCTGCTGTACCTGGCTAGCATACAAAAAGCCCACATAATCTTTTGAGGGGGCAAAAAACTCCTGCATACAGTCCTGGATGGAGTATGCTGAGCCTTGTAGTTCTGCAGCTACTGTCTATCTGTATGGAGGAGAGCAAACAGCAGCTTCAGAATGACAAGGCTCAGCATGCTCCATTCACTAGTGTATGCAGGAGAGCAGACAGCAGCTGCAGAACTACAAGGCTCAGCATACTTCATCTAGGACTTTATGCAGGAGTTTTTTGCCACCAAAAAAATTACGTGGGCTTCTCCATATTTTTATATGCTAGCCAGGTACAGCAGGCACCTACGGGCTGCCCCCAGCTGCCTATTTGTACCCGGCTGGGAAACAATAATATAGGGAGGCCCATTTGTTTTAATTAGTTCACTTATTTCATGAAATAATTAAAAAACAAATGACGTGGGCTTCGCCATATTTTTGTGTCCAGCCAGGTACAGCTAGGCAGCTGGGAATTGGAATCCGCAGTCAGGTTGGCCCGAGGTTTCTAGGCGCCTCTGCGGCAAATTGCAATCCGCAGTTGCCCCAAAAAAGGGTGCTTTCATAGAAGCGCCATCATCTGGCGCTGTATCCAACTCTTCCAACAGCCCTGGAGCCGGGTGGCTTGCTGAGTAATCATGAGTTAATACTAGCTTTGTTTTACTAGACAGTATTAAGCCAGAGATTCTTAATGTCAGGCAAGTTTGACCCGGAAATTAAGACTCTCCAATAAAGGGTTAAAAAAAAGACACCATACAGAGAAAAAATACCTAATAGAAATAAATACACAGACACATTAGAGACTCCATGTTTATTCCTCCCTCTTATCCTTCCACGATCCTGCTGTTCTGTCTTCTTTCTCCTTCAACACATGCAGCTCTGATACATCAGCAGCGCTGCATTGGAAGAAGACGGTGCTGCTTCCCGTGCAGTCTTTTCACTCCGTGAGTGATCAGAGGCTGCGTGCTGTTAGCAGTGATGTCACCACTGACAGGTGCATTGCTACAGCAACAGTGATCTCCGTTATTGACCGGCTGTGGCAGCCGGTGAATAATGGAATGGGGAGGCAGACCAGGAACCGGAACGTGTGCAAGAGCATGTCGCCGGTACACAGAGATACACAAACGATCACCACGTACTGGAGAGATGCACTGACAGGTCCTAGCATGACGTCAAAGCCATGTGACCAGTCTGTAGCCAATGAGATTACAGATACGTGACTGGTCACATGCTATTTTGACATCATGATAGGTCCTATCATCAGTGCTGGTTACCAGGAGGACGCAGCGATCATCGGACAGGATATCGGCAGGAGACAGAGTGCAGGGTGCATCACGGGGACCGTTAAGTGTTATGGCAATGTTTATTAACTGTATGTGTACATTTATAATGTGTTTTTTTTATTGTGATTGTCTCCCATTGTTTTTAATGGGGTTCGAGAGGTTCGTCAAACGGCTCGCCGAACTGAACTCGAACGCGGCTTCCGTTCGACGAACTGAACCGAACTCGAGCCTCTAGAGGCTCGCTCATCCCTAGTAGCAAGTGCTTTTCTTGGAATGCCGTGTTTTTTTGCCTCCATGCATAACGCCTTTTTGTATGACCAAACAACTCAATCTTTGTTTCATCAGTCCACAGAACCTTCTTCCAAAATGTAACTGGCTTGTCCAAGTGTGCTTTTGCATACCTCAGGCGACTCTGTTTGTGGCGTGCTTGCAGAAATGGCTTCTTTTGCATCACTCTCCCATACAGCTTCTCCTTGTGCAACGTGCGCTGTATTGTTGACCGATGCACATTGATACCATCTGCAGCAAGGTGAAGCTGCAGGTCTTTTGAGGTGGTCTGTTGATTGTCCTTGACTGTTTTCACCATTCTTCTTCTCTGCCTTTCTGATATTTTTCTTGGCCTGCCACTTCTGGGCTTAACAAGAACTGTACCTGTGTTCTTCCATTTCCTTACTATGTTCCTCACAGTGGAAACTGACAGTTTAAATCTCTGAGACAACTTTTTGTATCCTTCCCCTGAACAACTATGTTGAATAATCTTTGTTTTCAGATCATTTGAGAGTTGTTTTGAGGAGCCCATGATGCCACTCTTCATAGGAGATTCAAATAGGAGAACAACTTGCAAGTGTCCACCTTAAATACCTTTTCTCATGATTGGATACACCTGCCTATGAAGTTCAAAGCTCAATGAGGTTACAAAACCAATTTAGTGCTTTAGTAAGTCAGTAAAAAGTAGTTAAGAGTGTTCAAATCAAGAAATTGAAAAGGGTGCCCATACTTTTGCGCCGGTCAAATTTTGTTTAAATGCAGATTGCACATTTTCTGTTAGTACAATAAACCTCATTTCAATCCAGAAATATTACTCAGTCCATTAGTTATTAGATATATGAAACTGAAATAGCTGTTGCAAAAACCCAAATTGTTATAAAGAAAAAAGGTTAACATTAATAGGGGTGCCCAAACTTTTTCATATGACTGTATATATATAGATGACCTACAAAGCCATCCATAACCCATCTCCTCCTTACATCTGTGACCTAGTCTCCCGGTACCTACCTTCACACAACCTCAGATCCTTACAAGATCTCCTTCTCTACTCCTCTCTTATCTCCTCTTCCCACAATCGCATACAAGATTTCTCCCGTGCCTCCCCCATACTCTGGGACACTCTACCCCAACATATCAGACTTTCTCCTACCGTGAAAAGCTTCAAGAGGAACCTTAAGACCCACTTCTTCCGACAAGCCTACAACCTACAATAACCCTCAGTATAGTACACCACTGCGCAACCATCTCTGTCATCACCTATTGTACCCTCACCCATTCCCTGTAGACTGGGAGCTCTCGCGAGCAGGGTTCTCTCTCCTGTACCACTCTGTTTTATACTGTTAATGATTGTTCTACTAGTTTTTATGTATACCCTTATTCACTTGTACAGCGCCATGGAATTAATGGCGCTATAATAATAAATTATATATATATATATATATGTATATATATATATATATATATATATATATAAAATCTGGAATAGAAACAATGTATAGCAAATTTGCATCAAGTAAATAAGTAGAAATACATGTAAAAAACATAGGGTGCTTAGTTGACATTTTCTTTTTGCATCAAAAGGGCATAAAAGTGTGATGCTAGTTCCAGGGTCAGATAACAGTGAAGAATGTCAAGGGCTGAGGATAGACAGAGGCATAGTCAGGTCATAGTCCGAAGCCAAAATACCTGAAGGATAGCAGATCAGAGCTGGGGGACAAGGCAAGTGGAAGGTCATATGAGTTCCAAGATTGGCATCAATAGATCAGATTACAAAACCAAAGATTAACTAGGCTAACAAGCACTACTGAGCAGAATGCTATGACTAGTAGTAGTGTTCTGAGATTAATTTGCTCAGCTAAGTAGCTACACAATCACAGAAAACAAGGAACGCCTAAAAAAACTCAGCACCCCCCAGTATCAGATTGGATGATTAAAATGGCACTCAACACACCAACAGCTTAGCCCACCCCAGCACCAGATTGGATGACTAAGCTGTCACTCACCAAACTCGTGGACTTTCATTCTGACCAAATTCCCCTCTGAGGACATTCCCATTATATTTGGATTTAAATGAATTTTTCAGAAAACTCACTATTCAAAGGCATTTTTTGAGTCAGGAAGAAAGTATGGCTAAAACCCCTTTTGAACCACAAAAGGTCACACTTGGAAACTTTCCAACAACTTGTTTTAAAATAGGTTCGTTCTTTGAGAATTCCCAATTGAAAGTTATAATTTGAGTAGAGGTGAGCATAGGGCAATTGATTCTTTACGCACCAATAAAAATATCGTAATAAAGAGTGCGGTTAAAGGGGGGCATAGTACTCTTGAATAAGGATTGGTATTCGTAGGAGCGCAATAGGATACTTGGTGATTTTGAGTATTATGAGAAACTTGACAGGGACCTCTCTGTGGGGATTTTTTTTAAATATAAGGATATGATTAAAACAGCACATAATAATATATTGAAAAAGAAAGAAAAGAAATTCCTAGACATCACACGTTTTAAGGTACCCTATTTTTATTTTCTCCCTAAATTACACAAGCATCCAATCAACCACCCAGGCCATCCTATAATTTCTGGTAACCTTTCACATTACATTGATCTTTTCCTTCCAACAATTGTATTACAGCTTCCATCATATCTCAGAGATTCCTCCCAGCTCATTTGTGAACTAAGAGAGTTACCTCCCTTAGGGGATTTTCTAATTATAACACTAGACTTCTCCTCTCTGTACAGTAATATTTCTCATGACTTGGGCATTGCTGCGATCAGTAAGTTTTTGCAAGCTGATTCCTCAATACTAAATATCCAAAAAACTTTTTTGCTATCTTCTACGTATTTCCTTCATTTTGACAAAAAATATTTTCACTTTAGAAGGCACGGTTTACCGCAAAGGAGGGGCTGTGCGATGGAAATGAGATTCGCACCCAGTTATGCGAATCTCCTCTTGGGGATGTTCGAGTCCGTCTCCATTGCACAGTCCCCCCTTGCACAGGGTTGATTAATCTTTTACCGTCGTTTCATAGACGATTTGTTTCTCCTATGGAGGGGTACTCATGCTGAAGCTTCCGAATTTGTTTCCAACCTTAATAATAACTCCTGGGGGCTCACTTTTACTGCTTCAGTTTCTTCTAGTGCCTTCCAGTATTTGGATCTTTTGGTGAGATTGGATGATAATGGGGGGTGTCTACTTCAACCTATTTCAAACAGGTTGACATCAACAGTTATCTCAAGTTTGACAGTGGAAACCTCCCTAAATGGATCACCAATGTCCCATATGGCCAATACTGGATAGTAAGAAAGAACTGCACCAGTAATTCTGATTTTTTTCCATGAATCTAAAATAATACGTGAAAGGTTCTACAGAAGGAGTACCCAATAAAATTACTAAAAGATGCTTTTAGGAGAACTTCTGCTTTCTCCCAGAAATCTTGCATCAACCAAATTTTTGCATCTTAGGCGGGTTTTGCACGTTGCGACATCGCAAGCTGATGCTGCGATGTCGCACGTGATAGTCCCCGCCCCCGTTGCTGGTACAATATCTTGTGAAAGCTGACGTAGCGAAAATTATCACTACGCCGGCTTCACATGCACTCACCTGCCCTGCGACCGTCGCTCTGGCCGGCGACCCGCCTCCTTATTAAGGGGGCGGGTCATGCGGCATCACTGCGATGTCACATGGCAGTCGGCCAATAGGAGCGGAGGGGCGGAGATGAGCAGGATGTAAACATCCCGCCCACCTCCTTCCTTCCGCATATCCTACGGAAGCTGCGGTGACGCCGGTAGATGTTCCTCGCTCCTGCGACTTCACACTTAGCGATATGTACTGCCGCAGGAGCGAGGAACAACATCGGACCGTCGCGTCAGCGTAATTATGGATTACGCCGACGCTGCACCGATGATACGATTGCGACGCTTTTGCGCTCGTTAATCGTATCATCTAGGCTTTACACACTACGATGTCGCATGCGATGCCGGATGTGCGTCACTTTCAATTTGACCCCACCGACATCGCACCTGCGATGTCGTAGTGTGCAAAGCCCGCCTAAGAGTACCAACAATGTTGCAATTGACCCCAGTAAATGGAGTCTGGTCATGATCTATTGTCGATCAAGATCCATTATTCAGGATTTGCTTAGGAAATATTGGTTTATTTTGAGAGGTGACCCTGTGCTTTATAATCACATTCCTGCAAAACCTCTGATCATTTATCGGAGAAATAAAAGTCTGCGAAATGTGGTAGCCCCAAGTATTCCATCTCTTTGAAACTGGTTCTATTGGTGAAAACTCAGAATATAACAAGGGGTGTTTTTTGTGTAACAAACCAAAATGCCTCTGTTGCAGAGTTATTGTGAATAATACACAATCTTTCACGTCCTGTACAACTGGTCTATCTTCCGCGATTAATTATAGATTAAATTGTCAGAGTTCTCATGTAATATATTTACAGGAATGTATGTGCGGCATAAAATATGTCGGTCGCACTGTCCAAACTATGCATGCTAGATTAAATAAGCATAGATTTAACATACACACTGGTTATCAACAACATAGCCTATTGAAAAATGTTAGTGCTGTTCATCATAAAGACCCTAAATTAATGAGGCATATTATTATTGATCATATTGCAAGCACATCCCCGGATCGACTTGATAGGTTGATAAAGAAAGAAAGTTTCTGGATATACAAGCTGGGCACTTTCTCACCCAAAGGACACAATCTAACTATTGAAAATGTTGCTAAGCATTAGATTTCCGTAACGGCATTTTTTATTATTTATTTATTTATTTTTATTTTATGCTTTTATTTTTCATATACAGTACAGACCAAAAGTTTGGACACACCTTCTCATTCAAAGAGTTTTCTTTATTTTCATGACTCTAAAAATTGTAGATTCACATTGAAGGCATCAAAACTATGAATTAATACATGTGGAATGAAATACTTACAAAAGTGTAAAACAACTGAAAATATGTTTTATATTCTAGGTTCTTCAAAGTAGCCACCTTTTGCTTTGATTACTACTTTGCACACTCTTGGCATTCTCTTGATGAGCTTCAAGAGGTAGTCACCGGAAATGGTTTTCCAACAATCTTGAAGGAGTTCCCAGAGATGCTTAGCACTTGTTGGCCCTTTTGCCTTCACTCTGTGACCCAGCTCACCCCAAACCATTTCGATTGGGTTCAGGTCTGATGACTGTGGAGACCAGGTCATCTGGCGTATCACCCCATCACTCTCATTCTTAGTTAAATAGCTCTTACACAGCCTGGAGGTGTGTTTGGAGTCATTGTCCTGTTGAAAAATAAATGATGGTCCAACTAAACGCAAACCGGAGGGAATAGCACGCCACTGCAAGATGCTGTCTTAGGCATGCTGGTTCTGTATGCCTTCAATTATGAATAAATCCCCAACAGTGTCACCAGCAAAGCACCCCCACACCATCATACCTCCTCCTCTATGCTTCATGGTGGGAACCAAGCATGTAGAGTCCATCCGTTCACCTTTTCTACAAAGACATGGTGGTTGGATCCAAAGATCTCAAATTTGGACTCATCAGACCAAAGCACAGATTTCCACTGGTCTAATGTCTATTTCTTGTGTTCTTTAGCCCAAACAAGTCTCTTCTGCTTGTTGCCTGTCCTTAGCAGTGGTTTCCTAGCAGCTATTTTACCATGAAGGCCTGCTGCACTGTCTCCTCTTTATAGTTGTTCTAGAGATGAGGTGTGTCCAAACTTTTGGTCTGTACTGTATGTGTTTATATTTTTTCACTGTGGATGTGTGGACATAGCTAATCTATCAGAAAATATATTACCTGTTAGAATATAAATAGCACGACATGTTCTGTGAGTTTGACAAAGCCCCTTTTTTCCTTTGTATAAATTAACAATTGTGCATAATTCTATGTCATTTATTTTACAAATCTTTTTAGATTTTATTGTTTTATTTTTATTTAGCTATATAATGTAGGTGCCTGTGCACATTCTTTCCCTATTTTGGGTTGTTTCTGCACAGTTTTTCCTGCATTGTAATGTGTGTCTTGTAGTGTGTTGTGTTCATCAGTGGGCTCTCTCACTGATGCACACATGTGATTTGATTTCAATCTGTTAGTATGATAGGCAAATGTAGGGTTAACGTAAGCAATTATTTATTCTAATTTTTAATGTCCAATCATTGTTTGGCTGCCCCTTTATATGTCCCTTCCCATCCCACATTTAATTATCACCTGAAGAAGATAGCTTGCCTATTGAAATGTGTTGTGGTTCTCATGAACAAATAAAGGCTTTTAAAGATAGAAGTCCTCATTCCTAGTGCTCCATTGGACCTTTTTGTTATCTCCAGCTTTCCATAAAATCTACTCACCAAACTGACATCACAGCATGGAGTGATTCTGCAGTTCCACAAACAGTCACTCATGCATCCAAGATTAAGGGTACCTTCACACTTAGCGATGCAGCAGCGATCCGACCAGCGATCTGACCTGGTCAGGATCGCTGCTGTATCGCTACATGGTCGCTGGTGAGCTGTCAAACAGGCAGATCTCACCAGCGACCAGTGAACAGCCCCCAGCCAGCAGCGACGTGCAAGCGACGCTGCGCCTGCACGGAGCCGCCGTCTAGAAGCTGCGGAGACTGGTAACTAAGGTAAACATCGGGTATGGTTACCCGATGTTTACATTAGTTACCAGCGCACACCACTTAGCTGTGTGTGCAGGGAGCAGGGAGCCGCGCACACTGAGCGCTGGCTCCTTGCTCTCCTAGCTACAGTACACATCGGGTTAATTAACCCGATGTGTAATGCAGCTACATGTGCAGAGAGCCGGAGTCGCGCACACTGCTTAGCGCTGGCTCCTTGCTCTCCTAGCTGCTGTACACATCGGGTTAATTAACCCGATGTGTACAGCAGCTACATGTGCAGAGAGCCGGAGCCGACAGCACAGGCAGCGTGAGAGCTGCAGAGGCTGGTAACTAAGGTAAATATCGGGTAACCACCTTGGTTACCCGATGTTTATCTTGGTTACAAGCTTACCTCAGCTGTCAGACGCCGGCTCCTGCTCCCTGCTCGCTTCATTTGTCGCTCTCTCGCTGTCACACACAGCGATCTGTGTGTCACAGCGGGAGAGCGCCTTTGAAGAAAACGAACCAGGGCTGTGTGTAACGAGCAGCGATCTCGCAGCAGGGGCCAGATCGCTGCTCATTGTCACACACAGCAAGATCGCTAATGAGGTCACTGCTGCGTCACAAAAAGCGTGACTCAGCAGCGATCTCGGCAGTGAGCTCGCTGTGTGTGAAGCACCCCTAACTGAGCAGAGAAATCTGGACAGTATCCCATCTTCTACGAGAGCCATCAGACTTGGGAAACCTACGATGAAAAGCCCTGACCAAATGATTTGCCTTCACAGTATGAGCCGCAACCCAAGATCTCTCCTTGGGTCCATATCCTTTACAATAAATCAAATGTTGGAGGGATTCTGGACCTTCTGAGAATTCACAATATTCTGCACCTCATACTTTAAACCCACATTAACGGAAACAGGAGGAAGTGGGGAAGAGGAACAAGGACAAGGGAGACCACACAAAAGAGACAAACTCTTTTACAGGAAATGGTGAATAATGTTAGGATCACCAAGAAATGGAAGGAGTTTCAATCTTAACCCCTTCAGCCCCAGGGCACTTTCCATTTTTGCGTTTTTGTTTTTTGCTTACCTTCTTCCGAGAGCCGTAACTTTTTTATTTTTCCGTCAATCTTGACATATGGGGGCTTGTTTTTTGCGGGACAAGTTTTACTTTTAAATTAAACCATAAGTTTTACCATATGGTGTACTGGTAAACAGCAAAATAATTCCAAGTGTGTAAAAACTGCAAAAAAGTGTGATGGTGCAATAGTTTTTGGGATGTTTTATTCACGGTGTTCACTAGTGTGATGACTATTTAAAAAATGTTGCAAAATGAAAATGAAACCCCTTACATTCGAGGAACAATTGCATTCAAATGACATTAGTATCATCAAATTTGTAAAATATTCAAAAACGTTCCCCCTCTTTTTCATTTCAAAATTTTCAAAAAAACGATTTTTCGTGTTTTAATTTTTTGAAGATTCTGGAATGATTTAGAATATCAAGGAATAATTTAGAACATCTAGAATAAGAATAAACTAGTGAAAAATGACATTTTTAATTGTTACCCATTAAAAATTTATATTTAACGTTTTCTTTAACCCCTTCACCCCCGGCCACTAAAACACCCTAATGACCGGGCCATTTTTTGCAATTCTGACCAGTGTCACTTTGACAGGTTATAACTCTGGAACGCTTCAACGGATCCTGGCGATTCTGAGATTGTTTTTTTCGTGACATATTGTACTTCATGTCAGTGGTAAATTTTGGCCGATGTTTTTTGCGTTTATTTGTGAAAATTTAGGAAATTTTGCAAAAATTATGAAAATTTTGCAATTTTCAAATTTTGAAAATTAATGCTTATAAATCTGAGCGATAGGTCACACAAAATAGTTAATAAATAAACTTTCCCACTTGTCTACTTTCCATCAGCACAATTTTCGAAACAAATTTTTTTTTCGTTAGGAAGTTAGAAGGGGTCAAAGTTCATCAGCAATGTCTCATTTTTCCAACAAAATTTACAAAAGAATTTTTTTTAGGGACCACATCACATTTGAAGTGACTTTGAGAGGCCGAAGTGACAGAAAATACCCAAACGTGACCCCGTTCTAAAATCTGCACCCCTCACACTGCTCAAAACCACATCCAAGAAGTTTATTAACCCTTTAGGTGCTTCACAGGAACCAAAGCAATGTGGAAGGAAAAAATGAAAATTTTACTTTTTAACAAAAAAATGTTACTTTAGCCATAAAATTTTCATTTTTACAAGGGAGAAAAGAGAAAGTGCACCCTACAATTTATTGTGCATTTTCTCCTGAGTATGCTGATACCCAATATGTGCTAAAAATCAATTGTTTGGGCGCATGGCAGAGCGCAGAAGCGCCATTTGAATTTTTGAACGCAAAATTAGCTGCACTTATTAGCGGACGCCATGTCGGGTTTGAAGACCCCCTGAGGTGCCTAAACAATGGAGCTCCCCCACAAGTGACCCCATTTTGGAAACTAGAGCCCTCAAATAATTTTTCTAGATGTTTGGTGAGCACTTTGAACACCTGGGGGCTTCACAGAACTTTATATCGTTGAGCCATGAAAAGAAAATTTTTTTTTTTACCAAAAAATGGTTGCTTCAACTAGGTAGCTTTTTTTTCACAAGGGTATCAGGAAAAAATGCACCATAAAAATGTATTGTACATTTTCTCCTGAGTACGCAGATACCTCATATGTTGTGGAAATCAAATGTTTGGACACATGGCTCGGAAGGCAAGGAGCGCCATTTGAATTTTTGAGTGCAAAATTAGCTGCACTCATTAGCGGACGCCATGTCATGTAATTTTTCTAGATGTTTGATGTGCACTTTGAACCCCTGGGGGCTTCACAGATGTTTATAACGTTGAGCCGTGAAAAGAAGAAATTTTTTTTTTTACCACAAATTGGTTGCTTCAACTAGGTAGCTTTTTTTTCACAAGGGTATCAGGAAAAAATTCACCATGAAATTTATAGTGCATTTTCTCCTGAGTGCTGCAATACCTCATATGTGGTGGAAAGTAATTGTTTGGGTGCATGGCGGGGCTCAGAAGAGAAGGAACGCCATTTGACAGCAAAATTGGTTGGAATCATTAGCGGACGCCATGTCACGTTTGGAGACCCCCTATGGTGCCTAAACAGTGGAGCTCCCCCACAAGTGACCCCATTTTGGAAACTAGACCCCTCAAGGAGTTTATCTAGATGTTTAGCGAGCCCCAAGGGCCTCTACAGAAGTTGATAATGTTGAGCCAGGAATACAATTTTTTTTTTTTCACCACAAAACTGTCACTTGAACCAGGTAGCTTTTTTTCCACAAGGGTATCAGGAAAAAATGCACCATAAAACGTATTGTGCAATTTCTCCTGAGTACGCAGATACCTCATATGTGGTGGAAAGTAATTGTTTGGGCGCATGGCGGGGCTCAGAAGAGAAGGAACGCCATTTGACAGCAAAATTGGTTAGAATCATTAGTGGACGCCATGTCACGTTTGGAGACCCCCTATTGTGCCTAAACAGTGGAGCTCCCCCACAAATTCCCACATTTTGGAACTATCCCCCCTCAAGGAATTTATCTAGATATTTATTGAGCCCCTTGTACCCCCAGGGGCTCCACAGAAGTTGATAACGTTGAACCATGAAAATTATTTTTTTTTTAACCACAATTTTTTTGCATCAATCAGGTAGTTTTTTTTTTACAACAGTATCAGGAAAAACTGCTCCATAAAACGTATTGTGCAATTTTTCCTGAGTATGTAGATACCTCATATGTGGTGGAAAGTAATTGTTTGGGCGCATGGCAGGGCTCAGAAGAGAAGGAACGCCATTTGACTTTTCAAACACACAAACGCAGTTCACTGATCAGCCGCTGCAGGACGCATGGACGGATGCGATACAAAAAGCGTCAGGGATACGGAAAAAAAGTCACGCCAAAAATCGACCATGAATGCAGATCCGTTATCTGCATCCCTGATCAGTACTCGGCGGGACGCACAGACGGATGCGAGACAAACAGCATCGCAGATACGGAAAAAAGTCACGCCAAAAATTGAGCAGGGATGCCGATCCATTATGTGCATCCCTGATCAGCGCTTGGTGTGACGCA
Organism: Anomaloglossus baeobatrachus; assembly: GCF_048569485.1. Taxonomy (NCBI): domain Eukaryota; kingdom Metazoa; phylum Chordata; class Amphibia; order Anura; family Aromobatidae; genus Anomaloglossus; species Anomaloglossus baeobatrachus. The sequence goes on along the minus strand of NC_134362.1, from coordinate 149,222,665 downwards.
CGGACGGATGCGATACAAAAAGCGTCGGGGATACGGAAAAAAAAAGTCACACCAAAAATTGAGCAGGGATGCAGATACGTTATCTGCATCACTGATCAGCGCTCGGCGGGACGCATGGACATATGAGGTGTATAAATGGACAGGAGATACAGAAAAAAAAATAAAGTTATACTCACAGTACCCAGAGGATCACTGACCAGAAGAGCTGCAGGAGGAACAGATGGCAGAGAGATGGACAGCTTTACAGGAGCAGCAGGCAGGACGTTGGGCAGATCAGCAGAATGCCCAGGAAGGACCAAGCGATGGAGGCAGATGTGATCGGGCCAGTTAAGACCTCGGATGACTCGGTGAAGACAGGTAAGAGAGCATAGGGGGAGAGCAGAGGGGGAGGGGGGGAGAGCAGAGGGGGAGAGCAGAGGGGGGGAGAGCAGAGGGGGAGAGGGGAAGAGCAGAGGGGGAGACCGGAGAGGGAGCTGCAGAAGCAGAATAGAGATAATGGGGGAGGCAGTCAGATCGCAGGGGGAGCAGATTGGGATGTCGGGGGGGAAGATCGGGGCGTGGGGGGGGCAGATCGCAGGGGGGCACGGGCAGGGGCCATCATGGGAGCGCGCAGGGGGCACCACGGAAGCACGCACGGGCTGCAAGGTGAGCACAGTACTCACGTGCAGCAGGAGCGGTGACCTCAGCTACGGCGGCAGCAGCAGCGGTGGCGTGGTACCACAAGTACCAGCCACTGCACGCTGCAGACATGTTGGGGGAGGACTCGCAGGCCAGCACAGGCCTGGGGAGGGCGGCCACCGGCAGATCAGACCGCCCCACTGCACACTGATTGGAGCGATTGCGCGTCATAGCATGATCGCTCCTCCAATCAGTGCTGCAGGGGCTGGGGGCGACATTTTAGAGCTCCGGCTATGATTTGTTGAAGCTGCTAGAGCAGATCATAGCCGGATCTCACAGTATCGCAGTAATTGTGGCATTATTTTTGCCGAAATTAGTGCAAACGATGTGGTTGGCGGTTCAGATTTGAACAGCCAATCACATCGATCGTCGATAGGGGGTGGCGATGCCACCCCCCCTGGGGTCAAGCAAAGGTCCCCTGCTGTAAGAAACAGCAGGGGACATCATTTGAAAGCCGTTGCTATGGTCACGGCAATCAAATGAAGTTTAGGCCGTAAAATTACGTCCCTGGTCGTTAAGTCACGTTAAAATAGGACGTAATTTTACTGCCCGCGGTCGTGAAGGGGTTAAAAGTTAGATCTAGCCTTACAAACATGTGCTATAAGAGGAGCTGAAAGAATTGAAAAGCATCTGGTACATTTGGAGTCAGGCAGCCATCTTGGATACTAGAAAATGAATTTTACTGTGAATAAGTTTATTAATTTAAAAAGTGTATAGGAAGTGAATAAGTGATAAAATTATCGTAATAAATAAATAGTGTAAATATTTATAGATTTTTAAGTAATATTGGGAAAGAAAATAAGAAAGAAAATGTTGATATGAAAGAGTGCGTACAGGGGTAGGTCTGTAGTTCAGTGAAAGATATAAAAAGAAAGTGAGACAAATATCATAATTTGTTTGAGGAATTTAATACAATATTTTGACCATAATAGTTTCTTCAAGTAAAGATCAATCAAAGGTAAAACATAGAGATTATATTGATTAAAATATTCATTAATATTTTAATCAATATAAAAATCTTAATTTAATATTGTTTTTGATCTATAAAGAAAATATCTTTCTAAGTTGTTCTGGAGACGAATAATCTCAGAAGGACAAAAAATGAAAACCAAAATTTTTGAAAAACTTCAAAGCAAAGATCCCTATTGTCTCCACTTCGATGGTAAAAGAATCCAAGGGGAAGACTATCAAGTAGTTCTGCTGAAAAATACCACAACCAAAATCAAACTCGGTATTCTGAAATGTGAGAATGGTTCTGCCACGGCTATTCACAAGGAACTACATCAGCTAATTGATGAATACGACGCTTGGGAAAATATTCGCATGATAATCTGTGACACGGCAGCAGTAAATACTGGTCGTTTGAACGGGATTGTAACGCTGATTCAGGATGATGTCTTGAGAAAGGGCTTTCAGAAGCCACAATACATTGGCTGTCAACACCATGTACTCGACCTCTTACTGAAGCACGTCATGAATTTCCTTATTCCAGAGTCAACGAAGAAACCAGAACTCAATTATTTCTTCATTGACAAATTAACAGAAAACTATGCCTCACTTCAGATTGATTACCACCAAGTTGTAACCGATGATGTCAATACAGGCGAGAATCCTGGACGGCGAGATGATTTCAAGTTCTTATATGAACTATGTCAGGCATATCATCATTACAAAACAACATCACGTTGGCCTCGAATCAGTTTGAAGAAACTCCCAAACCTGCACATGGCAAGATGGAACTCGCGAGCTGTATATGCTGTTATAGCATTTTTTCTGATACCAGAGTGGCGCCGCGTCCTCGGTATAGCATGCGACTTCATCTGCTATGAATGGGCAAATGCCTGGTTCCAGTCGCAACACTATAATGAAGCGTCCTTCAATGAACTGTTAAACTCACTCACCAAGACAAAGTGCAAGAAGGCAATTAAGTGTTTTAAGGCGCACTGGTTGGTCGAGGAGTCATTAATTGACCTTCCCAGATGTAACCAAAATGCTGAACATGCTGTAAAACTGATGGGGGAACTACATGCGAAATCGAAAAAAATTGAATTTTTTAATCTAAAATTCATAGGAAAAAATAATTTTTAAACACTTCTTTTGTACATATTGTACTTATAATTAACTGTTTTATACCGTATTTGTTAAAAAACGAATAATAAACGATGCCTAGTTATTACTATTATCATTTCAATAATGCAAAATTGCATGTCCTTTTTTGGTGGAAAAAATAATTTTTGCCTTATTTCATTTGAATAAAAGGGGAACTTTTTTTAAAAAACAAAAAAAGCAATACTTATTCTTAAATTACCCATAAAAGTTCCTCGATTGCACATGGTTTCATAAAAAAAATTTTTTTGTCATTACAGTAGTGTTCACTATATGGTAAAACTGATGTGTGGGTTTGATGCCTGAGGTCGGTGTGAGTTTGTAAACACCAACCATGTATAGGTTTAGTTGTATCTAAGGGGTTAAAAAAATTCACAAGCTTGTCCAATAAAAGTGGCGTACGTTTTGCACCATTTTCCGAAACCCATAGCGTTCTCATTTTTTTGGATCTATGGCTCCCTGATGGCTTATTTTTTGCATCTTTAGCTGACGTTTCTAATGGTACCATTTTTGTGCAGATGCTACGTTTTGATCGCCTGTTATTGCATTTTACGTAAAACTTGCGGCGACCAAAAAACGTAATTTTGGCGTTTGGAATTTTTTGCCACTACGCTGTTTACTAATCAGATTAATTGATTTTATATTTTGATAGATCAGGAATTTCTGAACGCGGCGATACCAATATGTGTATATTTATTTTTTTTAACCCTTTAATTTTCAATGGGCTGAAAGGGGGGTGATTTGAACTTTTAGGTTTTTTGTTTTTTTTTTAATTTTTAAAACTTTTTTTTTACTTTTTTTTTTATTTTACTAGTCCCCCTAGGGGGCTATAGCGATCAGCAATCCGATCGCTCTGATCTATCTGCTGATCACAGCAATACAGCTGTAAACAGCAGATACAGTCACTTCCTGCTTCACTGGCCTCCAGGCCGAGTGAAAACGAAAGTGAAACGTCATAGTTGCAGGCGTCATCACATAACCCTGTGCTACCATGTCAACCACCGAAAGTCACGTGATCACTCACGTGACTTCTGGTGGGGGCGGCGGTAAGTGAGAATCTTCACCACGCATATATACATCTCGCTGCCAGACTTTGGCAGCGAGATGTAAGGGGTTAATGTTACGGGTGGAATGCGATTCCACTCGTAACATGCACTCACACATGTCAGCTGTTGAAAACAGCTGATATGTGCACCGATCGCCGCACCCTGCCGGCAGCAGGGGGCGGGGCTTAACGCACACGATCCATGACGGATAGATCCGTCCATGGTCGTGAAGGGGTTAGGGCAACCATATTGACCACCCTAAGAATTTTGAATGGGCCAATAAATTTAGCACCCAACTTCATCAATGGCACCTTCAGCTTAATATTTTTGTAAAATAACCAAACCTTATTTACTATTTTAAAAATGGAACCTGCCAAATGCTACCTATTGATTTTCTATGTTTGTTAAAGTTGGACTGTCCCAATATTCTTTTATACCTCTCTCCAAACATCCTTGAGTTTCTGTCTGACTACCTCTCCTCCAGCAAATAAAGAACTCATTTTAGAAAATACCCAAAAGGAGGATGAAAATCATAATTTCCAAAGAATGGTGAGGATTCAGTGGACTTATTAACTCGACTTTTAAAGGCAAACTCCACAAGAGGTAAAAATGAGGACCAGTCCTCCTACAGAGCTGCAAGAAAACATCTTAAAATGTACTCTAACAATTTGTTCTCTTTGTCTAACCATTGGTTTCAGGGTGATAAGCAGATTGAAATAAATCAATCCCCAAATTTTTAAAAATGCTCTCCAAGCGTTTGACACAAATTGATTGCACCCCCTGTTCAAAGGGATTTCTTGCAATCTTGCCACATGATTGATAAACAACGTAGAAAGCATTTTGACATTAAGTAATTCTAATACTGGAACAAAGTACGCTTGTTTACTAAATCATTTGACTACCAACCAGATCACCATTTTTCTACCAGACAAAAGGTGGCTTTACACACTGCAACATTGCAAACGCCATCGCTGTAACGTCACCGGTTTTGTGACGTAATAGCGACCTCCCCAGCGACATTGCAGTGTGTGAAACACATCAGCGACCTGGCCCCTGCTGTGAGGTTGCTGATCACTACACATCTCTCAGGACCAATCTTAGGTCCTTTGTTTCCCGCTGTGCAGCATGATCGCTAGAAAGTCTCAGTGTGTAAAGGGACCTTTACAGCGACTTCGTTAGCGACTTCCATTTCAAAAAGCTGCTTTACAACGTCCCCAATGACTAGCTAGGTCGTTCTGCAGGTCCGGATCACTGTTGCGTCGTTGGCCAGGTTTGCCTGTTTGACAGCTCACCAGCGACTCACCAGAGACTTTGTAGCGATCCCGGCCAGGTTGGGATCGCTAGAAAGTCTCAGTGTGTAAAGGGGCCTAAAGGCAAATCAGTAATGAAATACTTGGGCAAATGAGTCCACATTTTTTTGGAGTTAGCAATAGAGACAAATTAGGGATAAGACTGATAGCACTGTCAGAGTCAACAAACAATTTTCACCCTGGAGTAGTGGAAGGAGCCAATGACTGGGCTTCACAGATCTCTACCTCCAACTTCAAGGATACCATAAAAACCCTAATACCCTGAGAAAGAATAGGGGATGTAGGTTTTAAAAGAGAAACAGAATCACGGCTACTTGAAAAAGTGTTTGCCCTCACATTTTTTTATCCCGGCCATAAAGTAATATAAAAATTGAATTTAGAGAAAAATAAGGTTTATCCAGCCTATCTTATGGTTAACCTTTTGGATGATTCAATATAAGCTAAATTTGTATGATCTGTCACTTGATCGACAGCTTTCTCTTAAAAATTTCTCCATTCTTCAAAATCTAATTTGATAGCGAGCAAGTCATGATTCCCAACTCTAAACTGGTGTTTCTCCCTCAAAAATGTATCATTGAAGAAATGGGAAAAGAAACTGCTCAAATAGTGTTCAATCTGAGTAGGATTGGATATTAACACAAGGAAGTTGCTCACCTGGAGCAATTGTGAAAACTCACAACCACTATAGAAGCGTAACTGATAGGCTGTTGGCTGCAGCAATCCCCGTGGAGAGATATAAAATTGATGTTGCAAGGGAAAGGGTGATTTTAATCCCTTCATTTTATTTTTGTTTCTCTCTCTCTTCTTTCTTTTTCTTTTTGCTTCTTTTTTTAAAGTACTACAGCTCTCCACCAGTCAGGCCTTTATGGCAGAGTAGGCCAACAGAAGCCTCACCTCAGTGCAAGACATATGAAAACCCGCATAGAGTTTGCAGAATAAACATGAACGACTCCCAAACTATGAGAAAATAAGATTCTCTGGTCTTATGAGACAAAGATAGAACTTTTTGGTGATAATTCTAAGCGGTGTCATGCTATGGGGGTGTTTTTCAGCTGCAGTGACAGGACGACTGGTTGCAATTGGAAGAAAGATGCATACGGCCAAGTACAGAGATATCCTGTAAGAAAACCTCTTCCAGAGTGCTCTGGACCTCAGACTTGGCCGAAGGTTCACCTTCCAACAAGATAATGACCCTAAGCACACAGCTAAAATAACAAAGGAGTGGCTTCAGAACAACTCTGTGACCATTCTTGACTGGCCCAGCCAGAGCCCTGAACTAAACCCAATTGAGCATCTCTGGAGAGACCTGAGAATGGCTGTCCACCAATGTTCACCATCCAACCTGATGGAACTGGAGAGGATCTGCAAGGAAGAATGGCAGAGAATTCCCAAATCCAGGTGTGAAAAACTTGTTGCATCTTTCCCAAGAAGACTCATGGCTGTACTAGCTCAAAAGGGTGCTTCTACTGAATTCTGAGCAAAGGGTCTGAATACTTATGACCATGTGATACTTCAGTTTTTCTTGTTTAATAAATTTGCAAAAATTTCTACAGTTCTGTTTTTTTTCTGTCAAGATGGGGTGCAGCGTGTACATTAATGAGAATAATAATTAACTTTTTTGAATTTACCAAATGGCTGCAATGAAACAAAGAGTGAAACATTTAAAGGGATCTGAATACTTTCTGTGATTTTTTTTCCAGATGAAGGAGCTGTGTCTCCAAAATGCATAGAAATAAAGATAACATCCTGCATATACGTCAGTTTCTTCTTCACAGCAGCACAGTTTTTTACCCTTTTCCTTCCATCATGATCGGAAAATTTATCAGGTAGTGTCATCATTACAGGTTTGGGAGAGACCAATTGCATGTCAGAAGGTTTAGAAGTCATAACTACTGTTGTTGTTGTATGGGAGAGCTTTGTGAAGTACCCAAATTACTAGAAAACTGGGTCTGTGAGGATTATAGCTTCTGGTCTTCCATGGCCAGATACTAAACCATCTGCATAAGATTCACCAAGTGATCACAGAGTGTACGAATTGGATCCATAGTTGGGTTTTTTTTTTTTAAGACCAATCATAATGTTACGCTATTCACCACATGGACAAAGTCATGAGGCAGGATAGTCAAATGTTGTGGTGTGAGATACCAGGAAAGCACTTCAAGAATTAAGAGGATATAAAGAGGCATAGTCAGGTGACTGTCTGGAATCAGAGTACCTGAAGGATAGTGAATCAAAGCAAAGGGCCAAGGCAAACGGAAGGTGAAATGAGGTCCAAGGTCTGGCACTAATAGATCAGAACACAGACAAACTAGGCAAACAAGCACCACTGAGCAGAACAATATGACTGACTGTATTCTGGAATTAACTGCTCAGATAAGAAGCTGGGCAATCAAAGTGTTAGGTTGACCTAACGGTCACAGCTATTGCCAGCAATGTCCGAATGCAGAGAGGGTACCGGTGACCCCCCTCTGCCCTCCCTTTAGCCTTCAATGAAAACAGGCAGACACCGTTATACACGTAAAGTCTAGGAGACGTGCGGCTCCGAATAGAAAGACTGTATTATTTTGTTTACATTTCAAAGTTATACAAAGTTGATTAGGGCGTAACTATGCAGCATACATATTCATTAAAGGCGTGAATTACATATTCCCAGCAAAAGAAATTAACATAATGACTTATACTCCCATAACAAACTGTTGCGTTCTTATTCCCATAACAAGATGTTTGTCAGTCGTTTCTAAGTCAAAACATTCTGTGTCCTTGAGGTTGGTCTCACAGTTTATTACGTAAGTAAGTCTGGTTTGATATTGCCAGGGAGAATGAATTTCCATTATTTTTCTAAGGCAGTGAAAAAGGTTAACTCTTTCCTCACAATCCCCCCTATTGGCGTGATTGATGGACAGGGGGCCATCGAGAAGCTGTGGACTATAGAGAGAGCAGGCTAGCCTCCAGATACTTTCTGAGCCGCGGGTTTGCTCAGGGAGTGTCGTCTCACATCCGTCACCCAGGACTGCCTGCATGCCTCTCGATAGGAGTCTCATCATGATACGCCAAGGTGATATCTAGAGGAAAGAGTAGAGAAGAGAAAAAGGCATATTAGTGATTTCATACGGGTGCTGAATAATCATTGTATCTACATTGCTTCAAGCAGCGGGAAAACAAAGCCATTAGCAACTTGAACACTACATAAGCAACTAGTAAACAGAGTAACACTTGGAACACTGATAGTCTGTTGTAACAGCCTCCCCAATGATACACTTTGTTTATTGGGACTGGTATGGCTAAGTATGGCATGGAAGAGGCTGTCACAAGTGCGTGTGTACATATCCAGCAGTCTGTGATCTCAAGTTTTTCAGCTAACACTTCATGATGGGTCTCAAATGAATTCTGCCGTGGTGTAGAAGGCCCCAAAAAGGGAGTACACATAGAAATACTTATCAGCAGTATTAGGCCTTCTTGCAGTGGCTGGCATGGACCCATGTCGATCTCCCCTCAAGTTTGACGGAGGTTGGAGTGGTCAGCTGGACAGTCAAAGGCCCTTCGAATCGTGGCTCAAGGGTCTTTCTCACGTGCTTCTTTAGGTAGACCCGGTCACCAGGCTTTAGGGAGTGGGTTCCTGGAACAGCATCAGGATCAGGTAGAGAAGAGTAGACCCTTTGATGGATTTCAGTTAGTCTCTTCTGCAGAGAAACAACATAAGACGTTAGGCTATCACATTGCAGGTGTAACTCCTGCGGGAAGTAGCATCCTAATCTGGGTGCACTACCAAAGAGTATTTCAAAGGGTGAGAGCCTGTGCTTTCCCTGCGGGGTAGTCCTTATAGAGTAAAGAGCTATGGGGAGACATTCTGTCCATGGTCTACCAGTCTCCTCCACTGCCTTGGCTAATTTGAGCTTTAGAGTTCCATTTAACCTTTCCACTTTCCCTGATGACTGTGGGTGGTAAGGTGTGTGTAAGGCTGACTGAATGCCTAACAGGGCACAGGTGTTCTGGAAAACTTGTCCAGTGAAATGAGTACCTCGGTCTGACTCTATGACTTCAGGGAGTCCAAACCGGGGTACCAGCTCACAGGCCAATTTCTTTGCTGTAATTCGGGCCGTGGCTGAGCTGACAGGGTAGGCCTCTGGCCATCCTGAGAAGAGGTCTACACAGACAAGTACAAACTTGTAGATGCCATGTTTTGGCAACTGTATATAGTCTATTTGTGCTCTTTGAAATGGGGCAAACGTCTTTGGCATGTGTCTTTGTGGGGTTTTAGTTAGCTGGCCTGGATTATGATGTTGACAGATGTGACAAGCTTTTATTCTCTGGGAGGCGTATTGTCTGAAGCCGGGGGCTACCCAATATGGTTGCATCTGGCTCATGATTGAGTTTGTGCTACCGTGTGTGGGGTAGTGGAGTACTTGGAAAATGGCACGGAACCAACTGCGTGGCAGGACGGGAAGTTCGTTTAGGCGCCAAATCCCCTCCACCTTTTCTGCCCCCTTGGCCCGCCATCCGGCCTTTTCTTCCTCAGAGGCGTTTTCTTGTGTCTCAAAGAGGTTCTGCATTTCTTCCTCCATCGTTGACACTGTTTCCGTCTCCTTCAAAGGGAGTAAGGCTGCTTGTTTTGCTGTTTGATCGGCCAAGCGATTTCCCCTTGCCTCAGGTGTTTGAGCCTTGGTGTGGGCAGCAACCTTTATGATTGCTAGCTGTTTTGGTATCAAGGCTACTTCCATTAGTTTCTTCACTGAGGCTCCATGCCTGATGGGATTTCCTGTTGCTTTGAGGAATCCTCTTGTCTGCCAGATAGTGCCAAAATCGTGCACAATGCTGAGTCCGTGTAGATGTTCGCTGTTCGTTCTTCCAGAAACTCAATTGCCCAGATGAGAGCAAGAAGTTCTGCTTCTTGAGCAGATATGCGTGGAGGTAGCGGTTGCTTGGCTAAGACTGCATATAGAGTCACTACTGCAAATCCGGTGTGGAACTTGCCTGCTTCATCAGTGTATCTGCTACATCCACAAAAAGTTCAAAGTCTGTATTTGTAAGCGGTGTTGCCTGTATATTGTGCAGGGGCTTTGCCTCATGTTCAATGAGTTCCTGACAATCATGATCAAATGGTGCACTGGTACGTTTGTCACTCTCTTCTGTCCTCTCTTCTGTCCCCCCTTCTAAACTTGTAAAGATCAGCAGATCAGCAAGGTTTAGACTTGTAACTCGAGCAAATGAGATGTTTGGGGGTAGCAACAGCGTGCACTGGAGTCTGACCTGTCTTGCCATGGAGAGATGTTTCAACTGCACTTGATTGAGAACAGCATAGATGTCATGGCTGGTAAGGATGGTAGTCGGGAAATCGAGTGAGATTTCAGATGCTTTCTGCAGTATATTTGAAACTGCTGTAACGGCACGGACACAGGTTGGTGCTGCTCTGGTGACGTTGTCGAGTTGAGAGGAGTAGTACCCGATTATGTGATGTTTGTCCGTCTTCTGGGTGAGTACTCCTACGGCAAATCCTTGAAGCTCTGCTACGAACAGATTGAAGGTGAGATCATAGTTCGGTAGTGCCAGAGCAGGTGCATCAATCACTAGTTCCTTGAGCTTTTGAAAATTTTGTCGAGCTTCTTCTGTGAGGGAGAAAGGAACATTCTTTGTGCAATCATACAGTGGTTGCATGAGTAGCGATGCATTGGGAATCCACTGTCTGCAAAATGATATTAGCCCTAAAAATCCTCTGAGTTGTTTGAGATTTCTAGGAATGCTTGCTTTCCTGATAACTTCTTGTCTGTCCGGGCTGAGGTATTTTTGTCCCGCAGAAAGGCAATGACCCAGGAAAGTGACCCTCGTTTTGCAGAACTGCAATTTATCTCTGCTCGCTTTGCATCCTACTTCTGCCAGAAAGGTAAGAAGGCTTATTGAAGCAGTTGTGCATTTTTCTTCACTAGGGCAGCACAGTAGTAAATCATCCACGTACTGGTAGATGTACTGCGAGAGGTAGCGGGAGGGGGGATTGTCTCAGCTGCGGTGGCGTAATTCCAGGCTTGACTGAAACTTTTACTGTGGGCACGGGTAGTGTGCCGAGGTCAGTTTTTGATGTGGACCAGAGTTTTGCAGGAACTTGTAGAAGTATTGGGTCCGTGTTTACTTCATGTGTAACTTCAGATTCTGGTTGGTCTTCTATCATCTGGAGAGTGCACAGGATTTCTCCTGGGATATCTTCTGGAATTTGCAGGATAGCAGATCCATCTTCATTGTAGACAATCTGAGCTTGTAGTCTTGATAGATCTGCTCCCACTAGGGCATCTCCACCCAGGGGGGACACTAAGAATTTAGACACGAACATGTATGGTCCCAGTTTCACCTTCAGTGGATGTATTATTGAGATTATCTGGGCTTGTCCATCAACTCCGGATACTACAGTAGCTTCAGAGGAGATGGATCCTTCAGGCACCAGATTCTTGGGGAGTACGGAGCGAGAGGCTCCTGAGTCCACTAAAGCTCTTATTTCCTTGTTGCCAATGTGAAGGGGGACATGTATAAATGGACCTCTGGCATCCCTATCCCGTGCTGCCGCAAGTCAGGCAGTCTTCTCCTCCTGACTCTCAGGTCGGTTTTGAGTGTCCCTCTTCTTCTTTCTACAGTCTCTGATCACGTCCTCTGACTCCCACAATAGTAGCAGGTCGGTGCCTTCCTTCTTGTACCTTCTGGCTGACCGTCCACTGCTGCTATGAAAACTTTCTTGTTGCTCCTTTTATCCTTTGCGTCGGTTTCTAAGCCACTTGCTTTGTTGACTAGAAGATCTATGTCTTCCATGTTTCTCCATTCTGGGCAGCACGCTTTCAATCTTTCTGCCAGAGGTGCATGTATTCCATCCATGAAGGATCTTACCATCAGGCGACGTATTGCACCCGCTTGTAAGTCCAGCCCTTCATCTGCGAATGACTGCATCAATCTGTAGTAAAATGAGCTGACATTCTCCACAGGACTTGATGCAATGGTCCCATTGTGCCCTTAGTTATTTGCGCCTGGGTGCAGAAGAGATTGAGTCTTATCATGAAGTCTTGGCCCGATTCCACATTACGGGTATTGTCCGGAACATGTCCTGTCAGGTGGGCAGTGAGTTTGGCATACAGTTCGGGAGACATTTTAACTCTACACAAACCTTCCATGTCCAACCAAGTGCTTCTGTAGGAGACCTGTATTTGGTTCAGGTAACGTGAAAAACTGACTGGGTTTCTAGTCAGGTCTGGAGCATTTTGCAGAAAAGCCATCTGCTCGGCTGGAGTCCAGGGTACGTAGTCATCATACGTACGAGGAACTGCATCTCTGGGAGCATCTGGGTTTTGTGGATTAACAGGTGGTCTTATCAGGACTCTTCTTTCCACTACGGGATAAAGAGGCACTGGTGCTGTGGCTTGTAGCTTGTGCTGTGGGGCTCCACAGGCTAGGCATGTTTCACTCCAGTCCGGATTTTGTTGGCTACAGTTTGTGCAGGTCCATTCCGGGGATCCTGCTATTTTTGAAGCTGTTCCAGGAGTAGCTGACAGGTACAGAGGAAGCTGCTGTTCCTTATTAGCCTTCTTCCCAGCTTCTTCCCATGTGTCTGATTCTTCATGATATATCCAACCTTGATCGTGGGCTGTTTTTGCAATGTCAGAAAGAGTTCTGACCAGTTTAGTCCATGATTTATCTGCTATCACTCCTGCTCTAGTAGCTGTTATTGTGTCCCATTTGTTGGGGTCCAATTTATCCTTCCCCTTCAATCCAAATGTCTTAAAAAACTTCCTTGGACTGACTGGCTGTTCTTTTGCCATGATAACACGTAATGAGATGTTGCAGGGTGCATCCAGCTCTCCTGTCTTTTGATATTCCTTGCCCCATTCTTCTTCTTCTATCTTCTTCAGCTTTTAGACCCTTGAACGTCCTTTGGACTAAACCTACCTATCCTGGAGATACTCAGAGACTAACTCCTTTTGTATTCCTACCTAAGGTGAGGTCTAGAACCACCTTTCCTGGAGATACTCAGAGACTAACTCCTTTTGTATTCCTACTGAAAGGTGGTGTCCTAACTTCAGAGGGGGCTGAGAATGTTGAATGGCGCTGGGTTACCCTTCTTGTAACAGAGATACACTCTATATCCGATAGCAATGGCAAACAGGGCTATTCCCACTAACACTAGGGCAGTGAATATCACATCCATTGGACAGAGCAGGTACACTATTCCCTTTCAACACTCACTGATGTATGGGATCTATGACAACCAACAAAGACAACAGCACAGAAGCAAAGCACAGGAGAACAGACACGCGACACACGGAGAGGCAGAGAAACACAAAGAAACAAACAAACAACCAAACAAGGCACAGAAAACATCAGCTGGCAAGGCTCTCTCAGAGTTCAGTGGAAACCCGCCAATAACCCAGTTTCTACTCACAGTGTACCATTTTGCGCGTTGAGGAGAGGGGAGATCAGATGTGGGGAGCATAAAGAGAAGAATAAGGTTCAACTCTTACCTGGCCAGGTGTTTCTGGTCCCCACGTCTGGTCCACTCCTCCTCTGAATGGCAAGATAGTCCACTGCGTCCTGGGATTAGAAACACGGGTCCCTGCTTTTCAGGCGCCAGATAATGTTAGGTTGACCTAACGGTCACAGCTATTGCCAGCGATGTCCGAATGCAGAGAGGGTACCGGTGACCCCCCTCTGCCCTCCCTTTAGCCTTCAATGAAAACAGGCAGACACCGTTATACACATAAAGGCTAGGAGACGTGCGGCTCCGAATAGAAAGACTGTATTATTTTGTTTACATTTCAAAGTTATACAAAGTTGATTAGGGCGTAACTATGCAGCATACATATTCATTAAAGGCGTGAATTACATATTCCCAGCAAAAGAAATTAACATAATGACTTATACTCCCATAACAAACTGTTGCGTTCTTATTCCCATAACAAGATGTTTGTCAGTCGTTTCTAAGTCAAAACATTCTGTGTCCTTGAGGTTGGTCTCACAGTTTATTACGTAAGTAAGTCTGGTTTGATATTTCCAGGGAGAATGAATTTCCATTATTTTTCTAAGGCAGTGAAAAAGGTTAACTCTTTCCTCACAAAAGAAAACAGGAAACACCCAAAAAAACAAGCACCTCACTGACAGTTCAGCATGCCTCAGCACCAGGTTGGATGACTATGCTGTCATTCCAAACTGACAGCTCAGCACACCCTGATTCCACAGCATAAAAAACAGTCACTCATTACATCCAAGACACACTGAGTGGAGAATTTGTGACAAAAATACATCCCAACGCAACACAGTATACCCAGTCGAGTTGGTGCCTACCTCTAGTATCTCACCTTGCTATATGCCAACAGGTAACAAAATAGATAGGGATAAAGCCTGATTGTGGAAAGATGAGTAGATAATGTGCACAGTCTAAGGAGGCAGTCACACCCTCAAATCTTATACTCATCATGCCGCATACCTGTCAAGCCACTATGCAGTTCATGGCCTGCCATCAGTCATAGCATTGCCATTTCTTCTTTTCCCCATCGCCAGCCATATCTCATGGCGTGTTCACTCTAAGACATAACTGTGCAGATACAGCATTTGGCCACTTATATGGGGGTGAACTGTTCTTAATTAGGCCAGACATATGTGTCCTATTGTTTGCTAAATCAAGAGCAGGTACCCATTGTCTGTTCCCAGACTGATCAGTGCCTTATTGTTTATAAATGTGTATTGCCTCTACCCCTATGACTGCATAGTTGAGAGGAAAATTATGCAGCCGGATTGAACTTGTGATCAGTGAGAGAGCAGCCATCTCCACCAATCCTGTAAGAGAACTGAATGGCATAAAAGGGCCTTTCTCCTGTCACCAGTGAATCATTATTCTATGTGCACCAGCCGAGGAACTTCGGCTCCAACTGGGGAATCACAGAACTGCACCAAGAGAAAGACTCTACATGATGTCAGCCGATGAACTTAGAATCTGACTGAGGAAGCACAGAACTCCTTCCTAAGCTTGTTGCTATCTCTTTTCAATAGGTGCCCACCAAAAGCAGGGTGCTGCTAGACTGGGATAGTCGGCCCCGGAAGACCCAAAATCACAAAGACTCTAATGCTTTGTGCACCAGAAGAAGGGTGAGACTCTGTTGTTTGTACCATCTTGTGTTTTGCTAGGAATGCACCATATGTTTTAGCCTGTTGGTGAACCAATAAAGTCTTACCAATGTGTGGTTTACTCACCCTATATTTTCTGAGCAGTGTTTTGCCTACGGGAAAGGAGAGTGAGTATTCAGTAATATGAGCCCTTGTCCATCCAGTTTTTACAAAGACAGCCAGGCCAGTGGATGAGAGCACGCACCCTAGTGAGTCCACAATGACTACCACCCGTGACCAAGTTTTGGAACTCAATACACGTTGCACATTGTGGCCTCTCAGGCATGCGACAGGCAATGACTTCTAAGGCCAGGTCCCAACCATAACTCCCAGCTTAGAGTGAACATGCAAGAACTAAAATGGGACAAAAAAAAGACCCCGAGACTGGACAGTGGGCTTACCCTTTGAGTCATCCTCCTTCCAAATGTCCATAAAATGAAGCACTAAATAGAGCCCATATCTCTCAAACGATATGGTTGATTTTGCAAAAACACAGAAAACGCAAGAGAAATAGCTGAAAAATTGGTCACTTTTTTATCCTTGCTACAAGTCCAATTTAAGAATTGGAGGGGTTCTTTACTATTTCACTATCTTCGCTGTGTTCTTCCATTTGAGTTGGTAGATACCATTGTATGGGGAAGACCGGTGTCACACTTGCAATTTACTCGCATGAGTGCAATGTGAAAAATCTCGCATTGCACTCGGACTAATGTTAATCATTGAGGCAGCTTCAATCTGTTTTTTTTTTCTCAGCTCAAATCGGACTGAGAAAAAAATTGCAGCAGGCTGCGATTTCTAGAGTTTCCTGTGCGAGTCTCTCCAATGCAACTCTCTGGATGCGAGAATAAAACGGATGTTACATGGACGGCACACAGACCATCCAAGTGACATCCATTTTTCTAAATGCAATTCTATCATGTAGCAGAGAACAATGTAAATGCTTCTGTACATGACTGTAACTACTAATAGCTGCTGAGAAAAAAACAGATCACATACGGGTTCAATACGGATTGCTCATGGACTACTATCATGAGAAAAATCACAGACTCGTATTGCAATTGCATTGCACATGGATCAACACTCGGACATAGCTCATCCTACTCTCAGGCATGAGACTCGGACCGATTTTTCAATTGCAAGTGTGACGTCAGCCGAAAACATGAAAACACCAGAGTGATCTGTGCTGCAGTGTTCATGCTGAATCTATTGATATATGAAGAAATGTATGAAATACTCCTTTATAATATTGAGCAGCATGAATAGAAAGTTAGAAGAAACCATTGAAGAAGGGCATTATGTCACAGATTTTTTCATTGTGTACTTTGTTGGATCTATGTTTATATAGTTAAAGACTCAAGTAACCCCCTTTGTAGTAGTTATGTTTCCCCATATTAGATTACACCTTAAAGCAGCTATTTTGAGGCTGTGTTCACGCAGGGTTTTTTTGGTAATTTTTTTTCCTGACCAAAACCTGATCTTGTGGCTGGAAAGTGTTTTTGGTGAGTTTTTCATGCGCTTTTTAGTGGCATTTTGGCTGCAGATTTGGTGTGGATTTGCTGCTTTTTTTCTATATAATGAGTTGTATCAATGAAAAAACGCAGCAAATCTGCAGCAAAAAATTGACATGCTCATTCTTTAAAAACCTGCCCAAAAACGCAGGTATTTGACAAAACAGTCAGGAAAAAAACACTGATGTGTGTGTGTGTGTGTGTGTGCATGAGATTTCAGAAAACTCATAGACTTTGCTGGGACTGTAAAAAGCAGCTTTTTATTAGCATGGATTTGCATACAACAAAGGCAAATCTGCAGCTAAAAAACACAGCAAAAACGCATCAAAAAAGCCCTGTGTGAACATAGCCTAATCGTAATCAGTTAGAAGCAGATGTATCCTCCTTTTTCACAATAAGGGCGGCGTTACACGAGACGATATATCGTGCGATCGCATGAGCGATCGCACCTGCCCCCATCGTTTGTGCGTCACGGGCAATTTATTTCCCGTGTCGCACAAAGTCGTTAAACCCCTGTCACACGTACTTACCTCCTTAACGATGTCGCTGTGGGCGGTGAACATCCTCTTCCTGAAGGGGGAGGGACGTTTGGCGTCACAGCGATGTCACACTGCGGCCGGCCAATAGAAGCGGAGGGGCGGAGATGAGCGGGACGTAACATCTTGCACACCTCCTTCCTCCCGCATTGCCGGCGGGACGCATTTAAGCTGTGTTCGGCATTCCCGGGGTGTCACACGTAGCGATGTGTGCTGCTACGGGAATGACGAACAATCGGCGCGCAGAAGGAGGAACAACATTATGGAAATGAACGACGTGTCAACGTTAAGGTGAGTATTTTTGCTCGTTAACAGTCGTTCGGAGGTGTCACATGCTACGACATCTCTAACGATGCCGGATGTGCGTCACGAATTCCGTGACCCCGGCGATATATCGCACGATATATTGTACCGTGTAACGCCGCCCTAACTCTTTAGAAGCAACTGTATCCTCCTCCATTATCTGAGCTACATAATACACAGAGATATCTTATTACTTGTCTGATATATAACAAACAAACTGTTTTTATGAAAATAAGTTCATGGTCTTGGCATGTAGTGAGGACAATTTTGCCTGATTTGCATTATACTTTTACATAGCACAATAATATGTATTGTTGAAAAAAATTTACTATGTTTGTACTTTGAGTTTGGATCATTTATTAAAAAAAATAGGTGATTTAAACATCCTATTATACTCTACGGAATAGCATTGTCAACAAAACAGCAAGACACACAAATTGAATTGTTCATCCTGAATACTAACTAACTATTAAAACAACGCAACATTTATTATTTAGATAATGTATAGAATCATCTTCCTTCTCCTCATAGTTGGCTTATTTTAGAGAAGAAAATCTCAGATTTTGAAATTACTGTGTTAAATAAAAGGAAACCTTCACCGTTGGGTTATCTTCCCACATAGTGTAAAAGATGTGCCAAAAAACTGCTACGTTCAACTGTTCACGCAAAGTGGATGTGATTTCATGCAAAAAAGTTCAGCTTACCTCTATCAGTTCTTAAAAATATGAGGGAAAAAAACCTGATGGAAAACAGAGTCAAAATACATGTAAAACAGATGACACATTAGATTAAGAAAATAGAACACTTTTGATTGATGTAAAAAGGAAACAGATGTGAATGTAGCCGAATACTGAGGGAGATAATCCGATTTGCTAATGACATGCTTTTTTTCAGTAGTGATAGGACCTCTTTAAAGGTACAGAGTTATAAGCTAGAAAAGTGGGAAATTATATGAACCGTATGGAGACTTTATTGCTCTCATACACAGGCAGGCTTGGACTGGGTTACAAGGGAATTCCCTGGTGGACCTCTCGGAAGAAGTGTGGATCCTGCACCACCTTACATGAGCAATGCTTAGCACAACAACCTAAGGCCTCTTTCACACGTCCATGCAAACACACATGTTTTGCACGGTCCGTGGAGTAGGATCTTATTTGTGTGCATGTCCATGTGGGTGTTTTCAGTGTACTGTCTGTGTGCTAGCAGTGTTACATCCGGATAGCATACGGACAGCATGACCTTCTATACTTGCCTGTCCACGGTGCTGCTGCTTCTGGGTCCATGGTGCAGTGAATATTCATGAGCATAATGAGTGGGCCCGGAAGTAAAGTAACAGCAGCGCCGAAGACAGCACAGCAGAGACAGGTAATTATAAAAAATCATTTTATTTCAAAGACACGTGTTTTCCCCGGTATTTATCACACTGATGTCACATGGATCACATCAGTGTGTGGTCTGTGTGACATCAGTGCTGCCAGAGAAAAACTGGCATGTCGTCATGGAGAGCACAAGGATATGTGTGTGCTCCACATGGACACACGCACGTGTGAAAACAAGGAGATGTGCACAGACCCATTGATTATAATGGGTCTACATGTGTCCATGTCTCTGGTTTGTGTGAAAATGGACATCACATGTACAGAAAAAACATGAACTTATGAAAGAGGCCTAAAGCAGTATTTACAGACAAAGTCAGCATCTCCACATGTGATGGACTACTCAGTAAGGGTGAATTTGTGAACATGGTTTAGGTAATCTATTATATAAAGCTGAGTGTATGTATGTATGTATGTATCTATGTATGTAGGTTTGTCCGCTAAAGAAATCCGCGCCGTCACATGTACAATCACGAAATTTTGCACAGACACCCCATTTGAGTCAGGGAACATTATAGACTATATTTTGAGGAGAAATTTTTAGCCCTGCACTTTACAGTTATTTGCCAAAAAACCTGCCTCCTTTAAAGTCAATGGAGTTGTGAGCCACAGTGCAGCTGGAAGTTCAGAAGAATTTTGGCGTGTTACAGTGCGCAGCCACACCTTTGAATGGAATGTTGGCGTGTAACAATGCAGCCAGGGAAAGAGACAGAGACAGGCATACAAAAAGACAGACAGGCAAAGAGACAAAGAGGCAGACATGGAAAGAGACAGACAGGGAAACAGACAGACAGGGAAAGAGACAGACAGGGAAAGAGACAGACAGGGAAAGAGATAGACAGACACAGACAAGGAAAGAGACAGAGACAGAAAGGGAAGAGATACACAGACAGGGAAAGAGACAGACAGGGAAAGAGATAAAGAGACAGACAGGGAAAGAGATAAAGAAACAGACAGGGAATAAGAAAGACAGACAAAGAGATAGAGAGAGACAGACAGGGAAAGAGACAGAGACAGACAGAGAGAAAGACAGACAAAGACTGGGAGAGAAATAGAAATACAGTTACTATCCCGGGAAATGCCGGGTACTACAGCTAGTATTGCATATAACCACAATGGGCCCCCAACATCAATGTGATTAGTGGGCCCTTGGCACCACAGTCTGACACTGAACACAACTATTGCTCATATATGTAACACAGTGGCCATAGAAATACATAGTCCTCTACTGCAACTTTATCTGCCACCAATGTTATATAGAGTCAGACAGATGTTGAGATGTTTTAAAACATCCTAATAAACCTTCCATATTGCACCACACTAAATGTCCATGAGTTCATAATATAGATTTATGGTAAACCACGTGACACTTTTCAAGGATTGTACACTAAAGGGGCTTTACACGCTGCGACATCGCTAATGCGGAGTCGTTGGGTCACGGAATTTGTGACGCACATCCGGCTGCATTAGCGATGTTGCTGCATGTGACACCGATGAGCGATTTTGCAGCGTTGCAAAAACGTGCAAAATCGGTCATTGGTGACATGGGGGTCCATTCTCGATTATCGTTTCTGCAGCAGTAACGATGTAGTTCGTCGCTCCTGCGGCAGCACACATCGCTATGTGTGACGCCGCAGGAACGAGGAACCTCTCCTTACCTGCCTCCCGGCCGCTATGAGGAAGGAAGGAGGTGGGCGGGATGTTCCAGGCACTCATCTCCGCCCCTCCTCTTCTATTAAGCGGCCGCTCAGTGACGTCGCTGTGACGCCGCACGGACCGCCCCCTTAGAAAGGAGGCGCTTCGCCGGTCACAGCGACGTCGCCAGGCAGGTAAGTATGTGTGGCACGGGCAGCGATTTGCCCATGTCGCACAACAGATGGGGGCGGGTACCCACGCTAGCGATATCGGGACCGATATCGCAGCGTGTAAAGTAGCCTTAAGCTTTGCAATATACATGAATCTTATTATATTGTCATTTCAATTAACGCACTTTTTTATAATTGATTAATATACATTATGTTTTAATATTTTGTGGCAAATTACATTAATGTCTTCTCTCCCACAATTTGAGCTTCTTTTGCAGTGCTTACTGTTTTCATCACACGGTGCTAATTCCCAGACATTGCTCCTGAAATGGTTTGTGTTACTATTAAAAAATGGTAAACTAAATTATTGAAAAATTGGGACAATATTGGATGAATTAATTAGGTACTTTAGAATTTGGAGAAATATTTGTCCCTAGTTTTGCATTGAAGCTTTTATGGACTGTCTTGTGTATAGGCTTTGCAAAGCTGATGAAAATAAAGCTATAACCCTTTCCCCATTTAATGGTCACAGAAAAGCACTTTCAATGTAAAGGCTGATACAGCAGAAGTCTCGTGCAACATGATGGTATATAGGTATTACAAGGATTTTATCATTATAGAGTTAATTGGAAATAAAAATATTTCCACCCCCATTGAAAATGAAATATATTTGCAAAATGTACAAACTTTCTGCTGTTTGCACCAAAACATGGAAATAAGGAAAAATTAAAGATCTCAAAACAAATAATATAATATGGGGTTTTCACCAAATTCAACACAAAATGCCACATTTAATGACTATGGCATCTTCAGAATGTATCAACCCCTACATGACTAACATCCAGAGCAATAGAGAATTGAAAAAGCTGCACACTAAACACTATATTATATGGAAATATTGGTAAAGCATAACCACTATAGGAATATTAGAACAAAGAAAAATACATTTGGCTAACTGGAAAAAAGGAAAAATGAAAATTGCATAACTGCTAAGGACATTTCAAATAGAAGAGATATTTAACAAATGTATTGATCAATGCAACTGTGCCCGAAAATCACGACAAGGTAATCTCTTATTATTTAGGAACCTAACCGTAAATGAATAGCTATGTGCGACTAAAATCTGCAGGTCTGAGCAGATAGGCTCCTGGCTATATAGAGTGGTGAACAGAACATAACAGAGAACCCCGTCCGTCTGCTATGCTCTGTTCACCACTCTATATAGCCAGGAGCCTATCTGCCCAGACCTGCAGATTTTTAGTCGCACATAGATATTAATTTACGGTTAGGTTCCCGAATAATAAGAGATTTTGCTAAATATCTCTTCTATTTCAAATATCCTTATCAAAAAGGTCCGTGGAGCCTCTGTTAGGAGTCTCAACACAGAAACCAGCCAGATATCCCTCCAGGAAGGACCCAGCCAAGGAGTGGCTCTTTTTAGGAAACCACCATAACCACCATATGAAGTGGCCCTTTTAGTCAATATCTTACTCTTTGACAAGTTTAAAGATATGACAAGGGAATTACCAAGACCAGGTATCCATCCACAGACAGCTGTTTCGGGGTATTGCCCCTCATCAGTGTGGAGTAGGATTCTGGCCAGGTGGGAGCAATGCCTAGTAGACCAATAAGACAAAACAATCACTGATTTTGGGGAGACCAGCCAGAGAAAACACTGCCAGCAGCCAACAAGGGCGCTCAAGACAGTAAAATCCAAGGTGCATTGCCCCCTGGGAAATATGCAAATCAAAAAGGTCCGTGGAACTTCTGTTAGGAGTCTCAACACAGAAACCAGCCAGATATCTCCTAACAGAGGCTCCACAGACCTTTTTGATTTGCATATTTCCCAGGGGGCAATGCACCTAGGATTTCACTGTCTTGAGCGCCCGTGTTGGCTGCTGGCAGTGTTTTCTCTTGCTGGTTTCCCCAAGATCAGTGATTGTTTTGTCTTGTTGGTCTACTAGGCATTGCTCCCACCTGGCCAGAATCCTACTCCACACTGATGAGGGGCAATACCCCGAAACAGCTGTCTGTGGATGGATACCTGGCCTTGGTAATTCCCTTGTCATATCTTTAAACTTGTCAAAGAGTTGGATATTGACTAAAAGGGCCACTTCATATGGTGGTTATGGTGGCTTCCTAAAAAGAGCCACTCCTTGGCTGGGTCCATCCCGGAGGGATATCTGGCTGGTTTCTGTGTTGAGACTCCTAACAGAGGCTCCACGGACCTTTTTGATTTGCATATTTCCCAGGGGGCAATGCACCTAGGATTTCACTGTCTTGAGCGCCCTTGTTGGCTGCTGGCAGTGTTTTCTCTGGCTGGTCCCCCCGAGATCAGTGATTGTTTTGTCTTGTTGGTCTACTAGGTATTGCTCCCACCTGGCCAGAATCCTACTCCACACTGATGAGGGGCAACACCCCGAAACAGCTGTCTGTGGATGGATACCTGGCCTTGATAATTCCCTTGTCATATCTTTAAACTTGTCAAACAGTTGGATATTGACTAAAAGGGCCACTTCATATGATGGTATCATATCATAGTATCATAGTATCATAGTTTTTAAGGTTGAAGGGAGACTCTAAGTCCATCTAGTTCAACCCGTAGCCTAACATGTTGATCCAGAGGAAGGCAAAAAAAAAACCCCAATGTGGCAAATAAGTTCCAATGGGGAAAAAATTTCCTTCCTGACTCCACATCCGGCAATCAGACTAGTTCCCTGGATCAATACCCTGTCATAAAATCTAATATACATAACTGGTAATATTACATTTTTCAAGAAAGGCGTCCAGGCTCTGCTTAAATGTTAGTAGTGAATCACTCATTACAACATCATGCGGCAGAGAGTTCCATAATCTCACTGCTCGTACAGTAAAGAATCCTCGTCTGTGATTATGATTAAAACTTCTTTCCTCAAGACGTAGCGGATGCCCCCATGTTCCAGTCGCAGGCCTAGGTGTAAAAAGATCTTTGGAAAGGTCTCTGTACTGTCCCCTCATAAATTTATACATTGTGATTAGATCCCCCCTAAGCCTTCATTTTTCCAAACTAAATAACCCCAAGTTTAATAACCTGTCTTGGTATTGCAGCCCACCCATTCCTCTAATAATCTTGGTCGCTCTTCTCTGCACCCTCTCCAGTTCAGCTATGTCCTTCTTATATATCGGTGACCAGAATTGTACACAGTATTCTAAGTGCGGTCGCACTAGTGACTTGTACAGAGGTAGAACTATATTTTTTTCATGAACACTTATACCTCTTTTAATACATCCCATTATTTTATTAGCCCTGGCAGCAGCTGCCTGACACTGTCCACTAAAGTGAAGTTTACCATCCACCCATACACCCAAGTCTTTTTCTGTGTCTGTTTTACCCAGTGTTCTACAATTAAGTACATAATCATAAATGTTATTTCCTCTACCCAAGTGCATGACCTTACATTTATCTACATTAAACTTCAATTGCCACTTCTCAGCCCAATCCTCCAATTTACATAAATCTCCCTGTAATATAAAATTATCCTCCTCTGTATTGATTACCCTGCAGAGTTTAGTATCATCTGCAAATATTGAAATTCTACTCCGCATGCCCCCAACAAGGTCATTTATAAATATGTTGAAAAGAAGCGGGCCCAATACTGACCCCTGTGGTACCCCACTATGAACTGAGACCCAGTCGGAGTACGTACCATTAATAACCACCCTTTGTTTCCTAGCACTGAGCCAGTTTTTAACCCAGTTACACATATTTTCCCCTATCCCCATTATTCTCATTTTATGTACCAACCTTTTGTGTGGCACCGTATCAAAAGCTTTTGAAAAGTCCATATACACAACATCCACTGCATTTCCCTGGTCCAGACTTGAACTTACCTCTTCATAGAAGCCGATCAAATTAGTTTGACAGGATCGATTCCTCATAAACCCATGTTGATACTCTGTCATAAGGTTATTTTTCTTGAGATACTCCAGTATAGCATCTCTCAAGAAACCCTCAAGGATTTTACCAACCGTAGAGGTTAAACTTACCGGCCTATAATTTCCCGGCTCAGTTTTTGTCCCCTTTTTGAATATTGGCACCACATTTGCTATGCGCCAGTCCTGCGGTACCGACCCTGTTATTAAGGAATCTGAGAAGATTAAAAATAATGGTCTATCTATCACAGAACTCAATTCCTGTAGTACTCTGGGGTGTATGCCATCCGGGCCCGGATATTTGTCAACCTTAGTGATTTCGAGGCGGCGGCGTACTTCCTGCTGGGTTAAGCAGGTAATATTCAAGGGTGAATTTATGGTACCACTGGTCATGTCATCTGCCATGGCATTTTCTTGTATAAAAACCGTAGAAAAAAAGTCATTCAGCAGGTTGGCTTTACCCTCATCCCCTTCCACCATTTCACCAAGACTATTTTTAAGGGGGCCAACACTATCGCTTTTCAGTTTTTTACTGTTTATGTAGTTAAAGAATATTTTAGGATTATTTTTACTTTCTCTCGCAATGAGTCTCTCTGTCTCAAACTTAGCTAACTTAATTTGCTTTTTACATATTTTATTTAATTTTCTATAATTATATAATGCCTCATCACTACCTACCCTCTTTAATTCTTTTAAGGCTTTCTGTTTTTCTTTTATTGCTTCCCTTACAGCTCTATTTAGCCATAGGGGTTTCCTCCTATTTCTAGCATGTTTGTTCCCATAGGGTATATTTTCTGCACAAGCCCTATTCAGGATGCTCATAAAAGTCTCCCATTTGCTTTGTGTACTTTTATTACTTAGTACATCATCCCAGTTTATTGCACTAAGATCATCTCTCAACCGTTTAAAATTTGCTTTCCTGAAGTTTAGTGTCCTTGTAGCCCCTCTACTAGACATCTTACTAAAGAATACATGAAAACTTATTATTTTGTGATCACTATTCCCCAAGTAACCCCCAACTTGTATATTTGATATGCGGTCTGGCCTATTGGTTAGTACATGGTCAAGTAGTGCTCCCCCTCTTGTGGGGTCCTGTACCATTTGTGAAAGGTAATTATCTTTCATTGTTATCAAAAATCTATTTCCTTTGCTGGAACTGCAAGATTCTGTTCCCCAATTTATATCAGGATAATTAAAGTCCCCCATAATAATTACCTCTCCGAGACTCGCTGCTTTATCAATTTGCTTTATGAGGAGATTCTCTACCTCTTCCATAATATTCGGCGTCTTATAACACACCCCTATCAGTATTTTATTATTCATTCTCCCCCCCTTATCTCCACCCATAGGGACTCTACATTCTCAGTACCCTCACATATGTTGTCACGCAGGATGGGTTTTAAGGATGATTTTACATATAGACACACACCTCCCCCTCGCTTATTTGTACGGTCATTCCTGAATAGGCTATAACCCTGTAAATTAACAGCCCAGTCATAGCTCTCATCCAGCCATGTCTCTGATATCCCCACTATATCATAATTTTCTTCCAACAATATTAATTCTAATTCCTCCACCTTATTTGTGAGGCTTCGGGCATTAGTGTACATGCACGTTACGTATGACTCTGTACCTGTAGTCCTGCTTACTGTATTAACTGTCCTAACCCTTCCCCCCGTACCACCCCCAATTTCATTACTTGTGCCCTGGTCACTATCTGCACTACATTCCCCTTCTATAAAGTGAATACCCTCGCCCCCCATTCCTAGTTTAAACACTCCTCCAACCTTCTAGCCATTTTCTGCCCCAGCAGAGCTGCACCTTCCCCATTAAGCTGCAGCCCATCCCTAGCATAGAATCTGTAGCCAACTGAAAAGTCGGCCCAATTCTCCAGGAACCCAAAACCCTCTTTCCTACACCAATTCCTGAGCCACCTGTTAACCTCCCTGATCTCTCTTTGCCTCTCTGGTGTGGCTCGTGGCACAGGTAGTATTTCCGAAAATACCACCTTTGAGGTCCATGCTTTAAGCTTACAACCTAATTCCCTGAAATCATCTTTAAGGACCTTCCACCTACCTCTAACTTTGTCATTTGTGCCAATGTGTACAATGACCGCTGGGTCCTCCCCAGCCCCTCCCAGTAATCTGTCAACCCGATCAGCGATGTGCCAAACTCGAGCGCCAGGATGACAACACACTGTTCGGCGATCCCTGTCTTTGTCACAGATTGCCCTATCTGTCCCCCTAATAATTGAGTCCCCCACTACCAGTACCTGTCTTGCCTGCCCTGCACTCCTATTCCCCCCCTTACTGGAGCAGACACTCCTCTGGCATTCAGAGGTCATGCCTTGCTGCAGCAATGCTACCCCTGTAATGACATCCCCCTCATCTGCCAAGTTTGCAAACCTATTGGGGTGTGTCAGTTCAGGACTAGCCTTCCTAGCACTTTTCCCTTTTCCCCCCTTTCTAACTGTCACCCAGCTACCTATCTCACCGTCCTGCCGCTCCCTACTACGATCCTCCCCCACATCTGACCCAGCAAGCTGCTGCTCAGTAAGCAGCAAACTCCTTTCCACATTGCTAATGCATCTCAGAGTTGCCAGCTGCTCATTTAGATCCAGTATCTGGGCTTCCAAATGTGCAACTTGCTCACATCTCGAACAACAGTATGCACCCTCGAACGGCTTTTCAACGACTGCATACATGAGACAAGATGTACACTGGATCGCATTAGCAATAGTGGAGCACATTTTCTAATGGGGATAGCACAAAACAAATGTTAAGTAATTAAACAACTAAATACAAACAATTCTACTCACACTTACTTTTGCTCACACTTTGCTCACTCACGCTCACAATGAAGAAGACAGGCTAAAATTCCTAGCCTAGCGGCGCGCGGTTTTCAGAAGTCTTCCTTCCGGCTGTAACGGCCAAAACCCGGTTCTCCTTGAGCTCGCGGTGACGCTTCACTTATCCCAGAAGGCACTGGGAATATGCAAATTATCCTCGCAAGACTCCTGTCCTGGCTTTCAGAAGTCTTCCTTCCGGCTGTAACGGCCAAAACCCGATTCTCCTTGAGCTCGCGGTGACTCTTCACTTATCCCAGAAGGCACTGGGAATATGCAAATTATCCTCGCAAGACTCCTTTCCTGGCTTTCAGAAGTCTTCCTTCCGGCTGTAACGGCCAAACCCGGTTCTCCTTGAGCTCGCGGTGACTCTTCACTTATCCCAGAAGGCACTGGGAATATGCAAATTATCCTCGCAAGACTCCTTTCCTGGCTTTCAGAAGTCTTCCTTCCGGCTGTAACGGCCAAAACCCGGTTCTCCTTGAGCTCGCGGTGACTCTTCACTTATCCCAGAAGGCACTGGGAATATGCAAATTATCCTCGCAAGACTCCTTTCCTGGCTTTCAGAAGTCTTCCTTCCGGCTGTAACGGCCAAAACCCGGTTCTCCTTGAGCTCGCGGTGACTCTTCACTTATCCCAGAAGGCACTGGGAATATGCAAATTATCCTCGCAAGACTCCTTTCCTGGCTTTCAGAAGTCTTCCTTCCAGCTGTAACGGCCAAAACCCGGTTCTCCTTGAGCTCGCGGTGACTCTTCACTTATCCCAGAAGGCACTGGGAATATGCAAATTATCCTCGCAAGACTCCTTTCCTGGCTTTGAGTTAACCATCGTTATGGTGGTTTCCTAAAAAGAGCCACTCCTTGGCTGGGTCCTTCCTGGAGGGATATCTGGCTGGTTTCTGTGTTGAGACTCCCAACAGAGGCTCCCCGGACCTTTTTGATTTGCATATTTCCCAGGGGGCAATGCACCTAGGATTTCACTGTCTTGAGCGCCCTTGTTGGCTGCTGGCAGTGTTTTCTCTGGCTGGTCTAACCGATATCAGTGATTCTTTTGTCTTGTTGGTCTACTAGGCATTGCTCCCACCTGGCCAGAATCCTACTCCACACTGATGAGGGGCAATACCCCGAAACAGCTGTCTGTGGATGGATACCTGGCCTTGGTAATTCCCTTGTCATATCTTTAAACTTGTCAAAGAGCTGGATATTGACTAAAAGGGCCACTTCATATGGTGGTTTCCTAAAAAGAGCCACTCCTTGGCTGGGTCCTTCCCGGAGGGATATCTGGCTGGTTTCTGTGTTGAGACTCCCAACAGAGGCTCCACGGACCTTTTTGATTTGCATATTTCCCACGGGGCAATGCACCTAGGATTTCACTGTCTTGAGCGCCCTTGTTGGCTGCTGGCAGTGTTTTCTCTGGCTGGTCTCCCCAAAATCAGTGATTGTTTTGTCTTATTGGTCTACTAGGCATTGCTCCCACCTGGCCAGAATCCTACTCCACACTGATGAGGGGCAACACCCCGAAACAGCTGTCTGTGGATGGATACCTGGCCTTGATAATTCCCTTGTCATATCTTTAAACTTGTCAAAGAGTTGGATATTGACTAAAAGGGCCACTTCATATGGTAGTTATGGTGGTTTCCTAAAAAGAGCCACTCCTTGGCTGGGTCCTTCCTGGAGGGATATCTGGCTGGTTTCTGTGTTGAGACTCCTAACAGAGGCTCCCCGGACCTTTTTGATTTGCATATTTCCCAGGGGGCAATGCACCTAGGATTTCACTGTCTTGAACGCCCTTGTTGGCTGCTGGCAGTGTTTTCTCTGGCTGGTCTAACCGAGATCAGTGATTCCTTTGTCTTGTTGGTCTACTAGGCATTGCTCCCACCTGGCCAGAATCCTACTCCACACTGATGAGGGGCAATACCCCAAAACAGCTGTCTGTGGATGGATACCTGGCCTTTGTAATTCCCTTGTCATATCTTTAAACTTGTCAAAGAGTTGGATATTGACTAAAAGGGCCACTTCATATGGTGGTTATGGTGGTTTCCTAAAAAGAGCCACTCCTTGGCTGGGTCCTTCCCGGAGGGATATCTGGCTGGTTTCTATGTTGAGACTCCCAACAGAGGCTCCATGGACCTTTTTGATTTGCATATTTCCCAGGGGGCAATGCACCTAGGATTTCACTGTCTTGAGCACCCTTGTTGGCTGCTGGCAGTGTTTTCTCTGGCTGGTCTCCCCGAGATCAGTGAATGTTTTGTCTTGTTGGTCTACTAGGCTTTGCTCCCACCTGGCCAGAATCCTTCTCCACACTGATGAGGGGCAATACCCCGAAACAGCTGTCTGTGGATGGATACCTGGCCTTGGTAATTCCCTTGTCATATCTTTAAACTTGTCAAAGAGTTGGATATTGACTAAAAGGGCCATTTTATATGGTGGTTTCCTAAAAAGAGCCACTCCTTGGCTGGGTCCTTCCCGGAGGGATATCTGGCTGGTTTCTGTGTTGAGACTCCCAACAGAGGCTCCACGGACCTTTTTGATTTGCATATTTCCCAGGGGGCAATGCACCCAGGATTTCACTGTCTTGAGCGCACTTGTTGGCTTCTGGCAGTATTTTCTTTGGCTGGTCTCCCCGAGATCAGTGATTGTTTTATTTCAAAAATCCTTAGCAGTTATTTAATTTTCATTTTTCATGTTTTCCATTTTTTCCAGTTAGCTAAATGTATTTTTCATTGTTTTAATATTCCTATAGCGGTTATGCTTTACCAATATTTCCTTGTAATGTAGTGTTTAGTGTGCAGCTTTTTCACTTTACTATAGTTATGTGTTTTTTAAGCTAGCACCAAGTTCACACACATGGGTGTTCCAGACAGTGTTTTTTCATTAACATCCCGAGCAGAGATGAGCAAATCAACTTGATGCAAATCCAATTTGTGAAAAACCTTTCGCAATTCGCGGAACCAGGCGATTTCAAGACATCAAATTTAGGATGAGGGTGTTTTATTCCATAAAACTGCAGAAAAAAACCTTCATAAATGAAGCCATTAAACTTTTCAATTGCGGGCTTTCAATTCCATTAATGACATCTCTGTTTCCCTAAGTCACAGTACTCTGGTGCTAAGGCAGATATTTCACAAAAACGTCTTACTTTTCATACATTGGATGAGATGCATTTTTGGACTTGATATAGGAGCAGGGAATTTACATCGTAGCTGTGTTATAGATGGCAGTATTTCTGGTCTTGGCAGCCATGGCGGTAAGGGCACAGGGAGTGGAAGCCAATTTGGTAGTGGTATTCTGAATCAGAGAAAATCTAGAGGTTGGACTCTGGAGGAGGAAGAGGGTGCTCATGACATTTCCCACATTGAGACAACTTCAAGCCAAATCAGTGATGATGTTAATGATGATAATGATTGTGTTGGACAGGACCCAGGAATCAGATCGGGGTGTCTAAAAGGTGATTTAGCTAGAGGAGAAAGCTTCTAAAGAATGGTACATACATTCAGCCAATTATTCTTCAAAGGACAGATCCACTTTTTTTTGCCCCAACTGTTGTGGTGTATGAGGCTCAACAGCATATAAAAGTTTTAGTTATGGTAAAGTTAGTGGAGATTTTAGGTGAATGAATTATTTTCCACATCCCCATCAGTTTATTCTTTGCCAGTAGGCCATGTCTGCAGGAGGAAATTAAGCCATGGAGTTCCAGAAAGAAATCAACTCAGAACTATAGATGTCGATCAGAACATGAAGCGACATCACATGCTTAATATTGGAAAAGAAAACTGCCCGGCAAAATAAGCAATTCTAAAACTGTCCACCTCCTTCTATGGTGGTATTTATGGTTACCAGAATATATGCCCAAGTACTACCTAATTGTCATCATCAGTGTAATCATCTTCATCTATTAGTTTCTGTATTCTTCCTCCTCTTCCTCCATTGCTTCATTAGTTATCTGAATATGTGGTTAGAAACAAAATTATGAGTCCAATCAATCATGTGTGGTAAGCCAAATCACACAAATTCACCATAATTGTTGCCATACCACATAGATCCTCCTACCGTTTGCAAAATGGTGGCATGCACTCAACATCGATGAAGAATATGCACTTGCTACTATATCTTAATGTAAACTGTCACTGCTTTCTACTCTCATGGGGGAGAGACTGTAGGCTGCTCCATGGAATTTTTTTGGAATGCAAAATCCACTCCATAATAATAACTACAGCCAGGAATAGTACATGTCCTTTTTGACCCATTAAGTCAATATTTTGAATAGTGACAAGGTCAGATAGCTACCATTAAGACCTTTACAGCAGGTGGAGCTTATGCACCTTCTACACTTCCACCCCATCCTCTTGAATGTACATAGTCCCATCTCCAAAAGCAACCGGGTACAATATTGTATCAAATGTCACACTGGATGGCTGCCCTTTAACATTTTGGCAACTTAGCAATTGACAATGCCAAAACCATTGTAGCTAGAATGTATTTAGACAAAGTAACACTTCCTCCAACTGAGAGCACTAGGAAGTTACGCTTCATCCTTCCAGTAAAAACAGTCTTTATTGAAAGTCCATTAAAAAACAGGGTGCAAATAGGAGGATATTAAAACCTGATGCTTTTCTGGTGCATGGAATCGCTTTTAATTTATGCAAGTGAATCATGGGAAAGCTACTTAAACATATAATGACAAATCCCAATGCCCATTGCAAAGAACCAATGATAAACTGGATACATACCAATATAAGAACAAACAAAATCTAAAGACAATATATAAACTAAAAATAATTATACAATACAAATATTTGCATACATATTGAAATAAGTACATAATGATCAGAATAATTTTTTTAGTAAATAAAAAATAATTTCTGAAATTCATACCATGGGAGAATTTGGTGTTTAAACAGAGGATCCAATATGCCTCTCGTGATATTATATTTTTTTACAGAACCCACTTCTGATGGGTGCTGAAAATTTTTCAATGGCATAACATCTAAAATGTGAAATGTCACTTTTAGGGATATTGACAAAATGCTTTGTTGCCCCTGAATATGAAGCATTGCAATTGTTGATGTTAGAAACCTGTTTCGCAATGCGTTTCTTTAGCTGTTTAGTGATATTACCTATGTATCTCACATTACATAAAACACATTCAATGGAATAAACTGTGATGGGAATTGCAGTTTGTGACATAATCATTCTCAGAAGGAATCGAAACACTTAGGTTTTTGTAAGTGAATACAAAGGCATTACAACGATTGGCAGCGCATTTGTCAAACCCTTTAAAAAAAGCCATGTTGGGTGGGTGGGAATATAAGGCTGGGAGAAACCGTAAAGATCTTCCTCTTCTTGCTACGCATCTGCAACCCCCCCTCAATTTTTTGTCTGACCATGTCATCTTGTTTCACAACTGATAGATATTTCAAAATTTAATTTTTTATGTGATAAAATTGTGTACTAAATTGGGTAGTAAATGTAACAGGAGACTTAGAAGTGTTGTTCTCAATTACATTTTAAAGACTACTGGTGTTGGAATCCCCATATAAAATTAAAAATCTGGTTTTAGATGTGCCTTATTGAAGGGCTGATTAATGAAGTGTCTGCCAAAACCCTGTCCCTTACCCTTTTTTTAATGATGGAGCCCTGAAGATTGAAGGTGGCATTACTGGAATAAGCATGTCTGGTCAGTAAAAATTTGCCATGAGGTATAGCTCGTGTGGTGTGTTGCAGATTGTAAATAATATGTTGCAGTGCCTCAAATGTCCTTACTTTGCAGTGGTGTTTCCACTTTATCACAGGAGAATTCACCTGTTAAAAGTGTATCTAAGAATGGTATCTGTTGGCTCAAAACGCGGTATAAATTGTACATTTTGGTACTCAAGTAGTTGACAGGCTGTATGATGCAATTTTCAGCATTATCATCATGAATAGAGATGAGCGAGCCGGTCGCGGTTCGGCTCGAGGTCGGTTCGCCGAATGGGGGTCCCGTTCGAGTTCGGTTCGTCGAACGTTCGACGAACCGAACTCGAACCAATAGGCTATAATGGGAGGCAATCACAAACACATAAAAATGCATTATAAATGTACACAAACAGTTAATAAACATTGCCATAACACTTACCGGTCTCCGTGATCCCTTCTGCACTCTGTCTCCTGCCGCTATTCCATCCGATGATCGCTGAATCCTCCCGGTGACGGCACTGCCAGCAGAGATACAGGACCTATCGTGACGTCAAAATAGCCATGTGACCAGTCACGTGGCTATTATCTCATTAGCTACAGACTGGTCACATGACTATGACGCGTCATGTAGGACCTGCGAGTGCATCTCTCTGGTACACGGTGCACATATGTGTATCGCCGTGTACCGGCGACATGCTCTAGCACACGGTCGACTCCTCGTTCCGTTAGGGAGCGGCTGACACAGCCGGTCATTAACGGAGATCACCGTTGCCATAGCAACGCAGTTAGCGGTGACGTCACCGCTAACCGCGGCTCCGAGAGCACCGTTGCTATGGTAACGCGTCTGTCAGCGTTACCGCTGTTACCGCTGACAGCCAGCACTGATAACTCACGGAGAGAAGGCTGCACGCTGCTTTCCGATTGTAGTGAGGATTGTAGTTAGGATGAGGTTCCCCAGCCCCAAGTGATGAGCTGGTGCACCTCATCCTCACTACAATCGTCACTACTACTACACTAGTGAGGATTGTAGTGAGGATGAGGTTCCCCAGCCCCAAGTGATGAGCTGGTGAACCTCATCCTCACTACAATCGTCACTACTACTACACTAGTGAGGATTGTAGTGAGGATGAGGTTCCCCAGCCCCAAGTGATGAGCTGGTGAACCTCATCCTCACTACAATCGTCACTACTACTACACTAGAAAGAAAGAAGACAGAAGAGCAGGATCGTGAAGGGCTGACAGGGGGTAATAAAGATGGAGTCTCTAATGTGTCTGTGTATTTATTTCTATTAAAGTATTTTTTCTCTGTGTGGTGTTTTTTTTAACCCTTTATTGGAGATTCTTAATGGACGGGTCAAACGTGCCTGACATTAAGAATCTCTTGCTTAATACTGGCTAGTAAAACAAAGCCAGTATTAACTCATGATTACCCAACAAGCCACCCGGCTCCAGGGCTGTTGGAAGAGTTGGATACAGCGCCAGATGATGGCGCTTCTATGAGAGCGCCATTTTCTGGGACGGCTGCGGACTGAAATCCGCAGCAGAGGCGCCCAGAAACCTCGGGCTAACCTGTGCTGCGGATTCCAATTCCCAGCTGCCTAGTTGTACCCGGCTGGACACAAAAATGGGGCGAAGCCCACGTCATTTGTTTTTTAATTATTTCATGAAATAAGTGAAATAATTAAAAAAAAACGGGCTTCCCTATATTTTTGGTTCCCAGCCGGGTACAAATAGGCAACTGGGGGTTGGAAGCAGCCCGTGGCTGCCTGCTGTACCTGACTAGTATACAAAAATATGGCGAAGCCCACGTCATTTTTTTGGTGGGCAAAAAAATTCTGCATACAGTCCTGGATGGAGTATGCTGAGCCTTGTAGTTCTGCAGCTGCTGTCTGCTCTTCTCCATACAGACAGACAGCAGCTGTAGAACTACAAGGCTCAGCATACTCCATCCAGGACTGTATGCAGAAGTTTTTTGCCCCCTGAAAAAATTATATGGGCTTCGCCATATTTTTGTATGCTAGCCAGGTACAGCAGGCAGGTACGGCTGCCCCCAACCCCCAGTTGTCTATTTGTACCCGGCTGGGAACCAAAAATAAAGGGAAGCCCTTTTTTTATTATTTCATGAATTTCAAGAAATAATTAGAAAACAAATGACGTAGGCTTCGCCCCATTTTTGTGTCCAGCCAGGTACAACTAGGCAGCTGGGGATTGGAATCCGCAGCACAGGTTGGCCTGAGCTTTCTGGGCCCCACTGCTGCGAATTGCAGTCTGCAGCCGCCTCAGAAAATGGCATTTTCATAGAAGCGCCATCTTCTGGAGGTGTATCCAACTCTTCCAGCACCTGCCTGCTATACCTGGCTAGCATACAAAAATATGGCGAAGCTCACGTCTTTTTTTTGTAGTTTTTTGGCAAAAAAAATAAAAAATGCTTCCCTGGATTTTCCATTGCCAGTGAAGGTAACACCAAGCAGTGGGGGTTAGCAGCCAGTAGCTGCTTGGATTACCCTTAGCTAGCAATACAAAAAATGCAGCGGGAGCCCATATATATTTTTTTTAATTATTTATTTAAATAACTAAAAATAAAATGGGCTTCCCTGAATTTTGATTGCTGGACATCACAGTGCTGTAAAAATAAATCTTTAAAAAAATGACGTAGTGCTCAGCGGTATTTTTGATTCTCAGCGCAGATAAAGCAGACGGCTATGGGTTTCCACCCCCATCTGCCTGCCGTTACCTTGGTTGGCAATCAAAATACATAAAGTAATAATCATAAAGTAACATGTGCAGTAGGTGTAGAGCTACAGTATGCATGGCAGAGCTAATGGGTAGACCGACAATAGAAAAAGAACGGAGAAAAAGTGGAGAAAAAGTGGAGAAAAAGTGGAGAAATAAATGGAGAAAAAGTGGAGAAAAAATGGAGAAAAAATGGAGAAAAAAATGGAGAAAAAGTGGAGAAAAAATGGAGAAAAAGTGGAGAATAAGTGGAGAAAAAGTGGAGAAAAAGTGGAGAAAAAGTGGAGAAAAAAATGGAGAAAAAGTGGAGAAAAAAATGGAGAAAAAGTGGAGAAAAAGTGGAGAAAAAGTGGAGAAAAAGTGGAGAAAAAAATGGAGAAAAAGTGGAGAAAAAGTGGAGCACCCTTTGGTGCCTTTCATGTGGCACTAAGGGGTGCTTAGCTTTGTATTTAGCCAAAAAAATGAAAAAAAAAATGACGTAGGGTTCCCCCTAGTTTTGTAGCCAGCTAGGGTAAAGCAGACGGCTGCAGCCTGCAGACCACAGCTGGCAACCTCACCTTGTCTGGTAATCCAAAACTGAGGGCACCCCACGCTGTTATTTTAAATTAAATAAATAATTAAAAACAAAAAACACGTAAGGGTCCCCCAAAATTGGATCACCAGCCAAGGTAAAGCAGACAGCTGGGGCCTGATATTCTCAGACTAGGGAGGTCCATGGTTATTGGACTCTCCCCAGCCTAAAAATAGCAGGCCGCAGCCTCCCCAGAAGTGGCGCATCCATTAGATGCTCCAATCCTGGTGCTTCGCCCCAGCTCATCCCGCTCCCTGGTGCGGTGGCAAACGGGGTAATATATGGGGTTAATACCAGATGTGTAATGTCACCTGGCATCAAGCCCTGGGGTTGGTGAGGTCAGGCGTCTGTCAGATACCCGACATCACCAACCCAGTCAGTAATAAAAAAAATAGACGACAAACACATTTTTATTTGAAAAAACACTCCCCAAAACATTCTCTCTTTAACCAATTTATTAGAATGAAAAAAAAATCCAGGTCTGGTGTAATCCAAGGGGTTGTCATGACGATCCACACTGTCCCAGTCAATGAAGAGCAGGATGTTCCCCATTGGCTGGGAGAGCAGTGCAGTGACCTGAGCTAACATCAATGGGTCAGCCCAGGTCACTGCAGGGCATGACAAGTGCTGCTGTCAGCGAGGTTCATTACCTGCGCTGATCTCCAGCACACTGACAGCCCCTGTCACTGAGTTCAATGACCGGCGCCTTCACACCAAGTATCGCGAGAGGCCCGTGACGTCACCGCTAGTCAGTCTCGGGTCGGAAGCGAGAGAAGGTGATGTGACAAGCGGCGGCCATGGAGGACAGTGACAGCGCTGAGGTCGGGATGGCGGGACTTCATCACCGCAGGTAAGCCGAGCGGGACCATGTGTGTTTGTTTGTCTGTGCGTGTGTGTGTACGTGTGTACATGCCGCGGGCAGGAGGGGGCGGAGCGAGCTGAGCGGGGAAGTGTGGGCTTCCTGCACGTAACTAGGATAAACATCGGGTTACTAACCAAAGCGCTTTGGTTGGATACCCGATGTTTATATTGGTTACCAGCTTCTGGCAGGCTGCCAGCGATGGCTCCTGCACACTGTAGCTGTAAAAAGCCCTGCTTTTTGCTGCTAGAACCATTCTCGAACGTATCTAGAACTATCGAGTTTTTGCAAAAAGCTCGAGTTCTAGTTCGATCTCGAACAGCCCCCAAAATCACTCGAGCCTAGAACTGGAGAACCTCGAACCGCGAACCGCGCTCAACTCTTATCATGAAATACATTTTTTTTTTTGCTGATTCACCAGTCAGTTTGTAAGTAGATTGATCCACTCCTCTCTACTGGTTACCTACAGCCATGTATAATGCACAAGAAATACATTGGAGAAAAACTGGATGATAACAAGAAATATTACCTATGATAAGAATATAGCTTAAAACTAAGAAGAGTAAATAATCACCCCAAAAAATACATGATAAAATACATTGAATTTTATTGAGACATATTAAAATAGATATCAAAAAAATAATGGGGAGGAGCCAGACACTCGCGAAATCTGCGAGATATACTTGTTTATAGCCACTATGAGAAAAAACAATGCCTTAAAAAATCTAACCCCACGCTTTGGGGATTTTTCCCATGTGGCCTGTGCAAGGCATGCGGCGATTGTACTAAGGCTAAGACCTTCAAAAACTTTGATGGATCTGTTATATATGACATCCGTAAAACTCTCACCTGCTCCTCTACGGGGATTGTATATGTGGCTGAATGCCCATGCTCCAAAATCTATGTGGGTCTCAAGACACGGGAGATGAAAATACGAGTGCTTGAACATCTTAGGGACATCAAAAATGCCAAGACGGTTGAGGATAATACCCTTCTAAAAAGCATACCCAGGCATTTTAAAATGTTCCATCCGTGCAATCCCAATGGCCTTAAATTCAAGGCCATTGATCAAGTCAATCTAGAACCAAGGGGTGGCAATATGGGTCATGTTTTAGCAAAGGTGGAATGTAGGTGGATTTACCACCTTGGCTCAATGTCCCCATATGGCCTTAATGAAAGCCATGGATATGGGTCTGTTTTGAAAGATTAAAGGTAGTGATCAATATCCTCCACAATTTTCTTTTCGTTTTCTAGATGAGTTTTGTCTTAATAAATTTGACAGATTATGTAAATTCAGGAAGTTTTTTTATGGATGGGTTGATTTTAATTATGTGTTGCTTGTTTTGTTTTTATGAGCACTAATTAATTATTTTTATTACTAGAAATTCTCTAACATCGGGTCTGTAGTGATCAAATGATTAAAGGGACGATGAGGGATTCAGAGATGAGAAACCTTCGTGATCATAAAACAACTTTACTATCATGAAGAGAATTCGCGGCATTTCGGTCAAAATTTTTTTTTTTCTAATCACGCAACAGAAAAGAAGACTGCCAAATACCACTTACTTTTCCTTTTTCTTGAGTCTGTATTCCATTTGGGGAGTAGGGGCGGCTTCGTGCCTGCTAATGATCCGGTCGGCTATGCGGCGAGTTGGGTCGCTTATGTGGTCTGCTGGGGTGTGCACGCTGTGATCACTCTGGAAGTGGCCTGTGTGCGGATGTCGGTGGATCGTGTCTGCGGCCCCTCGTGTCACGTCGCCGACAGGGTTGCTGGCAATATTGTGTGAGCGAGGCAGCCTATATATATATATATATATATATATATTCCTATGGGGTCTATGTACTTATATTATGATATTTCAACTAATTAATTTTGCCCTATGACAAAACCACATTGTGATGTAAGATGGGCTCGAGTTTATAGCATATTGTACTTTTATAAATTGTGTGATCATTCATGTTTATATTCATGCTCCT
Organism: Anomaloglossus baeobatrachus; assembly: GCF_048569485.1. Taxonomy (NCBI): domain Eukaryota; kingdom Metazoa; phylum Chordata; class Amphibia; order Anura; family Aromobatidae; genus Anomaloglossus; species Anomaloglossus baeobatrachus. The sequence goes on along the minus strand of NC_134362.1, from coordinate 149,183,296 downwards.
GGTTCTGACGCACTAGCTATAGTACTGAGATACTGTATGTGCATATATATATGTAAATGAATTGTTTTTTCTGGACAATATGACGACCCTTTATGAATATGTATCTATTTTAATTTAATATAATCTGGGCATATTATGAATTTCTGACATACTCTAAATGACTAAATCTTCTGTGATATGAATTTTTTGATTGGATGAGACATATTAGCGAAGTTTTCATGTCAGCTTGTGTATGGGTGATGCGCATGCGTGTTCCCCGCTCCTCAAACTTCCATTATGTGTGCACTAGGAGTTCGCGTGCATTTCACGCATGCGTCTCGGCGCGCGCAATTAGGAAGTTCATTTTTTGAGGCAAGCGGTAACACTGTCATGCGCTAAGAGCCCCAACACAACACTGACAGACAACAACAACACGCCCTCATCGTAATACTGACGTGTAATAGCACGCCCCCCTTTACAATATGATGGAAACTATTGGTCACTGACCTGTATATTAGTAGCAACAACTTCCCTACCCGACATGCCCCTCTTGAAAAAGCAGGCGTGAAACGTATGTACGTCGGGGAGAGGAGAGGTTTACCCACCGCTCAGATAAAAACACTGTCTTCATGTAGTTTTTTTGTCTCTTAAACTTCGGATTGTCATGTTTATTAGTGATGAGCGAGCATGCTTGTAACTACTCGGTACTCGCACGAGTATCGCTGTACTCGGGCTGCTCGGCGGGGACCGAGTAATCTCGCGATACTCGTGCTGTACTCGTGGTCTTCATTTCTGCATGTTGGCGCTCTTTTGAGAGCCAGCCCTCATGCAGGGATTGGCTGGCACACCACTGCAATGCCACAGCCCTGTTAGTTGTGGAATTGCAGTGATTGGCCGGCCTGCACAGCGTGACCGAGCCTTTATACCGGCCGGCGCGCTGTGCTCTGCTCACAGCTATCCAGACAGTCAGTGCAGGGAGAGTGTCGCTGATTCAGGGAAAGCTTTGCGGCCCTTTATAGCTTTTTCAGTTGCAGGGCTGCAAACAGTGTGACCAAAAGTCCTTCTCAGGACTATTCTAGTTGTATACAGGCAGGCAGGGTATAGCCAGGTCGGAGTACAATAGCAGAGTCCTTCTCAGGACTATTGTTGCTATATACAGGCAGGGTATAGCCAGGTCTGAATACAGGCTAGTGACCAAAAGAGTCCTTGTCAGGACTATTGTACCAGTATACAGGCAGGCAGGCAGGCAGGGTAGTGGTGACCGTATACCAGCCTTCATCATATCTGGGGCTGGTGTACACAGTGTAAAACAGTCCAGATAGTGTCTGACTTGTCTGTAATTGTCGCTCCCCAAAAAAACCTGTTAGGTTCTTATTGCGTCCGTGCTTGGTTTTTAAAACCGCACGTGTGTGCCTGTTGGTGGCAGCGTACGGGTGCACTTGTGTGCAATTTCCAGAAACTTTGATATAACGCACAAGTAGTGAATATACACGTCAGCAGTGCACAGCATTGCAAAATGCGCAAGGGCATTGGCAAGGAACAAGGAAGTGGACGTGATGGTGGTGCAGGCAGAGGCCGAGGTCGTGGGCAAGCTCTAATTTCGCCACAACAAAGGGCCACATCTAGTCGCTCGCACGTCCTGTCCCAAATTCTTGGGGACCGCAGCAGTACACCGCTCTTGAACCAAGACCAGTGTCAACAGGTTGTTAGTTGGATAGCAGATAATGCTTCCAGTCAGATTGGCACCACCACAAACACTCTGTCTTCCACACGGTCAAGTGTCAGTAGCCGTGATACTGCACCGCACATTTCTGAACCTGATCCTCCTTCCTACCACCAGGCTGAGTACACGTCCTCCTCGGACATTAATGATCCCACACTTGGACACTCGGAAGAGCTGTTCACGTTTCCATTCACACATTCTGGCCTCTCGCCAGCTCATATTGAAGTGGGTCATGAGGAGATCGTCTGTACAGATGGCCAAATATTTGAGCAGCCACGTTCTCACGAAGTTGGCAACGTGTCTCAACAAGTGGTGGACGATGATGAGACACAATTGTCAGGAAGTCAGGAGGAGGAGCAGGGTGCGGAAGAGGAAGACGACGTGGTGGATGATCCAGTAACTGACCCAACCTGGCAGGAGGATATGCAGAGCGAGGACAGCAGTGCACAGGGGGAGGGAGGCGTAGCATCACAACAGGCAGTAAGAAGCAGGGTGGTGGCCCCAGGCAGAAGTCAGGCAACCGTTCCCCGGAACAACACGACGACACAAGGTGCCTGTACAAATGTTAGGTCTTCCCAAGTCTGGCAGTTTTTTAAGTTGGATCCAGATGATTCAAAAAAGGCCATTTGCAACACCTGCCGTGCCAGCATCAGCAGGGGTACCAAAACTAGCAGCCTGACCACCACCAGCATGATCAGGCACATGTCAGCCAAGCACCCGACTTTGTGGGAAGTACAACAGAGTCGAGGAGCAGTGCTTGCTGATGTCACTGCTACGTCTTCGCTGGTTGTGCATGCGAGCCAATCCCCTGTCCATGCTGCCTGCGAACAAGCCTCCTCCACTCCTGCACCTGCAGTTGCCTACGCAGAAAGAACACCATCATCAAGCACGTCCTTGTCCCAGCGCAGCGTTCAGTTATCCATTCAGCAAACCTTTGAACGCAGGCGCAAATACACTGCCAACACCCCACATGCCACAGTTCTAAATGCTAACATTTCGCGACTGCTTGCGCTGGAAATGTTGCCTTTTAGGCTGGTGGAGACAGAAGCATTCCGTGACCTGATGGCGGCAGCTGTCCCACGTTACTCGGTCCCCAGCCGCCACTATTTCTCCCGGTGTGCCGTCCCCGCGTTACATAACCACGTGTCACAAAACATCACACGTGCCCTGAACAACGCTGTTTCACCCAAGGTCCACCTAACCACAGACACGTGGACAAGTGCTTGTGGGCAAGGCCGCTACATCTCGTTGACGGCACACTGGGTTAATATTGTGGAAGCTGGGACCCAGTCTGAGCGAGGGACGGAACACGTCCTTCCCACACCAAGGTTTGCAGGCCCTACCTCAGTCAGTGTTTCACCCACACTCTACAGCTCCGGAATGTCATGCTCTTCAGCCTCCTCCTCCTCCTGCGCATCCTCATCCACTGTACCCTCCACACCAGTCACAAGCTGGAAGCACTGCAGCACTGCCTCGGCGAAGCGGCAACAGGCTGTGCTGAAGCTAATCTGCATAGGTGACAAACCCCACAATGCAGAAGAGCTGTGGACAGCTCTGAAACAGCAGGCAGATCACTGGCTCACACCTCTGAACCTAAAGCCAGGAAAGGTCGTGTGCGACAATGGCCGGAACCTGGTGGCGGCTTTGAGGCGAGGCCAGCTGACACATGTTCCATGCGTGGCCCATGTGCTCAACCTCGTGGTTCAGCGGTTTCTAAAGTCATACCCAGAGCTGTCTGATCTGCTGGTAAAAGTTCGCCGCCTGTCTGCACATTTTCGAAAGTCACCTACTGCTTCAGCCGGCCTTGCCGGCTTTCAGCGCAGTTTGCATCTTCCGGCTCACAGACTGGTGTGTGATGTCCCCACGCGTTGGAATTCAACTCTGCACATGTTGGTCAGGATATGTGAGCAGAAGAGGGCAGTTGTTGAGTACCTGCATCACCTAAGCCGTCGGGAAATGGGTCAAACTCCACACATAACACCTGAGGAGTGGAGATGGATGTCAGACCTATGTACCATCCTCCAAAACTTTGAGGACTCCACCAAGATGGTGAGTGGTGATGACGCCATTATTAGCGTCACCATACCGCTACTCTGCCTTCTAAAACGGTCTCTGCTGAAAAACAAACATGATGCATTGCAGGCGGAGCGCGATGAGTTGCAGCAAGAAACAGTAGTGGGTGTGGGTGATAACACACAGCCCAGCCTCGTCTCATCACAACGTGCAGTGGAGGACTATGACGAGGAGGAGGATGAAGACATGGAGCAACTCTCCGGCCAAATTGAGGATATGACATGCACACCAGTCATATCCTCGGTTCAGCGTGGCTGGCCAGAGGACAGGGTAGATGAGGAGGAGGAGGAGGAGGACAGCATGTTCAGTCATCTTGTTGGTCAGGCTACTGAAGTCCTGGCTGTTAAGAGTCTGGCGCACATGGCTGACTTTATGGTAAGCTGCCTGTCTCGTGACCCTCGCGTTAAGAACATCTTGGCCGACAATCATTACTGGTTGGTAACACTGTTAGACCCACGCTACAAGGAGAACTTTTTGTCTCTTATTCCCGTGGAGGAGAGGTCAACCAAAATGCAGCAGTTCCGGAAGGCCATAGTCACGGAAGTAGGCAAAGCATTCCCCTCACAAAACGCTAGCGGCATAGGTCAGGAATCAGTGGACAACCGAGGCGTACAGCCGAGAGAGGCACAAGTCCAATCCGCCAGAGGTAGGGGAACAGTCTTTAAGATGTGGGACAGTTTTCTCAGCCCCTCACGTACCACAGCCCCTGAGGTGCGGGGTAGTGCCACAAGAAATCCTAAGTTTGCCCAGATGCTGAAGGAGTACCTTGCAGATCGAACAACTGTACTCCGACATTCCTCTGTGCCTTACAATTATTGGGTATCCAAGCTGGACACGTGGCATGAATTGGCTCTCTACGCCTTGGAAGTCCTGGCCTGCCCTGCTGCTAGCGTTTTGTCAGAGCGTGTTTTTAGTGCCGCAGGTGGAATCATTACAGATAAACGCACCCGCCTGTCAACTGAAAATGCTGACAGGCTGACTCTGATCAAGATGAACAAGGGTTGGATTGGGCCAGACTTCACCACACCACCAGCAAATGAGAGCGGAATTTAAAGTTTGCCATGTACCTCCACTCACCCATGGGTACACACTTCTGGACTTTGGATAATCGCTGGACTGCTCCTCCTTCTCCTCATGCGCCACCATGATGATGACCGTTACAAATTGCAATACTTAGGCCTTTGTTTCAGGTATACCCCCAGTGGTAAATTTTTTCGCCCATTCTTTGCAGAATGGACATTACAACGACAGGAGACCCGCTCCTTTGCAATGGGAACAATGTTTTGAGGCCCTCATGCACGTCTCTACCCAGGGACAACGTGGAGCCTCCCAATTTTTGGCTGCCCTGCCTAAGGGCTATACTATAATACACCCACTTCCTGACAATGGACACTTAATGTTTTGAGGCCCTCATGCACGTCTCTACCCAGGGACAATGTGGAGCCTCCCAATTTTTGGCTGCCCTGCCTAAGGGCTATACTATAATACACCCACTTCCTGACAATGGACACTTAATGTTTTGAGGCCCTCATGCACGTCTCTACCCAGGGACAATGTGGAGCCTCCCAATTTTTGGCTGCCCTGCCTAAGGGCTATACTATAATACACCCACTTCCTGACAATGGACACTTAATGTTTTGAGGCCCTCATGCACGTCTCTACCCAGGGACAACGTGGAGCCTCCCAATTTTTGGCTGCCCTGCCTAAGGGCTATACTACAATAGACCCACTTCCTTACAATGGGCACTTCAGGTTTACAGGCCATCATGCACGTCTCTATCCAGGGACAATGTGGAGCCTCCCAATTTTTGGCTGCCCTGCCTAAGGGCTATACTACAATAGACCCACTTCCTTACAATGGGCACTTCAGGTTTACAGGCCATCATGCACGTCTCTATCCAGGGACAACGTGGAGCCTCCCAATTTTTGGCTGCCCTGGCAAAGGGCTATACTAAAATAGACCCACTTCCTTACAATGGGCACTTCAGGTTTACAGGCCATCATGCACATCTCTATCCAGGGACAACGTGGAGCCTCCCAATTTTTGGCTGCCCTGGCAAAGGGCTATACTAAAATAGACCCACTTCCTTACAATGGGCACTTCAGGTTTACAGGCCATCATGCACGTCTCTATCCAGGGACAACGTGGAGCCTCCCAATTTTTGGCTGCCCTGGCAAAGGGCTATACCAAAATAGACCCACTTCCTTACAATGGGGACTTCAGGTTTACAGGCCATCATGCACGTCTCTATCCAGGGACAACGTGGAGCCTCCCAATTTTTGGCTGCCCTGGCAAAGGGCTATACTAAAATAGACCCACTTCCTTACAATGGGCACTTCAGGTTTACAGGCCATCATGCACGTCTCTATCCAGGGACAACGTGGAGCCTCCCAATTTTTGGCTGCCCTGGCAAAGGGCTATACTAAAATAGACCCACTTCCTTACAATGGGCACTTCAGGTTTACAGGCCATCATGCACGTCTCTATCCAGGGACAACGTGGAGCCTCCCAATTTTTGGCTGCCCTGGCAAAGGGCTATACTAAAATAGACCCACTTCCTTACAATGGGCACTTCAGGTTTACAGGCCATCATGCACGTCTCTATCCAGGGACAACGTGGAGCCTCCCAATTTTTGGCTGCCCTGGCAAAGGGCTATACTAAAATAGACCCACTTCCTTACAATGGGCACTTCAGGTTTACAGGCCATCATGCACGTCTCTATCCAGGGACAATGTGGAGCCTCCCAATTTTTGGCTGCCCTGCCTAAGGGCTATACTACAATAGACCCACTTCCTTACAATGGGCACTTCAGGTTTACAGGCCATCATGCACGTCTCTATCCAGGGACAACATGGAGCCTCCCAATTTTTGGCTGCCCTGGCAAAGGGCTATACTAAAATAGACCCACTTCCTTACAATGGGCACTTCAGGTTTACAGGCCATCATGCACGTCTCTATCCAGGGACAACGTGGAGCCTCCCAATTTTTGGCTGCCCTGGCAAAGGGCTATACTAAAATAGACCCACTTCCTTACAATGGGCACTTCAGGTTTACAGGCCATCATGCACATCTCTATTCAGGGACAATGTGGAGCCTCCCAATTTTTGGCTGCCCTGCCTAAGGGCTATACTACAATAGACCCACTTCCTTACAATGGGCACTTCAGGTTTACAGGCCCTCATGCACGTCTGTATGCAGGGGCATTGGTGAACCTCACAATTTTGGACTGCCCTGGCAAAGGAAAATACTACAAAGACTCACTTCCTCAAAATGGGCACATTAGACTCAAGAGGCCTTCATGTACGTCTCTTCTCAGGGACATCGGAGTGCCACACAATGTTTTCACGTAAAATCTTACATGTATTAATCTCAAAAAGTAACATACACCAGCTCTATCTCACTATTGGGTATGTGCCCTTAACATTTCTGCCATGAAAAATCATTTTGGGGTCATTTTGGAAGGTTTTCTGGTGAGTCCGTAAAAATGGCGTGAAACGCGGACAAAATTGTTCACAGCTGTGACTTTTGAGTGATAAATGCTTCAAGGGGTCTTCCCCATGCTGTTGCCATGTCCTTTGAGCACTCTTCTGAGACTTTTGTGACATTTTTAGGGTTTCTACATGCTGCCGGGGGGTCATTTCACAAAAATACTCGGGTCTCCCATAGGATAACATTGGGCTCGTTGCTCGGCCCGAGTACACGAGTTCTTGGGAGGCTCGGCCCGAGCTTCGAGCACCCGAGCTTTTTAGTACTCGCTCATCACTAATGTTTATCTATTGATGCAGCACGATCTAACAGCTTCCCGTTATCAGCAGGTTACCGCTACTGTTGTAGTTTATAATCTAAAAGTTTGCCACTAATACAAGTGAATAACTTTAGAATATATGCCCATCAGCTGATTAGTTAGTCGTGACTGGTATGTCTATGTATGAAGTCTATTGCTTCGAACTTGATTTGATTATGAAAGCTGTGTAGCTCCACTCATTCATCGGCTGATGAGATTGGTATTCCTACTATTCTTTTTTGACTACTTGCCTTGTAAAAGACAGAAATTGTTTTAGAAAATATGGCCGGTGAACATGTGTGCATTTTCTCTTAGCAAAATATAAAAAAATACTCAATGAAATGTCTGAGTTATTATAATCAAATATTTATTGTTGGATTATTTAAAGAATTGGCACTAGTGCACTTTAACACTCAGAAAATGATTGATAGGCATTGGATTTGATTGAGTATACGATGACCTGGCAAGATGTCTATATATTTGAATTATTTTGCACTATTTATACTCCTAGAGACAAGTTAAGAACTTTTTGTAACCTGAGCGTTTTCATATGGGCTTAATAGCCGACTCCTCTGCGGTGTGTTTTCTTGTTTGAATAAAAATATTTGTCACAATAAAAATATTTTGAATTTATTCTGGAATTTTCTGATGATTTTGTAGCGTTTTTTCATACTTATACCCAGGTTGTTTTACCAGAGGGTAATTTTTGTGAAATTGTCGTCTTTTATGAAAGCTTTTTGACTACTATTGGACATTTTGTGTTTCTATATTTAATAAATGTCTGATAAAATGCATAGTATTATAATATATTATATAAAAAATATTTTTTTATTTAAAAAAAATATTAATTACAAAATCAGACATTTAACATACAAATGTGCAAAAGGGTACCACATGAGTTAAAGAGGAGTATGGGGAATCTTCATCTCAAGTGGTCACCCTTTGCACATTTGTTTGTTAAATGTCTAAAATTTGTAATTAATATTTTTTTTATACATTTTAAATAAAAATATTGTAATACTATGCACGTTACAAGATATTTATTAAATATATGCTAATAATGTGTTTTTTCTACCCACTATTATATTCATATCTATTTTAATATGTGTCAGTAAAATGCAATCTATTTTATCATATATTGAATTTTTGGGGGATTATTAACCTTTCTTAAGCCTGCTTTACACGCTCCAATGTATCTTACAATGTGTCGGCGGGGTCACGTCGTAAGTGACGCACATCCGGCATTGTAAGGTATATTGCAGTGTGTGACAGGTACGTGCGATTGCGATTGAATGGTAAAACGTTCATCGCATACACATTATACCTTTCTCTAGAATTGCACGTCAGATTGTTCATTGTACCCGGGGTAGCACACATCGCAGTGTGTGACACCCCGGGAATGATGAACATATCTTACCAGCGTCCTGGGGCTCCAGGCCCACAATGCGTAAGGAAGGAGGTGGGCGGGATGTTTATGTCCCGCTCAGCTCCGCCCCTCCGCTTCTATTGGCCGGCTGCCGCATGACGTCGATGTGACGCCGAATTTTCCTCCCACTCCAGGAAGTGGACATTTGCCGCCCACATCGAGGTCGTATGGAGGCTCGGCCCGAGCTTCGAGCACCCGAGCTTTTTAGTACTCGCTCATCACTAATGTTTATCTATTGATGCAGCACGATCTAACAGCTTCCCGTTATCAGCAGGTTACCGCTACTGTTGTAGTTTATAATCTAAAAGTTTGCCACTAATACAAGTGAATAACTTTAGAATATATGCCCATCAGCTGATTAGTTAGTCGTGACTGGTATGTCTATGTATGAAGTCTATTGCTTCGAACTTGATTTGATTATGAAAGCTGTGTAGCTCCACTCATTCATCGGCTGATGAGATTGGTATTCCTACTATTCTTTTTTGACTACTTGCCTTGTAAAAGACAGAAATTGTTTTAGAAAATATGGCCGGTGAACATGTGTGCATTTTCTCTTAGCAAAATATAAAAAAATACTCAATGAAATGTCTGAGTTATTATAATCAAATATTTATTGTTGGATTATTTAAAGAATTGGCACTAGTGCACTTTAACACTCAGAAAATGATTGATAGGCATTGGATTTGATTGAGTATACGATGACCTGGCAAGATGTCTATATATTTGAATTATTTTGCACTATTTATACTCCTAGAGACAAGTTAAGAACTTTTTGTAACCTGAGCGTTTTCATATGGGCTTAATAGCCGACTCCTCTGCGGTGTGTTTTCTTGTTTGAATAAAAATATTTGTCACAATAAAAATATTTTGAATTTATTCTGGAATTTTCTGATGATTTTGTAGCGTTTTTTCATACTTATACCCAGGTTGTTTTACCAGAGGGTAATTTTTGTGAAATTGTCGTCTTTTATGAAAGCTTTTTGACTACTATTGGACATTTTGTGTTTCTATATTTAATAAATGTCTGATAAAATGCATAGTATTATAATATATTATATAAAAAATATTTTTTTATTTAAAAAAAATATTAATTACAAAATCAGACATTTAACATACAAATGTGCAAAAGGGTACCACATGAGTTAAAGAGGAGTATGGGGAATCTTCATCTCAAGTGGTCACCCTTTGCACATTTGTTTGTTAAATGTCTAAAATTTGTAATTAATATTTTTTTTATACATTTTAAATAAAAATATTGTAATACTATGCACGTTACAAGATATTTATTAAATATATGCTAATAATGTGTTTTTTCTACCCACTATTATATTCATATCTATTTTAATATGTGTCAGTAAAATGCAATCTATTTTATCATATATTGAATTTTTGGGGGATTATTAACCTTTCTTAAGCCTGCTTTACACGCTCCAATGTATCTTACAATGTGTCGGCGGGGTCACGTCGTAAGTGACGCACATCCGGCATTGTAAGGTATATTGCAGTGTGTGACAGGTACGTGCGATTGCGATTGAATGGTAAAACGTTCATCGCATACACATTATACCTTTCTCTAGAATTGCACGTCAGATTGTTCATTGTACCCGGGGTAGCACACATCGCAGTGTGTGACACCCCGGGAATGATGAACATATCTTACCAGCGTCCTGGGGCTCCAGGCCCACAATGCGTAAGGAAGGAGGTGGGCGGGATGTTTATGTCCCGCTCAGCTCCGCCCCTCCGCTTCTATTGGCCGGCTGCCGCATGACGTCGATGTGACGCCGAATTTTCCTCCCACTCCAGGAAGTGGACATTTGCCGCCCACATCGAGGTCGTATGGACGGGTAAGTACGTGTGACGGGGGGTAATCGTTTGTCCGGCACGTTCAACAAATTGAACGTGCTACACATACGATGGGGGCGTTGCAAATCGCATACGATATCGTATGCGAAATTGCAACGTGTAAAGCAGGCTTTAGTATGTAGCTATTGCCATGTATATTGATGACGCTCAATTTGACATCCGTATAAAATTGAGCTATCTGGAAAAAATTGTGTAGTTGTAAAGTCAAATTTAAAAGAAAAATTCTTCCTCTCCAATAGGGAGGAGGGATCCTGCCAAGGATCTGATCAGTTCAGAATCACCGATCCCGCCTTAAATCGCTGATTGCATCAGCAATCCTAGCCAAAACCATTAAATTTAATGGTAGGCAAAAGTGATGTTTTGTAAAATAGTGTAGAGGGGGCTGTAAAAGAAAGAAAATAAAAAAGCATTAACGCAATACATACTTATCGAATCTCCCCACCGCTGCAGCGCTACTTACAGGTCTGCTAATTATCACTCTTACATATTCACTGCTTTCCCCTTCCACCTGTGACTCTAATTAGCTGCCTTTGGACCATGCCCCTGTAAGGGGGTGTAGGGCTCGGCCACCCCGAACCTGTGTGTATGCTGTATATATAATGTAATGTCTAAAGTCTGTTATAGTATAATGTAATGTGTTTAAACGGCCACTATGTGGCAACGGTGTGTGGGCTGCTTCCCTGGTACTCCTGGGCTAGAGGGGGACAGTGAGAGGGCGGAGTATAGTTTGAAAAAGAGCGGTTAGAAAACAGTTGTTGAGGAGAGTCCCTGATGGAGAGGAGTACACTGCGTCTGTGAGAGGCGTAGTGAAGAAAAAGTCCAGCAAGATTGATTTGGCATGACCTTCTGGGCCGAATCCAGGTTTTTTTTTACGTGCAGAGCGGTCCAGAAAAGGGTGGCTATTCCCTGATGGAGATCTTACAAATCTTCTCAGTGAAAAATTGGTCAGTGAGCCTTTAGATGGAAGAGTGGTCCTGACTGACTGAAAAGATGGTAAAGTCTACCATAGTTAGTGAAACTGAAGGGAGGAGGAGGAGATTGGCAAGCCCGAATACCAGAGAAATGGTCAGACGGAATATATGTACAGAAAATGAAAATTTGTTGAAAAAGATAAAGACATTCCCTGTAACATTCAAGTAATGTGCCCACCTAAGGCGAGATTGCCAAGTAAATGGTGCTTGTGTTCAGTAAAGACTGGGTCCATGTGTGGTGTTTGTGGACGCTGGGAACTGCTGTGTTCAGCAGCTGGGAAATGGCCCAGAAGAAACAAGAAACAGTCCTGGCCTCCGGCCGTAAGTGGAGTGCCCCGCACCACAAGTCCCATCAACCCTACCCCTTTATTAGACAGATGGTTGCGGTGAAAAGAAGTGACCTAGGGCTGTGCTGCAGCCTGAAGGCAGTAACTGCCACGACTGCCAGAGCATCCCGCCACCCATCTAATACCCCCACCCTCTGAGACAGCATCTGTGATTGGTTGGAATTACATACGCTGTCTGTGTCCTTATAATGGTATAAAAAAATAAATAATTACATTTAAAAAAAATGTTGCAGGGTTCCCTTGTATTGTGATAACAGAACAGATAAAGCCATGGCTACAGGCTGCAGCCCCAGCGGTGCGCTTATTGTGTCTGTGTATCAAAATTGGAGGAAACACATGCAGCTTATTTTTAATATATAAATAAATAAATAATTTAAAAAAACGACATGCGGTTCCCCTCCAATTTTACCCAGCCAAAATAAAGCCCATCAGCTAGGCGCTGGTATTCTCAGGCTGGTTAAACACATGCTTATTAGGCCTCCAAGCCTAAAAATAGCAGTCTGCAGCCACACGGAATTGTCGCATCCAATAGATGCGACAGTCCCGGCACTGTAACCGGCTATTCCCAATTGCCCTGTTGCGGTGGCAATCAGGGTAATAATGGGTTGATAACAGCCCACAGCTGCCTATAAGCCCTAAGTTAGTAATGGGAAACAACTATGAGATCCCCTGTTACATGCCGAGGTGCTGCCGTGTCTCTGGCGCCACCTTCCGTTGCCCCCACTCCCGATCCTCCTCGGCAGCGTTCTAGTTGTCTTGCAGCTGCACATCCTGTGGGTAGAACCTTTTACCATTCTGGGACTAAGTCCTGAAAAGCTGCTAGTGGACATGTGCAGGAAAACAATGCTTTTTCTAGGCTAAGTCGGGGAAAGGCCATAATGAGCATGCTCACCACGTGGCAGCAGCTTATTGGTAGCGTGTGACATCACTGTTGACATACTGCTTTCTCTTTGGCTGAGGGTGATGTCATCGATGACACGCTGCCTTTCCATTGGTTTTGGATGACATCACGATGACGCTCTGTAGAGCTATTGGCCAAGGTTTGGGCTGGCTATGGGTGCCGCCATCTTGTGGGCGGGGACTAGGTTATAAAAGACCCTGAAGCAAGCACATGTGTGCTCAGTCATCTAGGTTCATACATTGAGTGACTGCTGGTGCATGTACTCTCTTAAGTGGTGTTAGGTTCCGATGCCATTCGCTAGGTACATCTGCAGGTTGCTTCCTGTGCAGCGGACTGTTACCTAGGGCCTGTTAGGGACAGAGTCAGCCAGTTAGGCAGGGTACTAATCCCACACAGGCAAGTCTGGTTTCTACCTAGTGGTACAGTGTGGTTAGCACTTACCCTATTCCTAGTGAGTAATCTGGTTCATACCAGACAGTTCAGTGCAGTTGGCACTGACTTCTATTCATACTGTGTATGTTACGATAGACGTCTGTAAAGTAACAGTGGTCTATTTTTCTCATATAATATTGCTTTAAGTTAACAGCGAACTGCTCATTTGCATATATTCTTATTTTGCTAGTCGAGTTAGCAGAGACTAGCGTAATCCAGCACTTCACCGCTGTGAAGTAACAGCAGCAAGTACTGATTTTGTGGTACAGTTCAGATGTGGAGATTAACACCAACACTGTACCAATTATCAGTCTATACATTTGCTGTTACCTTTATATTTCTGTTCATTACCAGCTGCAGTTTAATACCACTGCACTGTGGATCCTGACTGTCTTATAATTTACCATCTATATCATATCAGACAGCCACATCGTAACACCCCCCCATTACTAATTTGCAAATGAAAATAAATAAACACAAACACAGAAAAATTATTTATTTGACCTAAAATACAAAATTAACTTCTTCACAAATTTATTAACCCCTAAAAGACGCAGGTCCAACGTAATCCACACGAGGCACCACAACAATTCCAGCTCTGCTACATCTGAATGCAAAGTGAGCGGCCATAGAACAATGACCACCAGCAGTAACTTCAGGCAGAGAATGGGCAGCGCGATCAGCTTTAGTTATGATTAGTTGTGATTAGAGTTTACCGATGTTCGATTCGAACGGTTTGCCAATTTCAAATTCGAGTGATTTTGGGCGGTGTTCGAGTCGTTCGACGAACTCGAACAATTTGCTTCAAGTTCGGCAGTTCGAGTTACGTTTGATAACAAATCGATCACCAAAAGCGTGGCTTTTCACAGTAAGGCTATGTGCGCACGTTGTTTATTTGCATGCGTCCTGCATCCCCAGCACAACCCCTCTCTCTTTCCTACTCACCGATCACGGGCCCGGTGCTGCACGGCTGTCACAAAGCTCCGACGGCCTTTCCTCTTTTAAAAATGGCTGCCGCTTTATTATTTAATCTGGTATTCCCTGCTTTCCCAACCCACCAGCGCCCATGATTGGTTGCAGTCAGACACGCCCCCACGATGAGTGACAGCTGTCTCACTGCAACCAATCACAGCCGCCGGCGGGCGGGTCTATATCATGCAGTAAAATAAATAAAGAAATAATATTAAAAAAATTAATAAATAAATGCGGTTCCCCCCAATTTTGATACCAGCCAGGATAAAGCCAGATGGCTGGTGGCTGGTATTGTCAGGATGGGGAGCGCCATGTTATGGGGAGCCCACCACCCTAACAATATCAGCCAGCAGCCGCCCGGAATTGCCGCATCCATTAGATGCAACAGTCCCGAGACTCTTCCCGACTCATCCTGAATTGCCCTGGTGTGGTGGCAATCGGGGTAATAACGAGGTTAATCATGGCAGACGTCTCCTCGAGATAGCTTCCATGATTAACCTGTAAGTGAAAGTAAATAAACGCACACAGCGAAAAATCAAAACCAATAAAGAACTACAACATCTTATATTGAAATATCTTTATTGAAAAGTATAAAAAATACAAGATAAAAATATGCACAGCAAGAAGATGACTTGAGGAGGAACAACTTCACATGAGATACAATCTCTCAGTAGCTAGCAGTGTAAGCAAATATTATCAGATGGAATATGAGCAGAATATGTAATATCTGTCAAATTTTTGAGATCACAAATGGATTCAAAGTATCATCTGATAAACCCTATTTATAAAAAATAATTACAGGCCAAATATGGGTCTAAAAACTATTACTAAAGTTGATCTAAGTGAATGAACACTCTGAAAAGCAGGTGGATGGCAAATAGAAACAGGACAGCATGCCTATAATAATGATAACAGATGTAACACTGCACTGACTGTAAAAAAGCATGAACATCCAAAGATGTAATAGGGGGTGTCTCTCTTTTCTCTCTCTCTCTCTTTTCTCTCTCTCTCTTCTCTCTCTCTTCTCTATCTCCTCTCCCTCTCTCTTCTTCCTCCTCTTTCTCTTTTTTCTCTTCTCT
This sequence comes from Anomaloglossus baeobatrachus, assembly GCF_048569485.1. Classification (NCBI taxonomy): domain Eukaryota; kingdom Metazoa; phylum Chordata; class Amphibia; order Anura; family Aromobatidae; genus Anomaloglossus; species Anomaloglossus baeobatrachus. The sequence continues at coordinate 149,167,744 of NC_134362.1, read as the reverse complement.
CTCTCTTTTCTCTCTCTCTCTCCTCTCTCTCTTCTCTCCTCTTCTCTCTCTCCTCTCTCTCTCTTCTCTCTCACACTCCCTCTCTCGCTTATCTTTTCTCTCTCTTTTCTCTCTTCTCTTTCTCTCTCCTCTCTCTCTTCTCTCTCTCTCCCTCTCCACAGCACAATCCCTCTCTCTTTCTTACTCACCAATCACTGGCGCGGCACTGCACGGCTGTCACAAAGCTATGGCGGCCTTTCCTCTTTTGAAAATGGCTGCCGCTTCATTATTCAATCTGGTATTCCCTGCTTTCCCCGCCCACCGGTGCCCATGATTGGTTGCAGTCAGACACGCAACCACGATGAGTGACAGCTGTCTCACTGCAACCAATCACAGCCGCCGGCAGGCGGGTCTATATCATGCAGTACAATAAATAAATAACTATTAAAAACGGTGTGCGGTCCCCCTCAATTTTGATAATAGCCAAGATAAAGCCACACGGCTGAAGGCTGGTATTCTCAGGATGGAGAGCCCCACATTATGGAGAGCCCACCACCCTAACAAAATCAGCCAGCAGCCGCCCGGAATTGCCACATCCATTAGATGCGACAGTCCCGGGACTTTACCCAGCTCATCTCAAATTGCCCTGCTGCACTGGCAATCGGGGTAATAAGGAGTTAATCATGGCAGGCGTCCCCCCAAGATACCTTTCATGATTAACCTGTAAGTGAAAGTAAATAAACACACACAACGAAAAATCCTTTATTTGGAATAAAAGACAAAAAAACACCCTCTTTCACAATTGTATTAAAATCTCCAAATACCACTTCAGGTCCGACATAATCCACAGAGGTCCCGCGACGCATCCAACTCTGCTACATGAAGCTGACAGGAGCGCCATAGAACACAAGCGCTCTGTGTCAAATCCACGGAGCAAGTGACGTGAGCCGCACTGTCAGCGGGGACGTCACTGAGGTAATGCCTGCATGTGCGGTGATGATGGGGGTTGTAGTGCCTGCATGTTTGCGAGGATGATGCGTTCCGTAGTGCCTGCATGTGTGTGAGGATGATGAGTGCCCTAGTGCTGTAGTGTGTGCGAGGATGATGAGTGCCGTAGTGCCTGCGTGTGTGCGAGGATGATGAGTAGAGATGAGCCACCCCCTAGTGTTCGAGTTCAGTTCAGTTCGTCGAACAGAGACTCTGTTCAGCAAATGTTCGTCGAACGTTCCACGAACCCCTTTGAACCCCATTGAAAACAATGGCAGGCAAACACAAACACATAAAAACACATTATACATGTACACATACAGTTAATAAACATTGCATAACACTTAGGGGTACTTTACACGCTGCGACATCGCTATCATTTGCTAGCGATGTCGAGCGCAATTGCACCCTCCACCGTCGCACGGCCGATATGTGGTGATTGCTGCCATAGCGAACATTATCGCTACGGCAGCGACACACGCACATACCTACTCTGCGACATTGCTGTGACCGGGGAACTGCCTCCTTTCTAAGGGGGCGGTTCGTTCTGCATCACAGCGATGTCACAGCAGCGTCATTGAACTGCCGCCCAATAGATAAGGAGGAAAGGAGATGAGCGGCCGGAACATGCCGCCCACCTCCTACCTTCCTCCTTTTCCGGAGGACACAGGTAAGGAGATGTTTGTCGTTTCAGCGGCGTCACACATAGTGATGTGTGCTGCCGCAGGAATGACAACCAACATCGTACCTGCAGCAGCACTGATATTATGAAATTGAACAACATGTCAACGAGCAACAATTTTGCACATTTTTGCGCTCGTTGATCATCGCTCATAGGTTTTACACGCTGCGATGTCGCTACCGGAGCTGGATGTGCGTCACTAGCGACGTGACCCCGATATATCGGCAGCGATGTCACAGCGTGTAAAGTACCCCTTACAGGTCCCCGTGACATGTCCTGCATTCTGTCTCCCACCGCTTTTCCTTCCGATAATCGCTGCATCCTCCCGGTAACCAGCACTTATGATAGGACCTTCCGTGATTTCAAAATAGCATGTGACCAGTCACGTGTGTATTATTTCATTGGCTACAGACTGGTCACATGGCTAGACATCATGCTAGGTCCTGTCAGTGCATCTCTCCGGTACACGGTGCTCATTTGTGCATCTCTGTGTACCGGCGAGATGCTCTGGCACATGGTCGGCTTCCCCGTTCCTGCATGTGGGCGCTCTTTACAGAGTCAGCCCATATGCAGGGACTGGCTGCCACAGCTGGTAAATAGCGGCATCGGGAATAACTTGATCCGAGATTGCCGTTGCTATAGTAACGGTGGCAGCGGTGACGTCCCGCTTACAACCCGCAGCCTCTGCTCACTCTCACTGAGTGATTAGACTGCACGGGAAGCAGCAGCGTTCTTCCTCCCATGCAGTGCTGGCTGATGTAGCAGAGCTGCATGGGTTGAAGGAGAAGAATACAGAAGACTAGGATCGTGGAGGGATGAGAGGGAGTAATAAACATGGAGTCTCTAAGTGTGTCTGTGCATTTGTTTCTATTAAAGTATTTTTTCTCTGTGTGGTGTCTACTTTTTAACTCGTTATTGGAGATTCTTAATGGCCGGGTCAAACTTGTCTGACATTAAGAATCTCTGGCTTAATACTAGCTAGTAAAACAAATCTAGTATTAACCCATTATTACTCAGCAAGCCACCCGGCTTCAGGGCTGCTGGAAGAGTTGGATACAGCGCCAGATGATGGCGCTTCTATGAAATTGCCATTTTCTGGGGCAGCCGTGGACTGCAATTCGCAGCAGAGGGGCCCAGAAAGCTCGGGCCAACCTATGCTGCGGATTCCAATCCCCAGCTGCCTAGTTGTACCTGGCTGGACACAAAAATGAGGAAAAGCCCATGTCGATTTTTTTTAATTATATCATGAAATTCATGAAATAATTAAAAAAAAAGGGCTTCCCTATTATTTTTGCTCCCAGCCGGGTACATATAGGCAGCTGGGGGTTGGTGGTAGCCGTACCTGCCTGCTGTACCTGGTTAGCATGCAAAAATATGGAGAAGCCCATGTCATTTTTTTGGGGGGCGGAAAACTCCTACATACAGTCCTGGATGGAGTATGCTGAGCCTTGTAGTTCTGCAGCTGCTGTCTACACTGCTGCATAAATTAGTGAATGGAGCATGCTTAGCCTTGTAGTTCTCCAGCTGCTGTCTGCTCTCCTGCATACACTAGTGAATTGAGCATGCTGAGCCTTCTAGTTCTGCAGATGCTGTCTGCTCTCCTCCATACAGACAGACAGCTGACAGCAGCTGCAGAACTACAAGGCTCAGCATACTCCATCCAGGACTGTATGCAGGAGTTTTTTGCCCCCCCCCCCCAAAAAAATTACATGGGCTTCACCATGTTTTTGTATGCTAGCCAGGTACAGCAGGCAGCTACGGGCATGACGCGTCGCGGGGACCTGTAAGTGTAATGGCAGTGTTTAATAACTGTATGTGTACATGTATAATGTGTTTTTATGTGTTTGTGTTTGCCTACCATTGTTTTCAATAGGGTTTGAAGGTGTGTGCCATACATTCGTCAAACGTTTGCCGATCTGAGCCGCAGTTCAACGAACCGAACTCGAACACTAGGGGGGTGGCTCAGCACTAGTTGTGATCTCATTGAACTCAGTGACCTCACCTCACAAGGTCCCCTGAGGTCAGGTTACCTTCAGTCACAGGTTGAGAGCCGTGGAAATGTCACGCTGTAACCGCAACTAAACCGAGTGACTCAAATTCTTTGAAGCGTTGTAATAATTCAGTCACAAGATCGCTAGAGTTTGAGATTTTATGATTGACAAGGAAGTTCACACCTACATTTTTAAATGACTCCCACCCCGGTGCCTTATTCTAGCTTAGTTTTGTGACGTCAATGGCTGCCATAATGTCCCTTATTTGTGGCCCCACGAAAATTCCTTCCTTGATCATAGTCTCACTGATTTGTGGAAACTTGTGTCTTGAGTTATGCAAATACCTTGCCATCACGAGCTATTGCATTAACAAACTTCTTTATCAGCCCAAGTTTTATGTGGAGTGGCAGAAGAAAAACTTTTTCTAGAACTACCAGAGGCTAATGCAAGACATTCTTTTATCCAGCAGTCAAACTGTTTCTTTGTGGCCACTGTTTTTTATAAAATGTTTTTTATCAGTGTTCTTTGTTGTAGTTTACGTGTACTACATCCAATACACTTTTTATTACATGACATTGATTTTACACAATATACCACATATGTACTACCATAATTCATAAACTGATATTTAAAATTTTGAGTCCCCAAACCAATTTCTTTAGTTTGTTTGACATTCTTACAAGAGGCACACTTTTTAATACCACATTTTTGAAACCCTGTTGGTGTAAGCCAGGTCTAACTCCCACTCTGAGGTTTCTGAGTAGCAAAACTATGTGATAACATATTAGCTAAAGTAGGTGAATTTTTAACAGAGAGACTCATCATATATCAGTTCATTTTAATAGAAAACACCCTGCAACATAGGCAAATATTAAATTATAATTGTCTTAATTTGGCTATATCCTTTGCTAAACGTAGTGACAAAAATTGGATTTTTTAAATTATTCTTATTACTGAAATGATTTTTTATGATTAATTCATGATGATTTTTTTTTCTTTCTGTGTTTAGCCCTATTCAACATCCAGCTCTGATAACCCCTTCCACCCAATCTCTCACAAATCTTATTGTCCAACCTCTGTACAATTCTGTTTAGCCCAGATGATCTCACCAACCGGTATATTAACCCTGACATGTGTGAGTGTGAATAGGACTTGGCTTACGCCAACTAGGTCCCATAATTGTGATGCCTCTTATAAGAATGCCCAACAAACTAAAGAAACTGGTTTGAATACTCAAAATAGAAAATATCACATGAAATAGTTTATGAATTAGGGTACTACATATGTGGTATATTGTGTTAAATAAACACTATGTGATAAGAGGCATATTGTATGTACAACACGTAAAATACAACATAAAATTAATGGACACATTAGAAATTTCAATCATGTTGAAATTATGACTCCATCTAATTTATCCAAACATTTCTTACAAGAGCATGAAAGTAATCTTAATTAAATTGAATATTTTGGTCAAGTGAGCACTAACTCTATACCTAAAGGTGGAGATGAGTTCTTCTTAACAGGGAGGCATACTGGATATTGACACTTGGTACGTTCTGTCCGCAAGGTTCAATTAAACAAACAGATTTGATCATGTACTATTAAGCTGCTTTGCATGGATAAATATCATTTGCATTTTCTTGTTTTTCAGATAATATAAATGTATATACTATTTTTTAGACTATTTTAAGTGACCTCATTTATCATGTCTGAGAGGTGTATGTATTTCGGTTGGGTTCTTAAATTATGGAGTTATTTTTTCTCGAAGGCCTAAGCCACATGGCGAGAAAAACGGTGCGAGGGGAGTGGGATAAAACATCACATTCCACTCGGACCAATTTTAGCCTGTGTGTCAGCACATGTGAGCGATTATTTTCTCAGCCCTAATCAGACCGAGAAAACAATTGCAGCATGTTGCAACTGTAATGAGAGACTCTTTCTCTCACACCCATTCAAGTGTATGGGGCGAGAGAAAAATCGCACTGTAATCGTGGTACACCGGTGTACCGCGAGTGCAGTGTGAGAATGGCAATAGCCGGCTACGGAGGAGAGAGGGAGATAAATCCCTCCCTCCCCTCTTCAGTGCCGGCCCGTCCCTCCTCAGAGCCGGCCCGCCCCCCACAAGTGAGGTCCGCTCGCACAGTCGGACATCAGTTGCAGGGTACTAGCATCACACTCGGCTCTGCTGTACTGCCAGCGTGAGCCGAGTGTCATGCAAGGATCGCACTAGTGCCCCATATGTCCCCGGCCTTAGGTCACAAGTAAGACATGTTGGCCTTGAAATACTTCAACGTTTTATGTATTAAGGGGATTTTCCAAATTGTATACATCATCTTTTGGCACTGCAGCTGAATATTTTCTTTTTTTAAAGCATTGGAAATAAAGTATAAATTTTTTAAAGGTGCTGGATCATTCTGTTGGATTTTCTCATTGTTGGTTGATTGTAATCTATTCAGCCAGCAAGGCAAGTGAGCTGGATTTATATATTTGTATATGGAGTTCATCAAGTATCAGGAAATTGTAGGAGAAAACATCATGTCTTCTGTCAGAAAGTTGAAACTCTTTGGACCTTCCAACATGATTTCCAGAGTATGCTCTCAAGCATATCTCAAAGCCCACCAAGGAAGGATTTCAGAAGAAGTTCTTGAAGATTGCATAATGGAACAGTAGTCACTACTCTTAAAGAAAAACACTTTATTGTGAAAACTTATTAAAAAGAAGGAAAGGGTAGAGGCAAGTTGCCTATAAGTATCAAAATACCCCGTTTTACTAAATATAGTATGAGAATCAACAAACAGTGGCAAACAATGTTAACTGCCAACAGTCAAAATATGCATCATGCATTCGAATGAGATCAGCAAATGGCAGTGCACAATTGCATTCGTATCTGCAAATAATAATATTTGATTTAGATAATGGCAAATCCAATGTTTATCGATATGTGACGCAAATATGTTAGTGTCTATCAATAGTTAAAATTTGCATAATACATTAGCCAATAGAGTGCAACAAATACAATGTTTATCAATAAATGATAGCATGCAATCATGGAGATTCTTAAATGAAACATTATTCGAAGTTAGAAAAAAAACAAACAGACATGATGTTACAGTAGAAAGGTAATTATAGTGAATTATTAACCCCTTCACCCCCATGCAATTTTCCATTTTTCATTTTCACTTTTTTTTCCCCTTCTTCCGAGACATAATGCTTCAAAAATCCCTTACTTGAGAATGTCACTCTATAGACAAATGATTATCCGAAAGGCTCCTATGGAATGGTAGGAGACAGATATGCATTCCAAGGGGTCAATGATGACATGAAAAAACAATGAAACTGAATAAAAATAATAATTTTTATTTTAAAATATTAAAAAACAATTTTAAATAACCAGGTTATATGTGCAAACAGATTTTTTTTAAACAGAGTTTGTTCCCACAAAGGCAATACATAAAGAGATCAAAAATATCCATTCAGTAAAAAAAGAATTAATTAAAAAAGTATGAATTAAAGTGCAGGTTTTGAATTAAGACAAAAATGCATACAAATATTAGATGTTGTTCAAAAATTATAGTATCACGAATAAGTAACCAGAATGTAAATATTAAAAAATACAATATAATCAGTCAAGTATTAAATATAATAAATTATATATTTATACAATTTAAGTGCTGTATAGAGTTAAAGTTCCCAGTGCTTTGTGCCTAATAGTATTAAGGAGCCTAGTGCTATGTCCTTCTAAATTAATAAGCAAAGATATATATATATATATATATATATATATATATATATATATATATATATATATATATATATATATATATATATATATATATATATATGGGCATTCAATAATTATGATATGCAATATAAATGTGGAGTTCAAAAGCTGCACAATTACCTGCTATGAAGGCTTTTATACTTCTAGACCTCTGTTCCCGACATGTGTTTCGTCATTTGTGGACTTCCTCGGGGGTGGTGAGGGTTGGTGTTATCCTAGTTAATCTAGTTACCCTTACTAGGGTAAGGTTGATTTTTTTTCTGTAATAATTTTCCTGAAGAAGGAGGCTGCATCCTCCGTAACGCATAGACTTGATTAAATAAAAGAGAAATTAATCAACTTCTGGATGTTTGATGTCAGCGCGGCATATCCTGGTTTCCTTCTTCCACATCTAAATGTAACTCTGTGAGAGCCGTGTGTGAGCTGTAACCTCTGGCACACTTTGTTACATACTGAGCTGCTGTGAGGTCACAAATTGCTGGAGACCGACTGCAGCGGCGCTTGAAAAACCTGAAGATGGCGGCGGGTGAGTAAAAGACCAGGGGCAGAGGGTTAACATTTAAAGCTCCCCTCGAATGGCGCTATAGAAAAAAATGCTATACTGGTGCTTACATTGAAGTATATTGGAAAAGTGATCAATTATTAAAATAAATAGACAGTCGTCTAGTATTAAGTTCAACTTTATTTTCGCACTACCCTTTTAAAGGGTGCTTTACACGCTGCGACATTTTCGCACTACCCTTTTAAAGGGTGCTTTACACGCTGCGATGTCGAACGCGATAGCACCTGCCCCCCGTCGTTCGTGCGACATTTGGTGCTCGCTGCCATAGCAAACATTATCGCTACGGCAGCATCACATGCACATACCTTGTCAGCGACGTCGCTATGATCGCTGAACAATCCCTCCTTCAAGGGAGAGGTGCGTTCGGCGTCATAGCGATGTCTCTGCGGCGTCACTAAGCGGCCAGCCAATAGAAGCGGAGGGGCGGAGATGAGTGGTACGTAACATCCCGCCTACCTCCTTCCTTCCTCATTTCCGGTGGACGTAGGTAAGGAGATGTTCGTCGTTCCTGCGTTGTCACACATAGCGATGTGTGCTGCCACAGGAACGATGAACAACATCGTACTTGCAGCAGCAAGGACATTAAGGAAAGGAGCGACGTGTCAACGATCACCGTTTTTGAACGATTTTGTGATTGTTGATCGTCGCTACTTGGTGTCACACGCTGCGATGTTGCTACCGGCGCCGGATGTGCGTCACTAATGACGTGACCCCGACGATATATCGGTAGCGATGTCGCAGCATGTAAATCACCCTTAAGACTACGGCTAGATATCGGTTTGAGCAACACTGAAGTCAGCGACACATTTCCTATAGTGTTGTCCTGTGACCTGTGACTGTTATACACAGAGGGTTTTTTTTGCGCAACACATGTCACCATGCAACTGTAGCCTAAAGATTTACCATTAGGGATAAAAGTTATTTCCGATCCCAGTAATTGCAGAACCAGGCTTCATTGTCATTTTGCCTATTCTACGGTCTTATTTTGATACTAATTTAAATATTTCTATTCTTTAATAATAGATTTGATAAAATATATTTTCACTTCGAGATTTAAATTTAAATATTTATAAAGCACAACTTTATAATTGAGAGAACATTATGCATATTTGCATTACACGCACCTTTAACATTCAAATAATGGATTTTTGTTAAAATATCTAATTTTGTAAAATGAAATTGAAAAAGAAATTGAAATTAAATTGAAACATTATTTTTGTGAGACTCCATCCCAAAAACCTAGAAGCACCACAGACTACTGCTGATTAAAATCAATTTATTTTAATCTGTTCAGAGGCTTCTGGAGATAAATGAATAATTATTAGGATTGTTCGCAGGCCACATTGCTTTTAGTGTGCATTCATGTAAGTTAATATACACAAATCACACACAATCTAGTCAAAATGTTTGAATAGTTTCTTATACAAGAGAAGCAGATGAATAAAGGACTCTTTTATTAACTTCTGCTCTTGCTTACACTTAATCAACCCTTTGAGAGTGGTCATTTGCATGATATAGCCTTTCATGTATTAAACACTGGCAAGCAGTGTTCACAAAGCACTAATTTTTCTAGAGCTGTGGATCTTCTCATGCTCAGAGCACCTTGTGTCTATTTAACAAAAGTAGAGAGAAACAGAATAAATTACAATTTTATTTTGTTTCATGTTCCACCATGAGACAAAGCATCTCGTAACAAAGAAAATCAGTGTCTTGAGAACAATTTGGTTAGGGAAGAAGCCTTAACAATGATATAATTTCTAATGTGACATAAGAAATAATGTTAAGCCCTTGGACAGCAAAAAATATTCTGTACATACCAATATTACGATAAAATTGTCATTACTTAACCCCTTCACTACCACGCGATTTTCCATTTTTTGTTTTCATTTTTTCGAATCCTTCTTACAAAAGCCATACATTTTTTTCTGTCAATTTAGACATGTAAGGGCTTTTTTTATGGAACGGGTTGTACTTTTGAATGACATTAATAATTTTACTATATAATGTACTGGAAAATGAGGGGAAAAAATCCAAGTGCAATTACACTAATGTTTTTTCTTATCCTTGTTCCAAGAGCTTTACATTTTTTTATTTTTGTATCAATTTAGACACATGACATTAATAGTTTTACCATATAGTGTACTGGAAAATCAGGGAAAAAATTCAAGTGCAATTTCACTAATTTGTTTCCTATCCTTGTTTCAAGAGCCATATAGTTTTATTTTTCTGTTTAATTTAGGCCTTTGAGGACTTTTTTTGTGGGACGGCCTGTACTTTTGAATGACATTAATAATTTTACCATATAGTGTACTGGAAAATGGGGAAAAAATTCCAACTGCAATTCCACTAATGTTTTTTCCTATCCCTGTTCCAAGAGCCATACATTTTTTTATTTTTCCATCAATTTAGACATATGAGGGTGTTTTTGTGGGGCAGGTTGTATTTTGAATGACAATAATTTTACCATGTAGTGTACTGGAAAATGGGGAAAAAAAAATCCAAGTGCAATTCCACAATTTTTTTCCCTATCATAGTTACATAGTTACGTAGTTACATAGTTACTAAGGTTGAAAAAAGACCTAGGTCCATCTAGTTCAACCTTCCTCCACCAGTTCTACACATGGTCACCAAGTCATTTATAACCAACAATGTTTTGTGTACTGAGGAAATCATCCAGCCCTTTTTTGAAAGCTGTTATAGTATCTGCCATTACTACCTCTTGTGGTGGGGCATTCCACAGTCTGACTGCTCTAACTGTTAAGAACCCTTTCCTATTTAGCTGTCGGAATCGCTTTTCTTCCACTCGCAGTGAGTGTCCCCTGGTCCTTAGTATTGTCTTTGGAACAAATAAGTCAGTCCTTTATATTGACCACACATGTATTTATACATATAAATGAGATCTCCTCTGAGACGTCTTTTTTCTAAGCTAAACATATCTAACTTTTTCAACCTCTCATCATATGGGAAGCCTTCCATCCCTTGTAGTAGTCTAGTTGCCTGCCTTTGAACTGACTCTAACTTCTGAATGTCCTTTTTAAAATGTGGAGCCCAAAACTGGATCCCATATTCCAGATGTGGCCTTACAAGTGATTTATAGAGGGGTAACAATACGTTGGGATAACGGGATCCAATCTCTCTTCTTATACACCCAAGAATCTTGTTTGCTTTTGCAGCTGCTGCTTGACATTGAGTGCTGCTGCTCAGCTTATTTGTAATGAGAATACCCAAGTCGTTCTCCTGTTCTGTAGTCACGAGTTTACTTCCATTTAATGTATACGCAGTTATAGGATTACTCCGTCCTAGGTGCATCACATTACATTTATCAACATTAAATCTCATTTGCCAAGTATCTGCCCATTCTGACATCTTATCCAGATCTTTTTGTAATATTGTACTATCAAGGTCAGTTTTCAATATCCTACATAGTTTGGTGTCATCAGCAAAGACTGACACTTTACTATCAATCCCATCCACAAGGTCATTAATAAAGAGATTAAAAAGAATTGGTCCTGGCACAGATCCCTGCGGCACCCCACTGCTGACTATAGCCCATTTAGAGAATATACCATTTATGACTACTGTTTGTTTCCTATCTTTTAGCCAATTCCTTACCCAGTTGCATATAGTTTTCCCTAGTCCTTGCTTCTGGAGCTTTAGTATAAGGCTATTATGTGGTACAGTATCAAATGCCTTTGCAAAGCCCAAATAAATCACATTAGCTGCATTACCAATATCCAGGTTTGCACTTACCCCCTCATAGAACCCCAACAGGTTGGTTAGACACGACTTATCTTTCATGAATCCATGCTGTCTGTCAATTATTATATTATTTTCTGCAACATATTTTTGCATGTCATCCCTTAAAATGCCCTCAAAAACTTTACTAATACTACTGATGTCAGGCTTACTGGACGGTAGTTGCCTGGATCTACCCTCTTACCTTTCTTAAATATCGGTACCACATCAGCAATCCTCCAATCCTCAGGCACCAACCCTGTTACAAGAGAGTCTAAAAAGATCGTTGTTCCAAGAGTCATACATTTTTTATTTTTCTGTCAATTTAAACATATGGGGCTTTTTTTGTGAGACGAGTTTTACTTTTGAATGACATTAATAATTTTACTATATAGTGTACTGGAAAATGAGGAAAAAAAATCCAAGTGCAATTCTACTAATGTTTTTCCCTATCTTTATCCAACAGCCATACATTTTTGTATTTTTCTGTCAATTTAGACATGAGGGCTTTTTTTGTGTGGGACAGGTTGTACTTTTGAATGACATCAATAACTTTACTATATAGTGTACTAGAAAATGGGAAAAAAAATTCCATTTGCGGTGAAATTGCCAAAAAAGTGCAATTCCACTAATGTTGGTTTTTTTTATTTACCATGTTCACTATATTGTAAAACTGATATGGCAATAAGATTTCCCAGGTCAGTACGAGTTCGTAAGTTCATAGATGCCAAATTTGTATGGTAATACTTAAAAAAAATCATAAAAAAGAATTGAGCTTCTGTTGCCATTTCCCAAGACAAATGACATTCTCATTTTCCGCGATCTGGAGATTTGTGATGACTTATTTTTTGCATCTTGAGCTAATGTTATTAAGTATACAATCTTTGGAAAAAGTAATTCTGGCATTTCATTTTTTTTATTACTATGCCCTTTACCGGTCAAATTACAAGTTTTTCTATTTTGATAGATTGCGAAATTCTGAACATGGCAAATTATTAATGTTTTATTTTCATTGAGGCAAAAGAGGGGCATTTGAACTTTCAGTTTTTTATTTTGTTTTTCATATTTTCAAAAACTTTATTTTTATTGATTTTATTAGTCCCCTTAGGGCCCTGAAGCTTGCACTGTCCAATCACTTCTGATGTTCGAAGTGATGTTTCGGCTGATCTATGAAGCCCGCGTTTTGCTGGCATTCACAGGAACTTCATCATGACAGCAACAGGGTTATCAGGTGATCCCCGGCTGTTATAACCACACATCAGTGCATCATGAATGTTTCACAGGCCCGGTGATGCTAGCAGGGAATGGTGGGATCCTCAGCGTGTATTAGATCGCACTGTCAGAGTTTGACAGCGAGATCTAATTAGTTAACAGTTTGTTCCACCCACACCTGTTAGCTGTACGGCTCCCCACGCGAGTCCGCATTAAAGGGATATACACGACCAAGGACATATAGATACATCCTTCATCATGAAGGGGTTAAATTAAGCATGACGGTGAAACCAGACATTGTGACTGAACCTGCAATCATAAACCATCCGTAACCGATAAGTGTATTATTTTATGATAACATGACGCAGGTCATTGGTCCCTGTAGTTGGATGTGGTTTGCGATTGGTTGTTCACCCAATCAATGTGATATGATATAGCCACTAGAGATGTTCAACTCACAGAGTAGACATTAATGCTATATACCACACTGATTTTTGCAATTTTTACAATGTGTTAGTCAAATATTGTGCAAGTGATGAGAAAGCTGCTGATGACCTAATTGAATACCGTTGAAAGTGATACAAATTTTAAGTTCTTATTATCAACTTGACTCACAGGTATATTTTATCTGCACAAATGCATAAACATTAGCAATGAGCGAGCGTGCTCAGCACTAGAGTTGAGTGATGTTCGATTTGAACGGTTTGCCATTTTCAAATTCGAGTGATTTCGAGTAGTTCGACGAACACGAACTATTTGCCTCAAGTTGGGCAATTCGAGTTACGTTCGATAACAGTTCAATCACCAAAAGCGTGGCCTTTCACAGTAAGGCTATGTCTGCACGTTGCGTAGCTGCATGCGTTCTGAGTCTCCAGCACAATCCCTCTCTTTCCTACTCACCGATCACTGGCGCTGTGCTGCACGGCTGTCACAAAGCTCTGGCGGCTAATTCTCTTTTGAAAATGGCTGCCGCTTCATTATTCAATCTGGTATTCCTTGCTTTCCCTGCCCACCGGCGCCCATGATTGGTTGCAGTCAGACACGCCCCCACAATGAGTGACAGCTGTCTCACTGCAACCAATCACAGCCGCTGGCAGTCGGGTCTATATCGTGCAGTAAAATAAATAAAGAAATAATAATAAAAAAATAAATAAATAAATGCGGTTCCCCCCAATTTTGATAACAGCCAGGATAAAGCCACACGGCTGAAGGCTGGTATTGTCAGGATGGGGAGTGCCACGTTATGGGGAGCCCACCATCCTAACAATATCACCCAGCAGCTGCCCGGAATTGCCGCATCCATTAGATGCGACAGTCCCGGGACTCTACCCAGCTCATCCTGAATTGCCCTGGTGCGGTGGCAATCGTGGTAATAAGGAGTTAATCATGGCAGGCATCTCCCCGAGATACCTTCCATGATTAACCTGTAAGTGAAAGTAAATAAACACACACAAAGAAAAATCCTTTATTTGGAATAAAAGACAAAAAACACCCTCTTTCACCATTTTATTAAAATCCCCAAATACCCCTTCAGGTTCGGCGTAATCCACAGAGGTCCCGCGACGCATCCAGCTCAGCTACATGAAGCTGACAGGAGCTCCGTAGAACACAAGCGCTCTGTGTCAGATCCACAGAGCAACTGAAGTGAGCCGCGCTGTTAGCGGGGACGTCACTGATGTAACGCCTGCGTGTGCGGTGATGATGAGGGTTGTAGTGCCTGCGTGTGTGCGAGGATGATGCGTGTGGTAGTGCCTGCGTGTGTGTGAGGATGAGTGCGATAGTGTCGGTGTTTGCCCTCCCATCCATCCATCCATCCATACCTCCATCCATTCATCCATCTCTCCATTTATTTATCCCTCCCTTCATCCCTCCCTCCATCCCTCCATCCATCCCTCTATCCATTCATCCATCCCTCCATCCCTCCCTCTATCCCTCCATCCATCCATCCATTCATCCCTCCCTCCATCCCTCCATCTCTCCATTTATTTATCCCTCCCTTCATCCCTCCCTCCATCCCTCCATCCATCCCTCTATCCATTCATCCATCCCTCCATCCATCCATACCTCCATCCATCCCTCCAGCCATTCATGCATGCCTCCATCCCTCCATCCATCCTTCCATCCCTCCATCCCTCCATCCCTCCATCCATCCTTTCATTCATCCATTCATTCATCCATCCCTCCTTCCCTTTCTACATCCATCCCTCCATCTCTCCATCCATCCATTCCTCCATGCATCCATTCATCCATCCAGTCCATGGAGACAGAAGGCCCTCACCAAATATGTGGTAAAAAAAGCTGTTTTATTTGACCATCAGGTCAGGGGGAAAGGCGTGGCCTTTCATTGGAATGAGCACCGCGGCCAGAATGCAAGGAAATTTGCAAGCCATATAATGCATGTGTAAACATGAAATAGGAAGATTGAGCGGTTAGCTCGCTGAATGGTGCCAATGTTTCCTCCTTTCACTGTTATATTGGAATGAGCACCGTGGCCAGAATACAAGGAAATTTACAAGCCATATAATGCGTGCATAAACCTGAAATAGGAAGATTGAGTGGTTAGCTCGCTAAATGGTGCCAGTGTTTCCTCCTTTCACCATCCATCTATCCATCCTTGCAGCTGAACAATCTGCTTCTGGATTCTCTACTGCAATATAGAGGTCAAGATTACCAAATCTTCCTATGCTTTTCATTAGAGGCAGTGACTCAATGGATAGAGCAACTGCCTAAGGAGAATTAAATCGAGTCCCGGTAAAGAATTTAATTTATTTATAATTTTAAAATTCATGAAATAATTTAAAAAAAAGGGGCTTCCCTATATTTTTGGTTCCCAGCTGGGTACAAATAGGCAGCTGGGGGTTGTGGGCAGCCCGTAGCTGCCTGCTGTGCCTGGCTAGCATACAAAAACATGGCAAAGCCCACATAATTTTTTTTTGGGGGGGGACAAAAAACTCCTGCATACAGTCCTGGATGGAGTATGCTGAGCCACATAGTTCTGCAGCTGCTGTCTGTATGGAGGAGAGAAGACAGCAGCTGCAGACCTACAGAAATACAAGGTTCAGCATCCTCCATCCAGGATTGTATGCTGGAGGGAGAGGCAGGGGGAGCAGAACTGCAAGGTTCAGGATACTTCATCCACTAGTGTATGCAGGAGAGCAGACAGCAGCTGCAGAACTAGAAGGCTCAGCATGCTGCATCCAGGACTGTATGCTGGAGGGATAGACAGGGGGAGAAGAACTACTAGGCTCAGCATGCTCTATTCACTAGTGTATGCAGGAGAGCATACAGCAGCTGCAGAACTACAAGGCCCAGCATGCTCCATTCACTAGTGTATGCAGGAGAGCAGACAGCAGCTGCAGAACTACAAGGCTCAGCATACTCCATCCAGGACAGTATGCAGCAGTTTTTTTCCCACCAAAGAAATGACGTGGGCTTCACCATATTTTTGAATGCTAGCCAGGTACAGCAGGCAGGTACGGCTGCCCCCAACCCCCAGCTGCCTATTTGTACCCGGCGGGGAACTAAAAATATAGGGAAGCCCTTTTTTAATTATTTCATGAATTTCATGAAATAATAAAAAAAAAGAACAACATGGGCTTCGCCCCATTTTTGTGTCCAGCCAGGTACAACTAGGCAGCTGGGGATTGGAATTCGCAGCACAGGTTGGCCCGAGCTTTCTCGGCCCCTCTGCTGCGAATTGCTGTCCGCAGCTGCCCCGGAAAATGGCGCTTTCATAGAAGCGCCATCATCTGGCGCTGTATCCAACTCTTCCAGCTTGCCCTCGTGACGGTGGCTCGCTGGGTAATAATGGGTTAATACTAGCTGTGTTTTACTAGCTAGTATTAAGCCAGAGATTTTTAATGTCAGGCAAGTTTGACCAGGCTATTAAGAATCTCCAATAAAGGGTTAAAAAAAAGACACCACACAGAGAGAAAATACTTTAATAGAAATAAATACACAGATACACTTAGAGACTCCATGTTTATTACTCCCTCTCACCCCTCTACGATCCTGGTCTCCTGTCTTCTTTCTCCTTCAACCCATGCAGCTCTGCTACATCAGACAGTACTGCATGGGAGGAAGACGCTGCTGCTCTCGTGCAGTCTAATAACTCAGCGAGTGAGCAGAGGCTGCAGGTTGTAAGTGGTGAAGTCACCGTTGCCACCGTTGTATAGTGACCGGCTGTGGATTCCAGTCCTTGCATGTGGGCTTACTCTGTAAAGAGCACTGATATGCAGGAATGGGGAGCCAAGCATGTGCCCAAGCATCTCGCCGGTACACGGAGATGCTCAAACGAGCACTGTGTACCGGAGAGATGCACTGACAGGACCTAGCATGATGTCTAACCATGTGACCAGTCTGTAGCCAATGAGATAATATACACGTGACTGGTCACTTGCTATGACGGTCTCACGGAAGGTCCTATCATCAGTGCTGGTTACCGGGAGGGTGCAGCGATGATCGGAAGGAAAAGCGTCGGGAGACAGAGTGCAGGACTCGTCGCATGCACCTATTTAGTAGAATGGCAATGTTTATTAACTGTATGTGTACATGTATAATGTGTTTGTATGTGTTTGTGTTTGCCTCCCATTGTTTCAATGGGGTTCGAAGATGTTCGTTGAACGTTCGTCGAACGTTCGCCGAACTAAGCCGTCGTTCCATGAACCGAACTTGGACACTAGGGGGGTGGCTCATCTCTATTCAGCACTGCTCAATACTTGATCAAGCATCAGAGTGCTCCTTCACTCTTATTACTTGGCCAAAGTCTCAGTATCATTCATGGACGTGGTAAAATTGGAATCGTTCATGAGTTTATGAATATAAGGATCTGGCAGATTTTAGTTTTCCTTACTCAGCCCGAGAAATGATTTACAAATGTCCTTAAAGCAATGACCTAATTTGTCCAAAACCCTAACAAATTGTTTCATTAAACCTAGCTTATCGGTGAGAAAAAGATTTTGTTCTTGACCACTAGCTGCTTGTTGATATATGCTGCGCCAACAATCATTTATTCCCTTGTAGGCTATGACTCTTTTGTCCAATGATCTTGCTTTGCTCTGCTATTCCAAAGGCATATAAAGCATCAGTATTTTGTGTATCCAGATGGCTGTCCAAACAAGAACTTTACCATCTTCAGACCCATGTCCAGGACAAAGCTTTCTCTGTGAAATGCATGCAGATTGCAGTGGGTCATTGGTCTTGGATTATTCACTTCCTGGATTTGGCCTATCATTAACCCCTTTGCAACCTTGTCAACCATCACTTGACAAAGACTACACTCATGTAGTTGAAACGCGTCGCTGTTCTCATACCATGTTTTTCCCCGCTGGAGTGTCAGCTTGACTTTTACATGTATTTTAAGTGTCTGATTTTATGAGTTCGATAAGCATCAAATAAATCCTGGAAATTTTATTATATGATTCCTGGTCATTGCGCTGGACAGAAGTCTTTTTTTTCCCTTCGCAACCTAAGACGTATATCTGTATACTAGGTTGCCTCCCCCTGTTTACTGCTTTTTGCCATGGCAAACCGACAATAATTCTTGCACATGTCTGCTGAACTGTTCAGCAGATGTGTGGCTAACAAGCCAAGTTAAAGTGTAAACACCTGTTACCCCTTTACATTGCGTTGTCAAACTCTGACCATGGGATCTAATGCGTTCTGGGGTATCATGCTGTTCCCCCCGTGACTAAATCATGGGGTGCCAATGTGTTGAAATGGCAGTGTGGGGTCAGATGATGACCCCTGTTGCTGTTTTGACCCACTATCTGTGAATGCCAGCAAGCATCGCTCTGATCAGCACAAGCGATTAGATTGTGCAGTCACAAAGTCCCCTAGGGGGACTATTAAAATCAGTAAAAAAACAAAGTTTAATAAAACAGTTTAAGAAAACCCCTAAAAGTTCAAATTACCCCCTTTTGCCCCATTGAGAATAAAAAGAATAAAAAAATTAAAATAAATATATTTGGTATCGCCGCATTCAGAAATGTCCAATCTATGAAAATATAAAATCAATTAAGCTGATCGGTACACAGTGTAGCAAGATAAAAAAATAAAACTCAAAAATTGCATTTTTTGGTATGCACAACATTGCATTAAAATGCAATAACAGGTGATCAAAACATTGCATCTATGCAAAAAAGTATATTTAAAAATGCTAGCTCAAGACACAAAAAAATAAGTGAGCCCCATATCCCAAAAAAAGAGAACACTATGGTTCTCGGAAAATGACAATAAAAGCACAATTCTTTTTTCAGATAAACTTCTGAATTTTTTTCACCCTTTAGATAATAGTAAAACTATACATGTTGGGTATCTACAAACTTGTACTGAGCTGGCAAATCATAATGCCAGGTCAGTTTACTGTATAATGAACATTGTAAATAAAAAAAACCTCAAGAAACAATTGTGCAATTGCACTTTTCTTGCAATTTCACCACATTTGGAAAACAATTTCCATACACTATATGGTAAAACCAATGGGTTCATTAAAAAGTACAACTTGTTCCACAAAAAACAAGCCCTCATATAGCTATATTGATGGAAAAATAAAAAAAGTTATGGCTCTTGGACGATGGGGAAGAGAAAAATGGAAAGTCGACAGGGGTGAAGAGGTTAAAAGTGTATTTGTTTATTTCCTCACATGTATGTATGTATGTACACATGGTAGTAACCTCTTAGGCTTGTAATTGCAAAATAAGGAAATATCTTGCAGGTTGATTGCTTCCTTATATTTACTTAGACTCACTTTCTTTTAGACCTCCTTCACACGTCTGTGTCTCCGGTTCATGTTCATGTCCATTTCCTCACGCGCCGAAGACACGGGCACACGTAGACCCATTCAAATCAATGGGTCTGCGCTCAGGTGCGTTCTTTGCTGTGTACATGTGGAGCATACGTGTGCCTGTGTGCTCCACACGTAGACATGTCCATTTTTCTCCGGCATCAAGGGTGTCACACGGTCCTTCTCCCATATCACACGATCAACAGAGTGAGAGATGGCGGTACAATCCTAAAGAGCATTTATTCCAAGCAATTCAAAATGATGCATAAGATAATCCACAGAACACGGGGGAAAATGAATCCAGTAACACAAATATAGTCCAGTAAGCCTACTTTCACACATCAGTTTTTTGCAATCAGGCACAATCCGGTTTGTGAACCAACACTACTTGGTACCGTTTTACTGGCCAAGAAAGAAGTGAATCAATATGATTTTCCATCAATTATTTATTTTATTATCAATAAATTCAAACCATTATAATATCAAACAAGAGAGCCGCCAGGGGGACACATGGTTCCAGAATATGGATAAATAAACATCCTGCTCATTATGACACTGTACAATATCCGCACTATGTATAAGGATATCAATATTAAATATCAAATATCATCACCTATTCTGTTATCGTACTGTGTTCCAGACTATAGGTACATAAACATCCTACTCATTATGACTGTACAACATCCATGTATAGAAATATCAATATTAAATATTAAATCATACCATCACCCATTCTGCTACCATGCTGTGTCACACATCACGGGACATAAGGTCTATTTATTATTGTTACTACTCAGGGTAGTGGATATAGCTACCAATACCAGGAGGGTATATACCCCTTATCCAATATTCCACCAAATTTACCTAAGCCCCTATGGGTATTCCCATCATGTGAAAAACACGCCTGGCAGCAGAAAAAGTTTTCATCCGATCCAATAGGTACAACACAGCACCAATCACTGAATATAGACTGCAAACAGTTGTTATTATAGAAAAATAAACATCCTACTTATTATGACACTGTACAGTATCCATACCATGTTTAGGAATATCAATATTAAATATTAGATCATACCATCACCCATTCTGTTACCATGCTGTGTCACACATCACGGGAAATAAGGTCTATTTATTATTACTACTAAGGGCAGTGGATGTAGGTTCAAATTCCGGATGGGTATATGAACCCCTTATCCAATATTCCACCACATTTTCTTAAGCCCTTATGGGTATTCCCAACATGTGAAACACGCCCGGCAACAGAAGAGGTTTCATCTAATCCAATAGGTATAACACAGCACCAATCCCTAAACATAGATTACAAACAATTGTTACCATCAAAAGCAGCGTTTACTTACATTAAACGGTATATTATCTGGCCATGTGCCCCTCCACCCTTAACGCACGTTTCGCCTCACGCTTTGTCAAAAGAGGGCGTGTCAAGGTGGGGAAACCTTCGTGCTTATATATTAACAACCCCCCAATAGTTGTGCCCTGTTGTACCGTCATCGTTACATAGCGTGATCTACTTCCGGTATATGCCGGCGCATGGCGATGTCGCCGCTTCCTCATTGTAAACAGACTTCCGGACTGCGCGCGCCGACCCGCAAACGTCATCACGTTCTTGGGTACTTACTGCGCATGCGTCCGGAAGTCTAAGGAACAGGACAACAGAGCATGCGCACAACCAGCAGTGATGCCGCATCTAGACATAACATCTACATACAAAAGGATCCACATATAAAAAGAAAAAGAAGAAAAAGAAAGAGGGTGCGGTGTGTATACATTCAAGCGTAGATACGAACATATGCAAACATATTGTATTATTACATTTCATTACATTATAAGGGGACAACCGATGCTGACATATCCCATATCCGGAAGTCCATCAGGTCTACATCGGCGCTCCCCACACACATCTATATACAGAATACAGAGCGTACATGCACCAAGGCACCCAAATACAAATGCAGACATGTCATACCATAAATATCACAAGTGCTCACATATACAATAACAACTATGCATATGCTAGGGTGTTCAGATGTCAACACAAGTTCCACCATATCGAGTGAGGATTACCGATATAGACCCGATATCAACCTCCGCTGTATCTGGGGAGCCATCGGTGCTGCAACAGTAGTCCCCCAAGAACAATTATCATAAACTCTTTTATTCACATATATCAGGACACATATCAGAGAATATATATTAATCACTAGACATTCCCGATCCATATGCAGCATGCATCCTCACTGGGTACTCCTTCTCCTTTCTTCTTGAATCCATAGTTGTAGCATCTCACACCGCATCCAAAATGTCAATGGATCCCCATGTATGTCGTCCTGCCTCCATCACCGAAATCAGGTACAACAAATGGCATCAATACCTTGGCTGGGATAGATCAAAATCAAATTAAAATCCATAACTAACACTAAACACTTAAAACCATTAACCCACCCTTAAAAACCACCGTAGACAATAGGACTAATCATACTTCGTTTTAACCAATATGGCTAGACAACCAAAACATTCCAATATTTGCTGTTTATGGATTCTATAACTACAACATATCTATACCTGTACCTATATTGCACCCAAGACGGACAAAACAACCTCCTATTCTTGTTTATTTGTTTAAATCTCCACATGGCTGTCACCCTCATTATCATAGATGTGACAGTCTAGTCCGGAATCATCCCATTACAAGAATGAGCTGAAACCATTACTTTCGTTTAGTCCTTGTGGGGCCATGGAGCCCAACCGATATATCCATTTACATTCAAGCCTTGCTAAAGCAAGGCCTAAATCACCACCCCTCGGACCCAAACTGACCTGATCTATTACTCGAAATTTTAGCCCTCTGGGGCTGCATCCGTGAAACCTGTGAAAGTGGCGCGGCAATGTTTTCAGAGTGGATACATCTTTGGCTGTCCGTGCATTGCGAATGTCCTTCAGATGTTCAAGGGCTCGAACTTTGAATTCTCGTATAGTTAAGCCTATATAGATCTTCGCACACGGACATTCAGCCTGATATATAATACCACTCGATGAACAATTCAAAATCCTCCGTATATCATACGTTCTAGATCCATCATGATTTTTAAAAATCTTGGTCTTCACACAATTGCCGCACGCCTTACACAGGCCACACGGATAGAACCCATACAGAGGGCCACCTATGAAGGATTTTTTATCCAGATCAGTTTCGTAATGGCTGTGGACAAGAATGTCGCGTAGATTCCGCGACCGTCTCGCCACCATCTGCGGTGTTTGTGACAACTCCTTTTTCAAGATGGGATCCATCATAAGCACATTCCAGTGTTTGTTTATAATAGATTTAAGTTCGCACCATCTTGAGTTATATGTTGTGATGATACGAGTTGTACCATCTGCAATTTTGTTTTTATTTTGAACACGGCTACCATATAACAACTCCTCTCTATTACTTCTGAGAGCCTTCCCATACCCACTTTTGATGTTACGATGGCTGTACCCACGTTCCGCAAACCTACGTGCTATGTCCCCCGCCTGCTTTTTGAAGTTATCCATGGTGGAACACAATCTTCTGGCTCTTAAAAACTGGCCCCCAGGTATGCTCCGTATGGTTGCGGGCAGATGTGACGAGGACGCATGAAGCAGGGAGTTTGTAACCGTAGGTTTGCGGTACATGTCTGTGGTAATATCTCCATTTCCACTGATGCTAATCAAGATGTCCAGAAACTCCAATTGAATTCCACATTTATAAGTCAGTTTGATATTTAACTCATTCGTGTTCAAACCCACCATGAATCTGTCCAACTCCTGGCTAGTACCCCTCCACAGGAACCACACGTCGTCTATGTAACGCATCCACTCCTGAACCTTCGACACTGCTGGCAAATCATCACCCAGAAAAATTTGTCTCTCCCAAAATCCCAAAAATAAATTAGCATACGAGGGGGCACATGAGGCCCCCATCGCAGTACCTTGTAGCTGTAAAAAAACTTTTTTATTGAATGTAAAAAAATTATGACATAAAATAAACTCCAGCAGTGTCAGAAGTAGTTCAGCAGTGGATGCGTCAAGACTGCTAGTACGAAGAAACCACTCTACTGCTTTAAGGCCGTCCTTATGTCGAATCGAGGTGTACAACGATTCGACATCAGCCGTCACCATGATCATTCCCTCATCTGCATGTAAATTACCAATCCTCTGGAGAGCCGATGTGGTATCCTTTATATATGAAGGCAGAGTGGCCACAATGGGCTTGAGGAAATGATCAATGGTGACGGAAATAAGTTCACAAAGGCTACCATTGCCTGATATAATTGGTCTTCCCGGTGGGTCACTCGGGTTCTTGTGTATCTTGGGAATCAGATACATGGTGGGTAAACGTGGATGTAGTTTCCTAACAGCCTCCAAAAATTTTTTTGGTATCAAACCATCATCAAAGGCTTTTTCTAAGATATCAACCAATTTGCCCTGATATTGAATCGTGGGATTATTAGGTAAAATCTTATAGCACTTGGTGTCATTCAGCAGACTATATGCCTGTTTCTCATAAAGGTCCCTAGGCCAAACCACGAGATTACCGCCTTTATCCGCGGGTTTAAATAAAACCCCTCGTAGCTGGCCCAGGTCCTTCAACGCCTTCCTTTCTTCAGATGTCAAATTGGATTTTAATGAAAAATTCTTTGGAGGCATCTGCTCAATGTCATTGATAACAAGTTTGGTGAATATTTCCACCGCTGGAGATAAAGAAAGAGGAGGAAAACTCCTAGACTTACCCCACAAATGTGTCGGAAATTTAACAGTACCAACCTCATTCTCTGAGGCCAGAGATTCCAATGCTTCTAAAGCTTCCCTCTCAGCCTCTGTATTGAATGTTTCACCCCCGCTAGACTTAGAGTGTAAGCGGCGAAGAATTAACTTCCGTGAAAATAGGTGTACATCTTTTACAGCAACAAATTTGTCCAGAGGCTGAGAGGGAGAGAAGGTAAGGCCTCTTTCCAAAACATCCAACTGTATCCTAGTCAAATCATGTTTAGAAAGGTTAATTACCTTGTATTGATCTTTTTTCTTATGTTGGTCATTAGGATTCTTGAAGATCTCATGGTACTTGTTTCCACCTCTATTTCTGGCCCGTGTTCTCTGAAAGATATCACCACCATCCTCCATATCGCTAGAGGATGCATAACTGTCTGATACAGATATATTGCCATCATTCCCAGATTGATTTTTCTGTGATCTTACTTTTTGTGGCATATTCCCTTTTAGTTGCCACCTATAAATTTTATTATTCTCAAAGTCGCCTAGATCTCTTTGATATTTTTTCATTTTGTTTTGGCTTATCTCCTGCTCCCATTTATCAAGTTCTTTTTCCACTTCATTCATATATTTGTTGAGTTGGTCAAGAGCCATATCTTTTTTAATCGATTCCATCAGAACCTCTATCTCCTCATCAATCTTTTTCAGCGATAGGAGATTGTTGTCAATAATTATTTGGATAAATTCCAGGGAGCAGGTTTCAGCAGCCTTTTTCCATCTCTCAATCAGAGTCTCATTATGCAAATCAAATGACGGATACACCTGTATCCTGAGACCCCGTGGAATAATTTTCTGGGAATGATAGTTGTTTAGTGAAGTTTTGTTCCACCATAATTTAACTTTTTTATGCAGCAAATTCTTATGTTGTCTCATACACTCCTTATTGTCTGCGGTTTTTTCCATGCTGACAGATGGGGCTCCCTGTTTAAATAATTCAGTCGCCTTGGATAGCCAAAGTGTCTCTTTAGCCTTAAAATCCATTATAATGAAAAATTTGGACACACTGTTTATCAAACAGAAACAATAATTAGTTTTACCCAAGTCCAATTACTATACACACTTCAGTTACACTGAACCAACACTACTTGGTACCGTTTTACTGGCCAAGAAAGAAGTGAATCAATATGATTTTCCATCAATTATTTATTTTATTATCAATAAATTCAAACCATTATAATATCAAACAAGAGAGCCGCCAGGGGGACACATGGTTCCAGAATATGGATAAATAAACATCCTGCTCATTATGACACTGTACAATATCCGCACTATGTATAAGGATATCAATATTAAATATCAAATATCATCACCTATTCTGTTATCGTACTGTGTTCCAGACTATAGGTACATAAACATCCTACTCATTATGACTGTACAACATCCATGTATAGAAATATCAATATTAAATATTAAATCATACCATCACCCATTCTGCTACCATGCTGTGTCACACATCACGGGACATAAGGTCTATTTATTATTGTTACTACTCAGGGTAGTGGATATAGCTACCAATACCAGGAGGGTATATACCCCTTATCCAATATTCCACCAAATTTACCTAAGCCCCTATGGGTATTCCCATCATGTGAAAAACACGCCTGGCAGCAGAAAAAGTTTTCATCCGATCCAATAGGTACAACACAGCACCAATCACTGAATATAGACTGCAAACAGTTGTTATTATAGAAAAATAAACATCCTACTTATTATGACACTGTACAGTATCCATACCATGTTTAGGAATATCAATATTAAATATTAGATCATACCATCACCCATTCTGTTACCATGCTGTGTCACACATCACGGGAAATAAGGTCTATTTATTATTACTACTAAGGGCAGTGGATGTAGGTTCAAATTCCGGATGGGTATATGAACCCCTTATCCAATATTCCACCACATTTTCTTAAGCCCTTATGGGTATTCCCAACATGTGAAACACGCCCGGCAACAGAAGAGGTTTCATCTAATCCAATAGGTATAACACAGCACCAATCCCTAAACATAGATTACAAACAATTGTTACCATCAAAAGCAGCGTTTACTTACATTAAACGGTATATTATCTGGCCATGTGCCCCTCCACCCTTAACGCACGTTTCGCCTCACGCTTTGTCAAAAGAGGGCGTGTCAAGGTGGGGAAACCTTCGTGCTTATATATTAACAACCCCCCAATAGTTGTGCCCTGTTGTACCGTCATCGTTACATAGCGTGATCTACTTCCGGTATATGCCGGCGCATGGCGATGTCGCCGCTTCCTCATTGTAAACAGACTTCCGGACTGCGCGCGCCGACCCGCAAACGTCATCACGTTCTTGGGTACTTACTGCGCATGCGTCCGGAAGTCTAAGGAACAGGACAACAGAGCATGCGCACAACCAGCAGTGATGCCGCATCTAGACATAACATCTACATACAAAAGGATCCACATATAAGAAGAAAAAGAAGAAAAAGAAAGAGGGTGCGGTGTGTATACATTCAAGCGTAGATACGAACATATGCAAACATATTGTATTATTACATTTCATTACATTATAAGGGGACAACCGATGCTGACATATCCCATATCCGGAAGTCCATCAGGTCTACATCGGCGCTCCCCACACACATCTATATACAGAATACAGAGCGTACATGCACCAAGGCACCCAAATACAAATGCAGACATGTCATACCATAAATATCACAAGTGCTCACATATACAATAACAACTATGCATATGCTAGGGTGTTCAGATGTCAACACAAGTTCCACCATATCGAGTGAGGATTACCGATATAGACCCGATATCAACCTCCGCTGTATCTGGGGAGCCATCGGTGCTGCAACAGTAGTCCCCCAAGAACAATTATCATAAACTCTTTTATTCACATATATCAGGACACATATCAGAGAATATATATTAATCACTAGACATTCCCGATCCATATGCAGCATGCATCCTCACTGGGTACTCCTTCTCCTTTCTTCTTGAATCCATAGTTGTAGCATCTCACACCGCATCCAAAATGTCAATGGATCCCCATGTATGTCGTCCTGCCTCCATCACCGAAATCAGGTACAACAAATGGCATCAATACCTTGGCTGGGATAGATCAAAATCAAATTAAAATCCATAACTAACACTAAACACTTAAAACCATTAACCCACCCTTAAAAACCACCGTAGACAATAGGACTAATCATACTTCGTTTTAACCAATATGGCTAGACAACCAAAACATTCCAATATGATTAGTCCTATTGTCTACGGTGGTTTTTAAGGGTGGGTTAATGGTTTTAAGTGTTTAGTGTTAGTTATGGATTTTAATTTGATTTTGATCTATCCCAGCCAAGGTATTGATGCCATTTGTTGTACCTGATTTCGGTGATGGAGGCAGGACGACATACATGGGGATCCATTGACATTTTGGATGCGGTGTGAGATGCTACAACTATGGATTCAAGAAGAAAGGAGAAGGAGTACCCAGTGAGGATGCATGCTGCATATGGATCGGGAATGTCTAGTGATTAATATATATTCTCTGATATGTGTCCTGATATATGTGAATAAAAGAGTTTATGATAATTGTTCTTGGGGGACTACTGTTGCAGCACCGATGGCTCCCCAGATACAGCGGAGGTTGATATCGGGTCTATATCGGTAATCCTCACTCGATATGGTGGAACTTGTGTTGACATCTGAACACCCTAGCATATGCATAGTTGTTATTGTATATGTGAGCACTTGTGATATTTATGGTATGACATGTCTGCATTTGTATTTGGGTGCCTTGGTGCATGTACGCTCTGTATTCTGTATATAGATGTGTGTGGGGAGCGCCGATGTAGACCTGATGGACTTCCGGATATGGGATATGTCAGCATCGGTTGTCCCCTTATAATGTAATGAAATGTAATAATACAATATGTTTGCATATGTTCGTATCTACGCTTGAATGTATACACACCGCACCCTCTTTCTTTTTCTTCTTTTTCTTTTTATATGTGGATCCTTTTGTATGTAGATGTTATGTCTAGATGCGGCATCACTGCTGGTTGTGCGCATGCTCTGTTGTCCTGTTCCTTAGACTTCCGGACGCATGCGCAGTAAGTACCCAAGAACGTGATGACGTTTGCGGGTCGGCGCGCGCAGTCCGGAAGTCTGTTTACAATGAGGAAGCGGCGACATCGCCATGCGCCGGCATATACCGGAAGTAGATCACGCTATGTAACGATGACGGTACAACAGGGCACAACTATTGGGGGGTTGTTAATATATAAGCACGAAGGTTTCCCCACCTTGACACGCCCTCTTTTGACAAAGCGTGAGGCGAAACGTGCGTTAAGGGTGGAGGGGCACATGGCCAGATAATATACCGTTTAATGTAAGTAAACGCTGCTTTTGATGGTAACAATTGTTTGTAATCTATGTTTAGGGATTGGTGCTGTGTTATACCTATTGGATTAGATGAAACCTCTTCTGTTGCCGGGCGTGTTTCACATGTTGGGAATACCCATAAGGGCTTAAGAAAATGTGGTGGAATATTGGATAAGGGGTTCATATACCCATCCGGAATTTGAACCTACATCCACTGCCCTTAGTAGTAATAATAAATAGACCTTATTTCCCGTGATGTGTGACACAGCATGGTAACAGAATGGGTGATGGTATGATCTAATATTTAATATTGATATTCCTAAACATGGTATGGATACTGTACAGTGTCATAATAAGTAGGATGTTTATTTTTCTATAATAACAACTGTTTGCAGTCTATATTCAGTGATTGGTGCTGTGTTGTACCTATTGGATCGGATGAAAACTTTTTCTGCTGCCAGGCGTGTTTTTCACATGATGGGAATACCCATAGGGGCTTAGGTAAATTTGGTGGAATATTGGATAAGGGGTATATACCCTCCTGGTATTGGTAGCTATATCCACTACCCTGAGTAGTAACAATAATAAATAGACCTTATGTCCCGTGATGTGTGACACAGCATGGTAGCAGAATGGGTGATGGTATGATTTAATATTTAATATTGATATTTCTATACATGGATGTTGTACAGTCATAATGAGTAGGATGTTTATGTACCTATAGTCTGGAACACAGTACGATAACAGAATAGGTGATGATATTTGATATTTAATATTGATATCCTTATACATAGTGCGGATATTGTACAGTGTCATAATGAGCAGGATGTTTATTTATCCATATTCTGGAACCATGTGTCCCCCTGGCGGCTCTCTTGTTTGATATTATAATGGTTTGAATTTATTGATAATAAAATAAATAATTGATGGAAAATCATATTGATTCACTTCTTTCTTGGCCAGTAAAACGGTACCAAGTAGTGTTGGTTCAGTGTAACTGAAGTGTGTATAGTAATTGGACTTGGGTAAAACAATCCGGTTTGTGCCTGATGCAACGGATCCGTGTCAGAGTGTGTAAAAACTGATGTGACTGATCCGGGAAAAAACGGATCCGTTTTTTTTTTTTAAAGCTGAGAGAGGGAGAGACCTCGTCATCACCGCACACGCAAGCACTTGCGCACGCATCATCCCCGCACACACCCCGGCACTCCCGCACGCATCATCCCCGCACACACCTCGGCACTCCCGCACGCATCATCCCCGCACACACCTCGGCACTCCCGCACGCATCATCACCGCACACACCCCGACACTCCCGCATGCATCATCCCCGCACACATCCCAACACTCCCGCACGCATCATCCCCGCACACACCCCGGCACTCCCGCACGCATCATCACCGCACACGCCCCGGCACTCCCGAACGCATCATCCCCGCATACACCCCGGCACTCCCGCACGCATCATCACCGCGCACACCCCGACACTCCCGCATGCATCATCCCCGCACACACATCAACACTCCCGCACGCATCATCCCCGCACACACCCCGGCACTCCCGCATGCATCATCACCTCACATGCCCCGGCACTCCTGAACGCATCATCCCCGCACACACCCCGGCACTCCCGCACGCATCATCCCCGCACACACCCCGACACTCCCGCATGCATCATTCCCGCACACACCCCGGCACTCCCGCACTCATCATCCCCGCACACACCCCGGCACTCCCACATGCATCATCATCCCCGCACACCCTGATCCTACCTCAGTGACGTCACCGCTGACAGCGCAACTCCCTCAGTTGCTGCATGGAGCTGATAGAGAGCGGCGGTGTTCCAGGGCCGCTCCTGTCAGCTTCATGTAGCAGAGCTGAAAGCGTCGCGGGACCTCTGTGGATTAGGTCGGACCAGGAGGGGTATGTGGGGATTTGAATAAAATGGTGAAAGAGGGTGTTTTTTTGTCCTTTATTCCAAATAAAGTATTTTTTGGGTGTATTTGTTTATTTACTTTCACTTACAGGTTAATCATTGGGGGTGTATCATAGACGCCTCCCATGATTAACCCCTTATTACCCCGATTGCCACCGCACCAGGATAATTCAGGATGAGCCGGGTAGAGTCCTGGGACTGTTGCATCTAATGTATGTGGCAATTCCGGGCGGCTGCTGGCTGATATTGTTAGGCTGGGGGGCTTCCCATAACGTGGAGCTCCCCATCCTGAGAATACCAGCCTTCAGCCGTGTGGCTTTACCCTGGCTGGTATCAAAATTGGGGGGAACCGCACGTCGCTTTTTATAATTATTTATTTATTTATTTTAATGCAAGATATAGACCCGCTTACTGGCGGCTGTGATTGGTTGCAGTCAGACAGCTGTCACTCAGCGTGGGGGCGTGTAAGACTACAACCAATCATAGGCGCTGGTGGGCGGGGAAAGCAGTGAATACGAGATAAAATAATGGGCGGCCGTCATTTTCAAATCAGGAGAAGCTGCCAGAGCAGTGTGACAGCCGTGAAGCACCGCGCCCGTGATCGGTGAGTGGGTGAGAGTGAGTGAATGAGTCAGTCAGTGAGTGTGAGCGAGAGAGAGGCTGGGGCCACACAGGGCACTACTGCGATGCTCGCATGACACTCGGCTCATGCTGGCAGCACAGCAGGAGCCGAGTGTCATGCTAGTGTCCCTGCGTCTGCGGTCCGACTGTGTGAGTGGACCACAGCTGCAGGGGGCCGGCAGGCTCTCAGGAGAGGCGGGCTGGCACGGAGGAGGGGAAAGTGAGATTTATCTCCCTCTCTCCTCCGTAGCCGGCTATTGCGACTCTCACTCTGCATGCATGGTACACCGGTGTACCCCGAGTTCAGAGAGATTTTTCTCTCGCCCCATTCACTTGAATGGGTGCGAGAGAAAAGAGTCTCGCATTACAGTAGCGGCATGCTGCGATTGTTTTCTCGGTCCGATTAGGGCTGAGAAAATAATTGCTCATGTGTGCTGACACACAGGCTAGAATTGGTCCGAGTGTAATGCGATGTTTTATCGCACTCCACTCGCACCGATTTTCTTAGGCCAGAAAATCACTTCTGGGCATGCTCAGAAGTAAAAACCGAATCCGGTACATGTTTCCGGCACTTGATGCATGCCACCGGATTCAGCGTGCATAGACTTTCATTATGCACCATGCCACACAGCGCAGCACCCGGGGCTGTGCGGTTGTTTTTATGAGACAAAAACATTGCATGAAACGTTCCATGCGGCCACCGTATTCATTAATTAAGCCGCATCTGGAAAAAGCCGGATGCAACGCAAGGTCATCAGGCACATTCCGGCGACAATACAAATCAATGGGGATAAAACGGATGCGGTACCAGATCCGTTTTAACAATTTTTTCCGGATTGTGCCTGATGGCAGCTTCTCCTATAGGATCAATTCATCTCTCCTGAAGTTCTCCAACAGACTGACAAATCTCCCAGGTTAGCAAAGAGGTTACAGTGGGTGGACTCTAGACCCACCTCCCCCACACCCAGGGATGGAAGTCCCTCAAGAGGCTATAACCTTGCACTATAGGGGGTGATTACTTACAAACAATAGAAATGTGCACAGAAGGAGTACAAATAAGACAGTGAACCAAGCTTGAAATAGGAATCTGTACAATTAATGGATAGTGAACCACCCCTAAACATTAACCCACACAAACGTTTACATGACCCACAATATCCCACCATCACAACCTGTCCCTCCTTTTTAATAAGTGAGTATGCCATGAGGTCTACACAGACCTCTGGGCATCTCACTTAAGTCCATGTTGCTCAGCTGTGAATAGTCTATGGTTCTTCTTGCTGGGACAGTCCATCAGCATTCCGGTGTTGTCTTCCACACTTGTATTGGATGGAAAAGCTGTAGATAGTCCCTTGTATAGTGGTAGGGTTGGAAGGACAAGCTTCCCTTTGTGTCCTCCTTCATTCAAACTGTGTTTCCTGTATCCACAAATCGACATTGTAGATTTCCCACATCATTTCCTAGGAGAATATCGGCAGGCAGGCCGCTCACCATCCCAACCACACATTGGTTGATCCCAAAGCCAAAGTCCAGATCTACAGTCGACTTTGGGATATTCCTCCTTGGTCCTCCAGCCAATTCAATAACAATCCCTGGTCCGTAATGTATTCCCTCTGGCTGAACCTCCCGGGGATCAGCTATTGTGAGAAATGGCCCAGAGTCATAAAATCCAATGATGCTTTTTCCATCCAGCATAACCTCCTGTAAGTGCTTACTTTGATGGTGAGAGGAACTCGGGGCTGTGGCTCGCATCCCATAAACCCCTAGTGGCCGACCACGAGTGTCGGAGTCATTCCTCAATTGAATAGCAGGGCAAGTGTTTTGCAAATGCCCAGACTGCCCACATCGATAACATCTCCTCTGTGTCAGACTCCTTCTAATGTGCATTCTGGAGAAGGCAGTAGGAGGATTTAGTGACAGAGGCCGGAGGCCATACACTCTAACAGGGGCATCTATGGTGCAGGGGTCAGCGGTACACTCCTGTGGAGGTGGTGGTAACTCTTCCTCAGGTGGAATGGAATGGACAAAATGCACCGGATGAGATTGAGGTGCGTGGGGGTCCCTCCGAGTCCTTGCGGGACAACTGGATTACAGGTGCCCAGTTTGCCCACACCCATAACATCTCCTCTCCGTGATTCCCCCAGGGTGTGGTCGGAACTGTTGGGGTCTAGGATTGTGAGCCGTGGTCGTCATCGGCCTGTGGCTGGTTGGAGGAGCAGATATAACTGGAGAGGGCAGGGGAGAAGGAGCAGGCTGTTTACATATTGTCCAGAAGCCCCCTCCATTGTGGTCGGATAGTAAGGGCCTCATCAGCTAGGGCTGCAGCTCCATCCAAGGTGCACGGTGTGCGCTCTCTGACCCATTCCCGTATTTCTGACGGACACTTATACAGAAATTGTTCTATAAGAAATACCTGTATAACGTCTTCCACAGTGAAGGCATCTTCCGCTTACAGCCATCTCCGACATACCTGGGACATCTTATGGGCATACATCCTAAACAATCCCCCCGTGGTGCATGGGAAGTCTCGGAACTGTACCCTATGTGAGTCTGGGGTGATGGCATGGTAATCCAGGATAGTCCGCTTTACAATGTTATAATCCCAGTTCCGCTGTGAGTCAATGGTGCGATAAGCCTCTGCCAGGCTTCCGTTCAGGAGTCCCACTAACAAACGCATCCAGGCAGAGTGGGGAATCTCCATCATGACACACTGTAGCTCAAAGTCCTTGAAGAACCCATCCACATCTCCGGAAGCCTCATCAAATGGCTTGAAGTCCGCCCGGGTGAACCGCACAGGCTCCTGGATCGCTGGGTTTACACTCCAACTCACATTACTCCCTCTGTTGGACTCCATTGCTTCTTGTCTCTTCTGTGCTCGGCGAGCAGCTTGCTCCTTATATTCCTTAGATACACCGGGGCCAAGAGCTGCCATCTCTTCTTTGAACCACACCACCCACTGGCTTTTTGGGGCAGGGATCCCTGTTTCCAGTGCTTGTCCGTCAAACATCTGGGATGAGGTGGACTGGCTCTCATCCACAAGTAGATCAATTAAGGCTTCTTTACTCAGTCCCTGATAGCTCAGGCCCAGATCTCTGGCTCTCTCCTTTAGACTGGAAGCAGTCCAATTTCTGAACTCACTCTGTTGGTGGATCTCCATTAGGCTGCGCTCTGTTGATCCCGCTGCTGCCACCAGTTGTCACGGGGTCCTTCTCCCATATCACATGATCAACAGAAGGATGGCGGTACAATTCAAAGAGCATTTATTCCAAGCAAATCAAAATGATGCATAAGATAATCCACAGAACAGAGGGTAAAATGAATCCAGTAACACAAATATAGTCCATCCATCTCTCCTGAAGTTCTCCAACAGACTGACAAATCTCCCAGGTTAGCAAAGAGGTTACAGTGGGTGGACTCTAGGCCCACTTCCCCCACACCCAGGGACTGAAGTCCCTCAAGAGGCTATAACCTTGCACTATAGGGGGTGATTACTTACAAACAATATAAATGTACACAGAAGCAGTACAAATAAGACAGTGAACCAAGCTTGAAATAGGAATCTGTACAAATAATGGATAGTGAACCACGTCTAAACATTAACCTACACAAACTGGTACATGACCCACAATATCCCACCATCACACACGGTCCGCACACGGACCACACGAATGTGATGCGTGTGACACGCACTGGAGAAAACACACGTGTTTGTAAAAAAAAATCTATACTCCCCTTTTCCAGCACTGCCGTCTTTGCCGCTGCTGTCACTTGATTCCAACCCCCACTCATTATTATCATTGAATATTCATTCCACTGCGGGCGGAAGCAGCAGCAGCGGGGAGTCGGCAGGGCCGGAGACCGAAGATCAGCACCACGGCCAGCGACGCCAGGGACAGGTGAGCAGAAAGTTCCCATTCTCCGTGTGTTATCACGGATTACACATGGAGAACACACGTTGTGCCATAAACACAGCACACGGAGGACAATACGCACCTTTGACACGTCCGTGAAAAACATGCGTGATTTTCACAGATGTGTGAAGGGGACCTTACATGTATTCATATATACACACAGTGCTTGAGATAGCTTTCTAAATAGTTTTATTCCTGTAGGCTTGTTTCCATAGTAAACCCATAGTTATATCATTGCACATATCTCTTTCTTACCCTGGCCCTTTCCACCCATATCCTGTCCACCAGCTTTCACTTAAGAACGGCGGCAGCTATAGGCATAGAATTGGTGTCTAGGTATAGTAAAGTAGCCATGCGCTAAGCAATGAAACCACCTATAGCGCCTCCTGGTGGAAAACAGTGGAGTTAGCATTTTTATCTCGAAAACTGAACGAGATAGAGAAAAAAAGTGAATTAAAAAATTGTAGGGCATCATCAATTCAATACGAATCGACACCTTGCATACACAAATGCTATGATTAGAATGTGTAAAACTCACAAGGCTGCGGACATGAAGCGATACCTCATGGAGACCTTCCTACAAGTCATTGGGTATGGTGGCTGCGTGGAGTGGCCTCCACGCTCACCTGACCTGACCCCATTGGACTTCTTTCTGTGAGGTCACATCAAACAGCAGGTGAATGCGACCCCTCCACCAACACTGCAGGACTTACAACAACATATTACAGATGCTTGTGCAAACGTGTCACCTACCATATTGCAGAACGTGCTGCAATATACAATATGCTGGCCAGAGTCAAGATATGCATTGCAGCTGACGGTGGCCACTTTGAGCATCAAAGTTAAATAAGTGCCATATGCGTGACCAGCATTTAATGTTTGGGGGGGGTCATGGGTTTCATATCATAGCATTTCTGTATTCAAGGTATTGATTCATATTAAATTGATGATGCCCTACAACTTTTTAATTCACTTTTTTCTCTATCTCGTTCTGTTTTCGAGATAAAAATGCTAACTCCGTTGTTTTCTACCAGTTGGCGCTATAGGGGGTTTCATTGCATAGCGCATGTCTACTTTACTATACCTAGACACCACTTCTATGCCTATAAAATATACAGTACAGACCAAAAGTTTGGACACACCTTCTTATTCAAAGAGTTTTCATTATTTTCATGATTCTGAAAATTGTAGATTCACATTGAAGGCATCCAACTATGAATTATCTCATGTGAAATGAAAGACTTTACAAAAAAGTGTGAAACAACTGAAAATATTTCTTTTATTCTAGGTTCTTCAAAGTAGCCACCTTTTGCTTTGATTACTGCTTTGCACACTCTTGGCATTTTCTTGATGAGCTTCAAGAGGTAGTCACCGGAAATGGTCTTCCAACAGTCTTGAAGGAGTTCCCAGTGATGCATAGCACTTGTTGGCCCTTTTGCCTTCACTCTGTGGTCCAGCTCACCCCAAGCCATCTCGAATGGGTTCAGGTCTGGTGACTATGCAGACCAGGTCATCTGGCGTAGCACCCCATCACTCTCCTTCTTAGTCAAATAGCCCTTACACAGCCTGGAGGTGTGTTTGGTTTGTCCTATTGAAAAAAAAAAGATGGTCCAACTAAACGCAAACCGGATGGAATAGCACGCCGCTGAAAGATGCTGTGGTAGCCATGCTGGTTCAGTATACCTTCAATTTTTAATAAATATCCAACAGTGTCTCCAGCAAAGCACCCCCACACCATCACACCTCTTCCTCCATGCTTCATGGTGAGAACCAGGCATGTAGAGTCCATCCGTTCACCTTTTCTACAAAGACACGGTGGTTGGATCCAAAGATCTCAAATTTGGACTCATCAGACCAAAGCACAGATTTCCACTGGTCTAATGTCCATTCCTTATGTTCTTTAGCCCAAAAAAAGTCTCTTCTGCTTGTTGCCTGTCCTTAGCAATGGTTTCCTAGCAGCTATTTTACCATGAAGGCCTGCTGCACAAAGTCTCCTCTTAACAGTTGTTCTAGAGATGTGTCTGCTGCTAGAACTCTGTGTGGCATTGACCTGGTCTCTAATATGAGCTGCTGTTAACCTGCGATTTCTGATTTCTGAGGCTGGTGACTCGGATAAACTTATCCTCCACAGCAGAGGTGACTCTTGGTCTTCCTTTCCTGGGACGGTCCTCATGTGAGCCAGTGTCTTTGTAGCATTTGATGGTTTTTGCCACTGCACTTGGGGACACTTTCAAAGTTTACCCAATTTTTCTAACTGACTGACCTTCATTTCTTAAAGTAATGATGGCCACTCGTTTTTCTTTACTTAGCTGCTTTTTTCTTGCCATAATACAAATTCCAACAGTCTATTCAGTAGGACTATCAGCTGTGTATCCACCAGACCTCTGCACAACACAACTGATGGTCCCAACCCCATTTATAAGGCAAGAAATCCCACTTATTAAACCTGATAGGGCACACCTGTAAAGTGAAAACAATTTCCAATGACTACCTCTTGAAGCTCGTCAAGAGAATGCCAAGAGTGTGCAAAGCAGTATTCAAAGCAAAAGGTGGCTACTTTGAAGAACCTAGAATACAAGACATATTTTCAGTTGTTTCACACTTTTTGTTAAGTATTTCATTCCACATGTGTTAATTCATGGTTTTGATGCCTTCAATGTGAATCTACAATTTTCAGTCATGAAAATAAGGAAAACTCTTTGAATGAGAAGGTGTGTCCAAACTTTTAGGTCTGTACTGTATATATATATATAGATAGATACACATATATATATATATATATATATATATATATATATATATATATATATATAATTGCCTTATTCTGTCTGTCTTGCTCCAAAATTGTGTCACCGTGACAGTATCACCGTGACAGTGTCGTTAAAGTGACAACTGTCGGATTGGCTGCTGGGCTCGGCCTGGCCCCGCCCCCCGTCTCACACACCCCCCACCCAGACAACACCCAGAACATTTAGGCCATGTGCCCATGGGACGCTCGTTCCTGCGGATATATTCGCAGGTACGGCCGCATGCTTCCCGCAGCTGCCTGCCGGCAGCCACAGCTGTTTTTAGCTGCGAGTTTCCAGCGGAATAGCTGCGGGAAACATGCGGAGTTTCACGCGATTTACCTGCGGACGTCCTGGCCTCTATCTCCATAGCTGAGGGCCAGGATCTCCGCAAGTAAATCCGCATGAATAATTGACATGCAGTTAGGTGCGGCTGAGGGATCTCCGCAGGAGATTCCTCAGCCGCACTTTCTGCAGCGTGGAAATAGACACTCCCCATGTCCCATAGGGTAACATGGGGAGTGCCTGTACATGCTAGAACCTGCGGATTTATCTGGAAAATCCAGAAAAATCCGCAGGTTTTCCGCGGCAAACTCTGCAGCAAAAAGCTCCCGTGGGCACATGGCCTTACAGCTCCCTACACAAACACTTGGTAACTACACACAACAACATATATATATATATATATATATATATATATATATATACATATATATAACAAAAATCATACATTAACTACACAATACGTAAATTCTAGAATACCCGATGCGTTAGAATCGGGCCACCTTCTAGTATATATACATTTATATATATATATATATATATATATAGATATAGCCATTTACTGCAATCCCTATATGTGTGACCATACCATATACTCTTGCCTTTGTTACCTGTATCTGTGATTTTAAATATAACTACATTTCTGTAAGTATGGTTTAATTTATTATACATTATTACACATTATACATTATTAATAAAATGTTTTAGATATTTTTTGACTTGCATTGGTTCATATATTGTTTTGATGTTGAGGATTAACTGACACAATGTAAAAGTAAAAAAAAACAGACCTAAAGCTATTGCATCTGTTATCACACTCAAGTTGCATTGAGGAAATATATTATTTCATGGATGTCCATTATCTCAAAAACTAGAACCAGTTCAGCAAAAGTTAGTGGATTTTTTTTTAATTCAGCACCCTCAAAATATCATAAATTCATTCAAAAAACCTTGACACCTATTTTTTTTGACCTTTGTAATGATATATATATTTTTTAATTCAAATCATTATATGAAAAAGAAAATGCCAATATTTTAAAAAAAAAATACATGTAACACCTATCTTGCTGATCAAAGTGGCTTGTAAGCAAAGTGAGAGTTATAAAACAGGAGTTGATAGAAGGAAATCAAAGCCTGTAAGTACTTTCTTATTATTCTTTACTGTTTTTTTAGTTATGTGTATAATGGGTAGCAGGATTGAAGGTTTTCTTCAGTGCACAGTCTGCAGTAAATGCCCTTTCACACGCTACAATTTATCTGCCGATCTCATGAGCGACGTGAAATGCCCAGATCGTAGTTACGATTTTCCGAGATCGTACATAGGTCGTTTATTAGCTGTCACATGTACACATCTCACCAACGACGCAAAAGTGATCAGCGATATATTGTTTGACCAAAATGGTCGTTTGAATGTTGTTTGTCGTTGGAAGGGTGTCACACGTACCAATATGTCTGCTGCGATCCAAACGATGAACAATATTATGAAAATGAATAACGTGTCAACGATCCACGATTTTCAATCTATTTGCGATCGTTCAGAGTCGCTCGTAGGTGTCACATGCAACGACGTTGTGAACGATGCCGGATGTGCGTCACGGAAACTATGACCCCGACGATATATCGGCAGATAAATCGTAGCGTGTGACGGGGCCTTAAGTATGTCTAATTGAACAGCAATTTTGCTGTAGATGATGTAAGTATGTTGCACACCTGGAAGCTCATACTTTAGATCTGAATTAGCAAAATACAACACTGAGGCCTAATGACAATCTTTAGAGGAACATGATTCTTCTCACTGAGTAAACAATTATTGCAGTAGAAATGGAGAGTGGAAAAGGATGTCAGAAGGAATAGTCATGTGGCTGGGTTAATATACACTGAACAACATATAAACCCAACACTTTTGTTTTTGCTCCCTTTTTCATAAGCTGACCTAAAAAATCTAAGGCTTTTTCTAAGTTCACAAAAAACATTTTTCTTTCAAATATTGTTCACAAATTTGTCTAAATCTGCATTAGTGAGCACTTTTTTTTTGTTGAGATAATCCATCCAACTCACAAGTGTGTCATATCAAGATACTGGTTAAACAGCGTGCTTATTGCACAGGAGTGCCTTATTCTGGCAACAATAAAAGTCCACTATAAAACATGCATTTTTATCACATGGCGCAATGCCACTGATATCGAACGTTTTGAGGGACAGTGCAATTGGCATGCTGACTTCAGGAATGTTAACCAGAGCTGTTGCCCATCAACTGAATTTTCGCCTCTCTATCATTAGTTGTCTCCAAAGGCGTTTCAGAGAATTTGACAGAATGTAGCACCCTTGAGGTATCAGGTGCCCCAAAATATGTAACCAAGAGTGGACAACCCAAACCCTGGAATACCAGTGCCGGTGACAACACAAGACACAAACACACAACTCCTTTTCCTTGCCTGGAGATGGCTTAGAGATGATTCTGATGGAAGCTGCCTATTGTAGGAGCTCATCCAATCTGTAAGCTAGAAACCCAGGAGGGGGAGGAGCTGGAGTTAAACAGAGAGCAGGAACTGAAGTCAGTTAAGAGCGAAGAGGACATCAGTTAGGAGTGAGGAGGACATGAGAGAAAGGTGTTAAAACCTGAAGAAAGAACTGGAGCTGAAAAGGAGGAGAGTTGCTGGGGAGTAAGGAACCAGTGCTTAAGGAACCAAGGGTTGCCAGAGGAGTTTGGGACCAGGACTCACAGCATCCAGCACAAGCGGGGTGCAAAACCCTTGAACGGGAGTACGTTTCAAGCTACCTGTTAAATCTACCAGGTGAGGGGATTATCAGGGTCCCTCACCAACCTGAGGGTCCAAAGCAAAGCAGCAAGGAGAGGACCTGGGGACAGGAACAGGAATTTAGCCCATTAAATTGTCCAGGTTGTCTGCTATACGGGTAAAGACAGTGAAATGGAGAGGATCCCAGGAAGCTTTAGGTCATGGGGACCCACCAAAAACCAAAGTGTGCACGGAGGACAGCTCACCAGGTCACTAACTGGCACTAGGAACAAAGGGTGAGGGAACAGTGAGTAAAAACCAGTTTAAACTGCAGTTCCTGTGTTGCTTGAATCCTTTCTAAATTAATTCATCATCAGCTCACACTGCTCACTACACCACCATCATCCTCTTCCAGGGCCTAGCCTACTTGCGGAGGGTCAGAACATTTGATCTGCATTATACTACCCGCCCTAGGAAGATCACGCAGTGGCGGCTCCTACAAAATAGCCACAACCCGCAAGTGGCATAGTCAAAAACTCTTTTATTTATTTTACTTTTATTTTTCCACTTTTTCACCCTTTTTTGGATCAAACCTGGGGTCACGGAACCAGGCATTGGCCGCGACCACGACTCCCCTGTTCAGCACATGCCCAGGACCAAATATCCCACTGCCCTGGGGCATCACAAGTACATCCAATGGGCTTCACAGCTAGAAATGAGCAAACCTGTTCGATAAAGGGTCACTGATTTCGAACACATACAGTAGATATATACTGTAGGTATTGCTTGTTAGCAGTGCCTGGCCTTAAAAGTTGCTAGGGAAGAAGATAAAAAAGTGGTTCTTGCCAGTTTTAATAGCCTGCTCAAAATTACACAAACACATTTATAGGTGTTGCTATTTAGTAGTGCCTGGCCTAAAATGTTGCTAGGGAAGTATCTAAAAACATGTTCCTGCCAAATTTAATTGCCTGCTCAAAATTATGCAAACACATTTATAGGTATTGCTTGTTAGCAGTGCCTGGCATGCTGTAAATTTTCTAGGCAACTAGCTAAAAAGTTGTACTTGGTAATTTTAATTGGCTGTTCAAAATTATGCAAACACATTTATAGGTATTGTTAGTGAGCAGTGCCTGTGCTGCTGTGCAATTTGTAGGTAACTAGCTAAAAAGTTGTTAGAAATTTTATTGCCTGCTCAAGGTTCCCCAGTGAAACAGCTGTAGGTATTGTGCCTGCTGAAAATTTGCTATTGAACAAGCTAAAAAAGTCTTCTTTTCACTTTTCCGTGTCTGCTCCAAATTACGCAGTGAAATGCATTAATAGGTACTTTTTCCTGCATTCACAATATTGCTAACTCAGGCAAGAAACAAATAATGTATCTTTTGTAGAGTTGAGCACGGTTCGCGGTTCGCGGTTCTCCAGTTCGCGGTTCGAGTGATTTTGGGGGGTGTTCTAGGTCGAACTAGAACTCGAGCTTTTTGCTAAAGTTCGATAGTTCTAGTTACGTTCGAGAACGGTTCTAGCAGCAAAAAGCAGGGCTTTTTACAGCTACGGTGTGCAGGAGCCATTTCTGGCAGCCTGCCAGAAGCTGGTAACCAAGATAAACATCGGGTATCCAAGCAAAGCGCTTTGGTTAGTAACCCGATATTTATCCTAGTTACGTGTGCAGGAAGCCGACACTTACCCACTCAGCTCGCTCCGCCTCCTCCTGCACGCGGCATGTACACATACATACACACACACACACTCACACTCACCTGTCCCCAGCCATGCAGTCCACGACACTGACGTCCTCAGCGCCACATGACTCCGCTAGGCTCCACCCACTTCGCACTCTGCCGCCAGCACACATGGCTCCGCCCACCTGGCACTCTGCACACATGGTCCCGCTAGGCTCTGCCCACCTGACACTCTGCACACATGGTCCTGCTTGCCTCCGCCCACCTGGAACTCTGCACACATTACCCCGCTAGGCTCCGCCCACCTGACACTCTGCACACATGGCACTGCTAGGCTCCGCCCACCTGGCACTCTCCACACATCGTCCCGCTAGGCTCCACCCACCTGACACCCCGCTAGGCTCCGCCCACCTGCCACTCTGCACACATGGTCCCGCTAGGCTCCGCCCACCTGGCACTCTGCACACATTGCCCCACAAGGCTCCGCCCACCTGGCACTCTGCACACATGGTCCCGCTAGGCTCCGCCCACCTGGCACTCTGCACACATTGCCCCGCTAGGCTCCGCCCACCTGGCACTCTGCACACATGGTCCCGCTAGGATCCGCCCACCTGGAATTCTGCATACATTACCCCACTAGGCTCCGCCCACCTGACACTCTGCACACATGGCACTGCTAGGCTCCGCCCACCTGGCACTCTCCACACATCGTCCCGCTAGGCTCCACTCACCTGACACCCCGCTAGGCTCCGCCCACCTGGCACTCTGCACACATGGCGCTGCTAGGTTCTGCCCACCTGGCACTCTGCACACATGGTCCCGCTAGGCTCCGCCCACCTGACACTCTGCACACATGGTCCCGCTAGGCTCCGCCAACCTGGCACTCTGCACACACTACCCCGCTAGGCTCCGCCCACCTCACACTCTGCACACATGGCACTGCTAGGCTCCGCCCACCTGGTACTCTGCACACATTGCCCCGCTAGGCTCCGCCCACCTGGCACTCTGCACACATGGTCCAGCTCGGCTTACCTGCGGTGATGAAGCCCCTCAGCGCTGTCACTGTCCTCCATGGCCGCCGCTTGTCACATCACCTTCTCTTGTTTCCGACCCAAGACTGACTAGCGGTGACGTCACGGGCCGCTCGCAATACTTGGCTGTGAAGATGATTGAAGTCAGTGTGCAGGAGATCAGCGCAGGTAATGTACCTAGCTGACAGCAGCACTTGTCATCCCCTGCAGTGACCTGGGCTGACCCATTGATGTTAGCCCAGGTCACTGCACTTCTCTCCCAGCTAATGGGGAACATCCTGCTCTTCATTGACTGGGATAGTGTGGATCGTCATGGGAACCCCTTGGATTACACCAGACCTGGATTTGTTTTTCTTTCTAATAAATTGGTTAAAGAGGGAATGTATTGGGGAGTGTTTTTTCAAATAAAAATGTGTTTGTCGTCTATTTTTTTTATTACTAACTGGGTTGGTGATGTTGGGTATCTGATAGATGCCTGACCTCACCAACCCCAGGGCTTGGTTCCAGGTGACATTACACATCTGGTATTAACCCCATATATTACCCCGTTTGCCACCGCACCAGGGCACGGGATGAGCTGGGGAGAAGCACCAGGATTGGCGCATCTAATGGATCCGCCACTTCTGGGGCGGCTGCGGCCTGCTATTTTTAGGCTGGGGAGAGTCCAATAACCATGGACCTCCCTAGTCTGAGAATATCAGACCCCAGCTGTCTGCTTTACCTTGGCTGGTGATCCAATTTTGGGGGGACCCCTACATGTTTTTTTTTTTAATTATTTATTTAATTTAAAATAACAGCGTGGGGTGCCTCAGTTTTGGATTACCAGCCAAGGTGAAGCTGCCAGCTGTGGTCTGCAGTCTGCAGCCGTCTGCTTTACCCTAGCTGGCTACAAAAATAGGGGGAACCCTACGTCATTTTTTTTCTTCATTTTTTTGGCTAAATACAAAGCTAAGCAC
This sequence comes from Anomaloglossus baeobatrachus, assembly GCF_048569485.1. Taxonomy (NCBI): domain Eukaryota; kingdom Metazoa; phylum Chordata; class Amphibia; order Anura; family Aromobatidae; genus Anomaloglossus; species Anomaloglossus baeobatrachus. The sequence goes on along the minus strand of NC_134362.1, from coordinate 149,122,916 downwards.
TCCTTAGTGCCACATGAAAGGCACCAAAGGGTGCAAAATTACAAAATACAGGAGAGTGGGACATTATGTTTCTTTCTGCCATTATAATGACAGAAAAGACTGATATGAAGTGTACAAGCACAAGAAAATCACCAGAGCGCTCTACGCTGTGAAAAGCAGTAGAAAATGGCACTGGAGTGAACATGTGACCGCCTCATGTAGGTCGAAGCTATGGATCCTGGGTAAATTTATGTATTTTCCCTCCTTCAGTTTTTTTGCAGTACGCAAAAAAAAACAGAAGGCACACGGATGACAAACAGATGACATACGGACCGTCTACGGAACGGAAACGGATGCCACACGGATGCACCCGTGAAAAAAACGGACTGTTTTTTGCAGACTGCAAAAATGGATCGGTCGTGTTAATGTAGCCTTATTCTGATCTGCCGTTTATAAACAGCAGGCAGAAATAAGTGAATAGCGCCCCCCAGCGTCAGAAAATCTCCGGGGTTTCAGGCGTAGCTGAGACCCTGGAGATCCTGATTCAGGACGGTTTTTCCGGTCCCCGCTCACGTGATCACAGGTATACACCGTACACCGATGATCACGTTACAGTAAATTACTGTCTGTAAAAAATTATTTATCTCCCATCTGGCATGAACAAACATGATAAATTTCCTACCCGGTCCCCTCCGGTCCCCCGGTGTCGCCAAAGTGCCCCCCTGATGCCCTCCCAGAAATCCAAGATAGCCGCGCGCACAGCAGCGCGCCGGCCGCATTCACCCTACTCCTCTGATTTCTGTTGCATGTGCCATGACACATGCGACAGAAAACTCCTCCCCAGGCCCTGCCAGGTCACCCCCTATAACCCCACCGGTGTTCCCCGGTGTCCCACGGTACCTGTGCAGCGTTGATCCCACGCGGCCCTCTCCTTTACAATAGACGCTGCTGCATGCACAGAGCGGCTGTCAGCTCAAGTTCCTGTGTTTAGACACAGTGAGTGATGGTTATGCATCTGTAAGCTAAATGGGCGGCACGGTGGCTCAGTGGTTAGCACTGCAGTCGTGCAGCGCTGAAGTCCTGGGTTCAATTCCCACCCAGGACACCATCTGCAAGACGTTTGTATGTTCTCCCTGTGTTTGTGTGGGTTTCCTCCCACACTCCAAAGACATACAGATAGGGAATTTAGAGTGTGAGCCCCAATGAAGACAGTGTGTCCAATGTATGTAAAGTGCTTTGGAATTAATAGCGCTATATAAATGAATAAATTATTATTATTACTGCAATGCCCTGCTCATGAGGTAAAGAACATAGTTGATCAGGAGAGCTATATACTATATTTCCAAATGGAGGCTTTTGATTTTATAGTTGCCCTGCTGAACGACTACCAAACATGAGAATCCGTTATACGCCACAAGAAAACACATCTAAATAGCGAGCTCTGTTGTTTAGTATTCATTCAGCTGGATAACTGGACTTAAAGGGGTATTCCATCTCCAAGATCCTATCCCCAATATATAGTAGGTGGAATAGCAATAATATCAGCAAATACCAAGATTTGGAAATGTAGAATAGTTCTCCTGATTAGGCATGCCCTTACCTCATGAGCAGGGCATTGCAGCTTTGGTAGCAACACTTACGACATGGACTCTGCTGCTGTGGACCCGGGGAGAGTGGGTGCAGATTCATTGCACCCACACTCCTCACATGGAGGGTCTGCACTCCTAGAAAATGGGGGATACGTTCCCGTTTTTTCCTTACAATAAATTTGTGAAAGAGGGAATGTTTTTGGGAGTTTTCTTTCAAAGACATTTTTTTTGTCGATTTTTTTTGTTAGTACTGACAGTTTGTGATGTCGGGTATCTGATGGACACCATGACATCACAAACTGCTGGGCTTGATGTCAGGTGACTTTACAACTAGTATCAACCCCATTTATTACCCCGTTTGCCACTGCACCAGGGCACGGGATGAGCTGTGGTGAAGCGCCAGGATTGGCGCATCTAGTGGATGCGCCACGTCTGGGGTGCCTGTGGCCTGCTATTTTTAGGCTGTGAAGGCCCAATAACTATGGACCTTCCCACCCTGAGAATACCAGACCACAGCTGTCCGCTTTACCTTGGCTGGTGATCCAATTTGGGGGGGACCCTACTTTTTTTGTGTAATTATTATTATTTATAAAATAATTATAAAAAAGAGCCTGGGGTGACCTCCACATTGGATCCCCAACCACGGTAAAGCTGCCAGCTGTGGTTTTCAGGCTACAGCCGTCTGCTTTACCCTAGCTGGCTATCAAAAATGGGGGGACCCAACATCATTTTTTTTTTAACTATTTTTTAAAGAAAAAAAACTTAATGGGCTTCCCTGTGTTTTGATAGCCAGCCAAGATAACGCCAGGCAGATGGGGGTGGCAACCCATAGCTGTCTGCTTTATCTGCACTGAGAATCAAAAATACCGCGAAGCGCTATGTCATTTTTTTTAAAGATTTATTTTTACAGCACTGTCATGTCAGGCAATCAAAATACAGGGAAGCCCCTTTTGTTTTTAGTTAATTAAATAAATAATTAAAAAATATATATATGGGCTCCCGCTGCATTTTTTGTATTGCTAGCTAAGGGTAATCCAAGCAGCTACTGGCTGCTAACCCCCACTGCTTGGTGTTACCTTCACTGGCAATGGAAAATCCAGTGAAGCATTTTTTATTTTTTTTGCCAAAAAACTAAAAAAAAAATGACGTTAGCTTCGCCATATTTTTGAATGCTAGCCAGGTACAGCAGGCAGGTACGGACTGCCCATAACCCCCAGCTGCCTATTTGTACCCGGCTGGGAACTAAAAATATAGGGAAGCCCTTTTTTTAATTAATTCATGAATTTTATGAAATAATTAAAAAAAAAAAAAAAAACGATGTAGGCTTCGCCCCATTTTTGTGTCCAGCCGGGTACAACTAGGCAGCTGGGGATTGGAATCCACAGCACAGGTTAGCCCGAGGTTTCTGGGCCCCTCTGCTGCGAATTGCAGTCCGCAGCCGCCCCAGAAAATGGCGCTCTCATAGAAGCGCCATCATCTGGCGCTGTATCCAACTCTTCCAACAGCCCTGGAGCCGGGTGGCTTGTTGGGTAATCATGAGTTAATACTGGCTTTGTTTTACTAGCCAGTATTAAGCCAGAGATTCTTAATGTCAGGCATGTTTGACCCGGCCATTAAGAATCTCCAATAAAGGGTTAAAAAAACCACCACACAGATAAAAAATACTTTAATAGAAATAAATACACAGACACATTAGAGACTCCATCTTTATTACTCCTTGTCAGCCCTCCACGATCCTGCTCTTCTGTCTTCTTTCCCCTTCAACACATGCAGCTCTGTCTGCTCCATCAGACAGCACAGCTGCATGTGGGAAGACGCTGTGCTCGTGCAGAAATCACTCTGTGAGAGTGACCACAGGCTCCCGGCTTTAAGCGGTGGCACGGGTTGCCATAGCAACGCTGCTTCGATCACATGATTCCGGTGCCGCTGCGTGCTGGTAGCGGGACGTCCCCGTCAGCGCTACCAAGCGCATTGCTATGGCAATGGTGATCTCCGTGATTGACCGGCTGTGTCAGCCGGTCAGGAGCCGGCTTCTGCGGACGCTGGTAACTACGGTAAACATCGGGTAACCCAGAAGCCCTTTTCTTGGTTACCCGATTTTTACCGTAGTTACCAGCGTCTGCCGCTCTCACGCTGCCAGTGCCAGCCACCTGCACACATAGCCAGACTACACATCGGGTTAAATTAACCCGATGTGTACTCTGGCTAGGAGTGCAGGGAGCCAGCAACCAGTGACCACAGCCCCCAGCCAGCAGCACGCGTGGAAGCGATGCTGCGCTTGGTAACTAAGGTAAATATCGGGTAACCAACCCGATATTTACCTTGGTTACACGCGCTGGTAACCAAGGTAAATATCGGGTTGGTTACCCGATATTTACCTTAGTTACCAAGCGCAGCATCGCTTCCACGCGTGCTGCTGGCTGGGGGCTGTGGTCACTGGTTGCTGGTGAGATCTGCCTGTGTGACAGCTCACCAGCAACCCGTGTAGCAACGCTCCAGCGATCCCTGCCAGGTCAGGTTGCTGGTGGGATCGCTGGAGCGTTGCTTAGTGTGACGGTACCTTAAGGGAACGGGGAAGCAGAGCGGGGAGTCGAGCTAGAGCATGTCGCCGGTACACGACGATACACAAACGTGCACCGGGTAACAGAGAGATGCAATGACAGGTCCTACATGACGCGTCATAGTCATGTGACCAGTCTGTAGCCAATGAGATAACAGACACGTGACTGGTTACATGGCTATTTTTCACGTCACGATAGGTCCTGCATCACTGCTGGCAGTGCTGGTTATCGGGAGGATTCAGCGATCATCGGATGGAATAGCGGCAGGAGACAGAGTGCCGGAGGGATCGCGGGGACCGGTAAGTGTTATGGCAATGTTTAATAACTGTATGTGTACATTTATAATGTGTTTTTATGTGTTTGTAATTGCCTCCTATTGTTTCCTATGCGGTTCGAGTGGTTCGCCGAAGACCTCCATTCGAGACCTCCATTCGGCGAACCGAACTGGAGCCGAACCACGGCCGGTTCGCTCATCTCTAATCTTTTGTGTCAGGTGTTTGACAGGTGTAGGCATAGGTTTGCAGAACATCTGTTTGAAAGGGAAAGGGTACATCAACCTTGAGTGGTAAATCATGATGAAGTTGTCGTGGAAAGGGGAATAGGTGAGGTGTTGGAAGTGTACATGTGGGAGGTTCTGTTAGTCAAAGGTCTAGTGATCAAGCACTGGCACATCCTATCAAAAAAGAAATGAGAACAACTTCCATTTCTACTACACTAGATTTCTTTGGCAGCTGCACATCACTTCAACTCTGAAATGTGGCTGATAAACAGCAGGTTCTGGAGTGGATGGCAAGCGCTGCATCAGGTGGCCTCTCCTTCTCTTCCCATACCTTAACATCGCAAACAATTCATTCCTCAGAGCTGCCACCCAAATTACACTTGTTTGCTCCCATGTAACAAATCGCCAACCGGCAAACTGACTGTGGGGAACCAAACATGGTGAGTCTCAAGAGCTGTTCACATAGTCTATCCCATGGGCATCACAGGTCCACTCCAAAGATTCCCAGAATAAGGGTACGCTCACACGAGCGTGAAAATCGGACGAGTGCAATGCGAGAAATTCTCGCATTGCACTCTGACCAATGAGGTTGAGCTGTTGGTCAGCTTTTCTCGCATCAAGATTCTGGATGCGAGAAAAGCGGCAGCATGCTGCGTTTTGCTGATACCGCCGTATCTCTCGCACCCATTCAAGTGAATGGATGCGAGAGATACATCGGACTGCACTCGGATGTTATCCCAGTGCAGTGCGATATACGCACAGGCTGACAGTGGAGGAGATGGGGAGGATTAACCCCTCCCTCTCCTCCGCAGGGCCTGCACTCAGCTTCACAGCTGTGACCCGATCGCAAGATCGGGTTACAGTCGCATGACACCCGGCTCACGTTCGCAGCAGAGCCTGAGCCGGGGGACATTAGCATATCGCATCCGATGCTCTCGCATCGGATGCCATACGCCCGTGTGAGTCCAGCCTTAATAGGAGAAAAGCATCTCCACCAATGCACAAAATCTTTGTGAGTTGGATCCTTGCGCAGACATAGTAGGGTCAAAGTAGGATCTCGACCCTCATCAACTGATAACCCCTGGTGGTGGAGGGGATGATGATAAGACTCAGGTAGCTTAGGCGCACACATACTGTACTGTGATGTCAGGTCAGGAAGAGGAGGAGTGGTAAAACATAGAGCCTGATGATAAAGTTGTAGATCCCACTTGGTGTGAACCCAGATACACGCAGCTGTGTAGCTCAGCAGATAAAGAGGAGGAGAAAGCGAAGGAGGCTTCTTGGCAATTTCCAAATGGAGTTTTCATTCATATGTCTATGCAAGGGCAGCAATGCTGCCAAACCAGGGTGAAAATGCCAAAACATATACAACAGCACACTAAAATGCTAACAATGAATAAGGGAACTCTGGTATTGCATTACTGCCATAGGAATATTTAAAAAAAATAGATATTTAGCATATGTATTTCCCAATGCATGTGAGCCCACTCACCATGGCAAGGTTACCTCTGTATACCGGGAACCTAAAAGCCTAACTTGCAATTCCACTATCTGGGTTCAAACCCTCATGTCTGGGCTGCTAGATTCCAGATATAAATTGGAGTGAACAGAGCCTGGTTAAAGGGCGGAGTGCTCACTCAGATAGAGATGCACTTTAAATGTACAGTATAAAAAAAGACTGACCCTCAAATTCCAATAGGTGTGAACAGGTGCTAGCATTATAACTACAAAACATATACAGCTACATAGTAAAATGCACACAGTTCCTTTCTATTGAGTTATTGAATCACTGCCCTCTTTCCAGCCATGTTGTATCCTGCAACCTACAATATTTCTTATTGGTTGAGAAATTGGTTTACTTGGTCCCTTATTGCTTTGATGTTTCTTGTGAGACATACTTTTCTTCATCTTTCCTGATAATGCCAATCAGCAATGTTCAAACTGATTAACAAATGGAAAATCAGGGGCTCTGCAAAAACCAAATCACAATCAGGTAGAACAACAAAATTTTCGGCCACAACTGTTAGGAAAAGTGTTCGGCATGCAAAGAAAAACCCACAAATAACATCAGCAGAAATACAGCTGTTTGAAGCTACACAATATGGATACACTTGAAGAAAAATGGGCTGCATGGTCGAGTCACCAAAATAAAGTCATTACTGCGCAAATGTCACAAAGTAACTCGCTTAGAATATGCCAAACAGCACAGAGACAAGCCTCCAAACTTCTGGAACAAGGTAATTTGGAGTGATGAAACCAAAATTGAAGTTTTTGGCCACAACCATAAACGTTACATTTGGAGAGGTGTCAACAAGGCCTATGATGAAAGGAACACAATTCCTACTGTAAAGAACGGAGGTGGATGGCAGATGATGTGGGGAAGTGTGATCTACAAAAGAAAAGGAAACTTGGTCAAAGTTGAAGAAAATATTAATGCAACACGTTATCAGCAAATACTGGAGGCAAATTTGCACTAATAATCCCAGAAGCTGTGCATCGGACATACTTGGACATTCCAGCATGACAATGATCCAAGACACAAGGTCAAGTTGACCTGTCATTGGCTACAGCCTAACAAAGGGGAGGTTCTGGAGAGGCAATAACAGTCCACTGACTTAAATTTCATTGAGCCATTCTAGGGAGAATTCAAGCGCACATTTACTGAGGCCTGCAACACACATCCGTGTTTCCGGTACGTGTTTGGTACGTATTTGCACGTACCGGAGACACGGAGACCAATGTTACTCTATGGTTGATGGCACACACACGTAAAATCACACGAAACGTGTGTCCGTGTCGTAAGTACGTGTGTGCGGTTTTCTACACGGACGACATGCCTGTTTTTGTCCGGCAGCACGCAGGCACAGACCCACTTTAGTCTATGGGTCCGTGCCTGCACGGACCGCACACGGAGTATGTCCGTGTTCAGCACGTATCGTCCGTGTCCGTTTTTAATCAAAAAATCTGAAACACTTGTTACCAATCTATTAGGTCAATTGTAGGCCATTAATTCTGGTGCCAAACATACATTTCCTGTCTCATTTGCACGCCAGACAGCAGCTGGGCACCTGTCCTCTCACTGCAGGGGAACTTTGAGCACAGAGAACAACACAGGTACTGAGCATGGCGCCCAGAATCGATACAGAGAGGCTGATTGGAGAAGTGGAGAGGCATCCAGACCTGTGGGACACACGTGATGATGGCTACCATGACAGGTTGATGGTGGAACGAGCATGGATGTCTGTGGCTTAACTAGTCTACCCCAGGAATGGATGGTCTCAATGCACCCCTGGAAGCAAAAATAGATATGGTGAGTACAGATATTTTCATTATTTCTGTCTTTACCTACATGTGCACATTCTGTAGGCACAATCTAGACATATTTGTATACTTTGGCATGTATTAATGGGCCTGACTCATTTTGAGATACACTGGAGGCTCACAAACAGGATAGTGTTGTTTCTTGGGCTTTTAAACTAATCCTTGTTGTTTTGTAGTCATGTCATCATGTGTATATGGGCTGCAAAGCACATCATGCATGTACAAAAGGCATTTCAGGCTGCTAAAGCAGCGTTCAAACATGTTGTTTGGGGTTTTTTTTAAGTTTTTTTACAATGTGCTGTTAAGTGTCTATCCATTAATCTTTATTTGGTTTTTTTTAATGCATTACCCTTGTTGCCACCATTTCTGTAATGTTAACTGTAAATTGTAGTTTGTATTGTACTAGATTTGCGTAACATATGGCACTTCATGGGTTTATAGATATTTAGGCTCTCATGGCTTACTGATGGCATTTTGTTTTTTTGTTTTTTTTTAACCAAGTTGTAAGTGATAAATGATTATACATTGGTTTAATCTGTAAAAAAAAGAGAAAAATTGTATGAAGAATACCCTGACTATAAATAAATAAATTGCAAGTGCTTAATAACAGGGTACTTAGTGTATACATTTTTGCAAAAAGGTAAGAAGCTGTCTCACCTCGTCACGGTGTACCCATCTGAGACAGTCCCTAACCTACTGAAGTTAAAAACATTATCAATACCTGACTTGTGTCATGTCAAAACTCCAATATGAATGGTGGCAAGTGGTCAGCTGTGAAGAAGAAGAATGGGCAGATTCACCATCTGAGAAAATAAAGAGCCTCATCCACAACTACCACAAAAGGCTTCAAGCTGTCATTGATTTTATAGGGGGCAATACACGGTATTAAGAACTGGGGTATGTGAACTTTTGATCAGGGTCATTTGGATGTTTTTGTTTATCATTATGATTTGCAAAGAGAAAACACTCTAGTTTGACAATAAATGGATTTACCCAATCACTAACCATGAGTGGAAAAAATATTTTGTGTTGTCATTCTCTACAAAAAGGTCAAACAATCTGTCGGGGTATACAAACTTTTGAGCACAACTGTATTTATGTTTCTGTCCATCAAAGCTAAATTGCTAAATTTGGTGATCATGAAAAAATAGCAGTTTCAGAGATGGCAACTTTTGTAGATACTGGTCTTCATAAAAGTTGAGCGCACAGCCCAGCTAGTACCCATATGATTGGTAATTTAGTTAGGGTTCTAATTAAGAAGATGGATAAAATATTTTGTTACAAAGACTGCTTCAACTGAAGTGCCAGAGTTTGGCATTTGGTAAAAGGAAGTGATAAATTACTGGTAGAGAGGGGGTAGGGGTGGGCTGGCAATAATCCAGCTGTCAATGTCCATGTGAGATCCAATGACAGAAAAGTTGTAAAGGTTTCTTAGGAATAATTTTAAATAGTTAGGTTCCACATTGAAGGGAAGGACCTCCAAGGCAGTATTCTCTAAAATATTGCATGAGCTATGTGAAAAACAGTTAAGGCAGTGGGTAAAAAAGGAAATTAAATGCTTAGCTTAAGGGGGGCTTTACACGTTGCGACATCGCTTCCGAAATATCGTCAGGTTCACGTCGTTAGTGATGCACATCCGGCGCCGGTAACGACATTGCAATGTGTAAATCCTAGATGCGTCAAAAATTGGTGATCTGTGTAGCGTCAGTCATTTTCATAATGTCGGGTCGACCGCAGGTACGATGTTGTTTGTCGCTCCTGCGGCAGCACACATCGCTGTTTGTAAACCCGTAGGAGCGACAAACATCACCTTACCTGCGTCCCGACAGCAATGCAGAAGGGAGAAGGTGGGCGGGATGTTATGTCCCGCTCATCTCCTCGCCTCCGCTTCTATTGGCCGGCTGCTTAGTGACGTCGCAGTGACGTTGCTGTGACGCTGAACATACCTCCCCCTTAAAGGAGGGATAGTTCGGCGGTCACTGCGACGTCGACGACCAGGTATGTGCGTGTGATGCTGCTGTAGCGATAATGTTCGCTACGGCAGCAATCACAAGATATTGCATGCGCGATGGGGCGGGTGATATCGCGCTCGGCATCGCTAGCCGATGCTAGCGATGTCGCAACGTGTAAAGTACCCCTAAGTGTTGGTGCAGACTAAAAGGATTTTAGTTACTGGAGCACCAGACTGATTTTTCTCTGTGGTACAATCTGTATTCTACAGATAAATTTCACTTGAAAGGAAGTAGTGATGTGGGGACTCAGAGATAACTGGAATTGGCGAGTCTAACTGGATTTAAAAAACAAAATGGTTCCAGCCTGTAATTGATCTGGATATCTGGCTGGATGCTGGTCCCCATATAAGTCTATGGGGCCAGAATCCAGCGATTAAAAATGGTGGTAGAAGAGATAGGAGGATTAGAGCAAGTGAACTATACTTATCAAGTCTCTGGCCCAGGTGTAACTGCCTTCAAACAGCTCCCTCTTATACTGGGCTGCTGATTATTGCTCATCCATATTCACTGCTTCCACTGCCCACTGTCAGCCCCTGCATCTCTGATTGGTTATATTTAGATGCGCCCCAGGCTAAGTGACAGAGTGTCGAACTTCATCCAATCATAGACCCTGTCTGCGGGTCACTATCATGGTTTAAAACTAAATAAAAAAAGGTATAGGTTCTCCCTATATTATGATACCTAGCACAGATAAATCATATGGCTAAAGGGTGCAGCTCCCAGCACTTATCTTGGCTGTGTATCAAAATAAGATGAACCAGATGCAGCTTTTTTCTTTTAATTATTTAAATAAGTAAAAAAAAAAGAAAAAACGTGCGAACCACCCCAATTTTGATACCCAGCCAAGTTAAAGCCTGACAGCTGGGAGCTGGTATTCTCAGGCTGGGGAGGCCCATGGTTATTAGGACCACAGCCAGCTGCCCAGGATTGTCACATCCATTAGATGTGGCAATCCCTGAACTTTATCTGTCTCTGCCCTGGAGCAGTGGCAATTGGGATAATAAGGAGCTAATGGCAGCTCACAGCTGTCACTAAGCCCTAGATTAGTAATGGGAGGCGTCTATGAGACCCCCATTACTAATCTGTAAGTGAAAAGAAATAAACACAAACACTTAAAAATCCTTTACTTGAAATAAAATACAAAAAAACACTCTTTTACTAATTTATTAACCCCCCAAAACAACCAGGTCTGACGTAATCCACACGAGGTCCCACAATGCTTCCAGCTCTTCTACATCAGAAATGACATCAAGCAACCATAGAACAATGACCACCCACTGTGAGCTTCAGACCGAGATTGTCTGAGCCGCAGTAATGGGCAGTGATGTCAGTCAGATTGTTTGCCGTCACAGCTGGAGGTGGAGGTGAAATGTCTGCACCAGATTTCAGCACCACATTTGCATCTCCTGGCAGAAAACCACACTGAAATGTCTTCACAACCTTTTTTGTTTTAATTTTTGGATCAAGAGATGCAATTTTGGTGATGAAATTTTAACACTAGATTCATGCACCCAATCTACACCTCTTGCCAAAAAAAGCATGCATTTTTTTTTCCAGGAGCTGTAGACTGGGTGCAGAATTATGCTGTAGAAATTTTATCACCAAATCTGCATCTCTTTGCAAATAAACATTTGTTTTCTGCCAGGAGATGCAGGTCTGTGAACTCATTGAGTTTACTGAGGTCATCTGAGGTCAGGTTACCTGCAATCACAGGTGGGGTACTGTAGAAACCTCCAGCTGTGACTGCAAATAACCTGTGTGACATCACCGCTCATTGCTGAGGCTAAGTGTCTGCCTTAAGCTCAGAGCAAGTGGTCATGTTCTATGACTGCACATTGTGCCTTCAGATGAAGCAGAGTCGGAATCAACATGGGACATCTGTGGAGTACCTTGGTTTTTTGGGGGGGTTAATAAAGAAGTGAAAGAGGATGTGTTTTTTTGTATTTTATTTCAAATAAAGGAATTTATTTCATTTCACTTACAGATTAGTAATAGGGGGCTAATAGCTGTCTCTTATTATTTCTCTTCACTTATAGAATTAGTGGTGGGGGGCTCATAGACCCTAATTCAGGGCTTAGTGGCAGCTGTGGGCTGCCACCCACTGCATCAGGGTAATCGGGAAGAGCTGGGTAAAGTGCCAGCATTATCACATCTAACAGATGCGGCAAACCTGGGTGGTTGCAGGCTGATATTTTTAGGCTGGAGAGCCCCAATAAACATTGGTCTCCAGATGTCAGGTTTTATTATAGCTGGGTATCAAAATTTGGGGGGATCAAATGTCGTTTTTTCTAAATTATTTATTTATTTAAATACCGTAAAATTTTCATCTTATTTTGATACACAGCCAGGATAATCACACGGCTGAGGGCTGTAGCCTGTAGCCATAGCTTTCTCTGTGCTGGTATCAATATGGGGGGGGCCCTACACCAATTTTTTTATTTATTTATTTATGACTATTATAAGGACACAGACAGCAGGTGGTGATTCCAACCAATCATAGATGCTGTCTCAGAGGATGGGGGTGTGGTCCAACAGCAGCCAAACAGAGATGCCAGTGGAAGCTGAAAGCACTGAATATGCAATAGATAATTATTGGACCCAGACGTAGCGCTGCTTTAACCCTTTTGCTTGCTTTTTTACAATGGCCAATCACAGCCATGCCAATGGGTAGGGAGAGGATGGTTTTTGTCATCTGATCATTTACCGATCCTTTGCAAGATTACTGACTTTTGTGGTAAATGCTCAGATGTCCGATCCCGATCCGATCCGGCCAAAGATCATACTATTTTAATATTTTCCAATTTTTGCCGATCAGGATCCCTCATCTCTAATGTAGATAGAGCTGAAATTGAGCAAAGACGCCACATCTCGTTTATATTTTGGGTGCTAACCTCCGCTGCTAGGCAGTACCAATTATCAGTACCCCTGAATAGAGATGAGCGATGTTCGAGGTTCGCCAATTTAATGTTCGAGTGATTTTGGGGGGTGTTCGAGTCATTCGACGAACTCGAACGATTTGGTAAAAGTTCGGTAGTTAGAGTTACGTTTGAGAACGGTTCGATCAACAAAAAGCCTAGCTAGTTACTAGCTGGCTTTTCACTGTAATAGTGTGAGTCACTGTGAATCACGCTATTATCAAAATTCAGCATGTAGTGTGCGGGGGGACGGGGTTTAGATCAGTGCTACTGCTGAGTGCTGAAAGAATGCCGATCACCATTTTTTTTCCCCTAATCGCGCGTACAGTGGGGCAGGCTAGACTGTCAGCAAATCACAGAGACACAGACATAGGCTGTGCATGTCACATGTCTTTGCTCTATAAGATCCGGCCATTTTCCCCGTCGCTGCCATTAGCTCTCTGCTGCGGGTGGGTGACAGTTACTGCTCCCGCTCCCGCTGCTGTGTGCGCTATAGGCAAAAGTGCAATCTACACAACGCTTTAGGGATTAGGGACTACTTGTAATTTTAGCCCTTTGCAGGGCTGCATTACAGCTGTTCATAGGCATTGTTGCTAGGCAGGTTCGTGAAAACGCTGTGCAGGGCTTTAGATAACAGCGTCTGGCTACATCAGCTCTGGGAAGTCCTTGCTGCATTTTTTCATTGGCAGGGATAGAAACTGAGGCTTCCTTTGCTGTCCTACTACCTACAGCACATCTGCATTCTACCCTCCTGCCCATTTTTGCAAGGCAATTTTATAGAAAACAGTGCTGACACTTAGTGGCATCTACAATGTGTCTGCTATACTAACTTAGTGTCCCACTGGTGCCAAGCAACGTACACCACCTCTGCATTCTACCCTTTTGCCCATTTTTGCTATGCTATTTTTATAGCAAACAGTGCTGACATTTAGTGGCATCCAAAAAGTGTCTGCTATACTAACTTAGTGTCCCACTGGTGCCAAGAAAGGTACACCACCTCTGCATTCTACCCTCCTGCCCATTTTTGCTACGCTATTTTTATAGCAAACAGTGCTGACACTTAGTGGCATCCAAAAAGTGTCTGCTATACTAACTTAATGTCCCCCTGGTGCCAAGCAAGGTACACCACCTCTGCATTCTACACACCTGCCCATTTCTGCAAATAAATCAATTGGATTTATAGTACTAAAAAGCCATGGTGTTTTTAAACCATAAATTGCACTTGATTAATAATTGTTTTAAATGGAATTTTATGTTTCAATGCTATACCGTGTACAAAAGAATGAAACTACTGATCAAACTTCTTAATCTTTTAATTGTTTCAAGAGCACATTAATATTCAGTATTTTGTTTCTCTCTTATTTCTACTAAAAGGAAGATTCAGTTTTACACTGGATATATGGGAATAATATACAGGTGGTGTTCAATAGGCAGGTTTTTAAGACAGTAGACTATCTTTTATATGTGAGCACACTATATTAAAAAGTACTTATCACCAATATTGTGCTGCCTTTTTATTTAAAATAGAGAGGGCAGTCACAAACTGGTGATTTTTTTTAATATAATGTTGTTAATGTCCCCAAAAATTGTTTTTCAAAAGTTGATCTAGAATTTTCAGATTATGGGATCACGGTATGCAGAGCTGGACACACAACTTCTGCTCTTCCAGTGAAAGAGTGAGTTCTTGCTTTCTGCACTAACCAAGCACTGCTGCAAACTTTACTAAGTTGTTTCGAAAAGGTGTTTTTTGTATTCATGATACATCTAAGTTAAGGCCTCGTTACACGCAACGACATATCTAAAGATATGTCGTCGGGGTCACGGAATTCGTGACGCACATCCGTCGTCGTTAGCGACGTCGTTGAGTGTAACAGCTTCGAGTGAGTGTTAACGATCAAAAATACTCGCCTTATCATTGATCGTTGACACGTCGTTCATTTTCAAAATCTCGTTAGTCGTTGTGGACGTAGGTTGTTCGTCGTTCCTGAGGCAGCTCACATCGCTACGTGTGACACCCCGGGAATGACGAACAACAGCTTACCTGTGTCCTCCGGCAACAAGGTGGGCGTAACTTTCCTGCGGCTGCTCTCCACCCCTCCGCTTCTATTGGCCACCGAAAGAAGGTGGCTCGACGGCCACAGTGACATTGCTAGGCAGGTAAGTACATGTGACGAGTCCTAATGATGTTGTGCGCTACGAGCAGCGATTTGCCCGTGACGCACAACCGACGGGGGCGGGTGCTTTCACCAGCGACATCGCTAGCGATGTCACTGTGTGTAAAGCCCCCTTTACAGCTTAGTATAGTACATTGATTAATGCAAAGAGTGAGTTTCAAGAGGTAGTAATGGCAAACACTATAACAGCATTTGAAAAAAGGATTTGATATTTTCTAATAACTAATGGCATTGGGAGTTAAAGTTAATTTAGTGATAGCTCATGTATAATTTGTTTAGAAAGGTTGAATGTGAAGGACCTGTGTCTTTTTACAACTTATGTAACTATTTTATGCATCAATAAAAAAAACAAAAAACTGGCCAGCACCTGCGAACAGAATAAAGCAAGTATGAACGGGTGCAAGCTGTTATGACTGCATAATATACAAACCAAAGAATAAAAGAATGCAGTGGCCTCTTTAAGTGCTAACAGTGAATATATAGGAATATAAAGTGCATTATTACAATATAGAATATATTTATAAAAATTAAATGGAGTTAGAAAGTTGATGTATAGCCAGCAGATCTGAGAATATATAGAATTACAGGAGTCTAGCTAGGAGGAATAAACATTGTGAAATGTGACCAGCATCAGTTTGTAGTGCTTAGTGCAACCTATGAGATAAATAGGAGGTAGAAGCAGAGGATCAGCAGCAGGTTTGAGGGTATGGAGGAATCAGAGGAGTTTATCAAATGTGAATACACAAAATAAATGGATAATGCAGTACTCCCAACTGCAATGGAACACATAAGTCTCAATACCAAGGCACAGCCCCGAAAGGGAACCTGTCAGCTGTAATATGCACCCAGAGCCACAAGCATTTCTGGGTAGATATTGCTAATCCCTGCCTAACCGTCCCTATATACACTAGCATAAATAAATTGATCCTTAGAAAAAGTATTTCTAAAGATCGTTTATCATATATTAATGAGCGTGGGGACTAGTCCCAAGGGAATTATATCTCTCGACTAGCTACTATTCAATGCAGCATCACCAGCGGTGACACACGTACCTGTGTTTGTTGTGACTGCCCTTCTGAATTCCGGTCACTTCCAGTCATTTGCAGTAGACCTCTCTTAAGCTGGGACATGTATACCTGGCTTCATACTGTGCATCGGAAGTGCCCAGCATTCAGAAGCGCGGTCACAGCGAACACAGGTATGCGCATCACCGCTGGCGAACACAGGTATGACTATGAATAAGGACATGCCATCCAAAACGCGTAATTCTGCCACCATGCACTTGTCTCCAGTATGTTTTTAAGGGATTACTGAAGCTTTGATTTTACTTTAGATGTTTCTGAACGTTGAGCCGGACCCCATTTCTCCTCTGGTTCTTGCCGACTGCCTTGTTTCCATGCACCGTTCTGGACTTTCCTTCTCTGAAATGAGATGAGCTAGACTGTTTTTTATTTTTAGTAATATTACAATATTCGTCACGAGAAACTAACCTAATGTAAACCAATGGGCAACAAACTTCTTTATCTGGGAAAGCTTAAAATAAAATGCTTCGTTCTCCATTGACTTGCATGAGGTTTATTATTCTGAAATAGTACTAAGTATTCAGTATAAAAATTCTGGACTCAAATATTTTACTATTCGGCAATCACTATAACTATTTTGTTCTTTTCTCGGCCACCTAAGATCAGCTACATACACAGAATAACATTGGAGGCATTATTACTAACATTATAGGGCATCATCCTTATATCCTTATCATAAAACAAAGATTAAATGAAACATCATGAATAGGGATGGGCGAACCTGTTCTGTGTTCGGGAGACTCGCCCGAACGTTTTGTAAAGTTCGCGTTCGGGTTCTGATATAACACGAAATTGCGTCCGAACACCGAACTTGGACTTTACAGTTATGTGAAGGGGCAGGGGGCTGTAAAATAAAGAATACAGTTAATAATATACATTGTCATTATACTTACAGGTCACGTGACGTGTCCTGCAGACTCTGTCTCCCGCCACTTCTCCTTGCGGTCACCAGCAATGATGGTAGGACCTTCCATGAGGTCATAGCATGTGACCAGTCACATGTGTATAATCTCATTGGTTACAGACTGGTCACATGGCTATGACATCATGCTAGGTCCTGTCACTGCATCTCTCTGGAACACGGTGCTCGCCCTAGCATGTCCATACTCAGTATACTCGGTGAGTGCCATGTACCAGAGAGATGCTCGGGCACATGGTCGGCTCCCCGTCCCTGCATGTCGGCGTTCTTTACAGAGTCAATGCACATGCAGGGACTGGCTGCCACAGCCAGTGAATAGTGGCACCAGGAATCAGGTAATGGGAGATCACCGTTGCTATAGTAACCCACCCGTCAGGTTGCTATTGCAACGGTGGCAGCGGTGACGTCACCGTTTACCAACCCACAGCCTCTGCTCACTCACTGAGTGATTAGACTGTTCGGGGGAGCAGAAGTGTTCTTCCTCCCATGAAGTGCTGTCTGATGTAGCAGAGCTGCATGGGTTGAAGGAGAAAGAAAACAGAAGACCAGGATCGTGGAGGAGTGAGAGGGAGTAATAAACATGGAGTCTCTAAGTTTGTCTGTGTATTTATTTCTATTAAAGTATTTTGTCTCTGTGTGGTGTCTTTTTTTAACTCTATATTGGAGATACTTAATGGCTGGGTCAGACTTGCCTGACATTAAGAATGTCTGGCTTAATACTAGCTAGTAAAACAAAGCTAGTATTTACCCCTTATTACCCAGCATGCCACCCGTCACCATGGCCTCTGAAGAGTTGGACACAGCGGCAGAAGATGGCACTTCTATGAAAGCATAATTTTCTGGGGCGGCTGCGGACTGCAATTCGCAGCGGAGGGACCCAGAAAGCTTGGGCAAACCTGCGCTGAAGATTCCAATCCCCAGCTGCCTAGTTGTACCTGGCTAAACACAAAAATGGGGCGAAGCCAATGTCGTTTTTTTTCTTAATTATTTCATGAAATTAATGAAATAATTAAAAAAAGGGCTTCCCTACATTTTTAGTTCCCAGCCGGGTACAAATAGGCAGCTGGGGGTTGTGGGCAGCCCGTGCCTGCCTGCTGTACCTGGCTAGCATACAAAAATATTGCGAAGCCCACGTCATTTTATTTATTTTTTTTTCGTTTTTTGGTAAAAAACTTAAAAAAAAAAAATAAAAATGCTTCCCTGGATTTTCCATTGCCAGTGAAGGTAACACCAAGCAGTGGGGGTTATCAAACAGTAGCTGCTTGGATTACCCTTAGCTAGCGATACACAAAATGCAGTGGGAGCCCACATATCTTTTTTTTACTTATTTATTTAAATAACTAAAAAAAATGGGCTTCCCTGTATCTTGATTGCCTGACATCACAGTACTGTAAAAATAAATAAATCATTAAAAAAAATGACGTAGCGCTCCCCGGTATATTTGATTCTCAGTGCAGATAAAGCAGACGGCTAGGGGCTGCCACCCCCATCTGCCTGGCATTACCTTGGCTGGCAATCAAAATACAGTGAAGCCCATTTTTTTTTATTAAAAATAAAAAAAAAAAGCTTGTGCTCCCGCCGTATTTTGATCATCAGTCAAGTAAAGCCAGGCAGCTGGGGCCTTGGATTCTTGGCAGCCTGCAGCCGCCTCTGGAAATGGCGCATTGTTTCTTAGCGCCATTTCCAGGCGCTTTACCTGGTTCATCCAGCAGCCGTAATAGCGGAGGCTCACAGGGTAATAAAGGGGTTAATACCAGCTTTGTATTCTCAGATGGTACTAAGCTGAAAATTCATGGTGTCATGCCAAAATAGACATGGTCACCATGAATTTCTAAGAAACAGTAAAAAAACACAACAGAGAGAATTTTTTTTTACTAGAAATAAAACAAAAAACATTTAGAGACTTCACCTTTATTGTAACAAAAATCCTTAGTCCGACTTAATCCACTGGGACAGCAAAGTCAGCCTCATCACTGTGCACAGACACAGTCTATGCACAGTGAGAAGCACAGAGAGCCATGTCAGCCTGCTGCATCGTTCTGGTCAGAGCGATGCAGCAGGCTGACAGTGACTGGATGATTGCACTTGCTTCTCACAGTGCATCACCCCACTCTCCCGACAGCAGCGCCTCAGCTGTAGAAATACATGCAGCTGACTCGCTGCTGCCTGGAGATTGTGCGCCGTGATGTGATGACACTCGCATCACGGCGCGCCAGGACCTGTGATGACGTCATACTTACGTGACCAGTCTGTAGCCAATGAGGTAATACAACATTCACACATGACTGGTCACATGGATATGATATCACGGTCACGGCAGGTCCTTTTAGCCAGAGGTGCTTACCGGGGGGAACAGCAATGATCAGACGGACGAGTTAGCAGAAGCGCTGGGAGACAGAGTCTGCAGGACGCGTCGCGGGACCTGTAAGTATGATCATAATGTTTTTTTAATAACGTGCTTTTTTAACAGCTCCTGGACCCGAACGGTTACACGAACTGTAACACAAACGTCCCAGAAAGCTTGTGTTCATTTTCGTGTGCACGAACACCATGTGTTCGATACGGACACCGAACTTTACAGTTTGGGTTCGCCCATCCCTAGTCATGAATACTATTTTTGTTATTAGCTAATATAAATATGATGTTAGCTCAAACCAAATATATGAACAACAACAAATATATAATTGGTGGAGGAAGGTTGAACTAGATGGACCTAGGTCTTTTTTCAACCTATGTAGCGATGTAACCCTTTCTAAAACCACCATTTAAATGTGTTTTTCTTTACCATTCCTTCTGGTTTAATATCCTGAGAGGAGTTTTGTGAATTGGTCAGCTTTGAAAAAAGAACAACTTCACTTTCCTATGTAGGGAATTGGTTTAGCTAAATGTGTCAATATATGGCAACCGAGCTGTTGTTATGTGAGTTGCGACCTGTTAAGAATGTTGCTAACATGTCGCAAGAATGTATTGAATTTGTCTAAGAAATGTCAATTAATTTTGTTTTGAACAATTTCAGCCTCCATTGAAATATATGTAATAATACATAAAAATAATGTTATCAAAACACTTTTTCTTGATTTAATCCAATAGTGAATGTTGTAAATCAATAATAATATTAATAGGTAATTATCTGAAGAATTGATCAAGCCTGCTGTAATATGCAAATTAGGTAAGGAATTAAGGAGTTATAGCATCATTCGATAAGAGATAGCCATAACACTCATAGTATTAGAGATTCATTGGAATAAAGTATAATCATGTAAGAGCTATGGCATAACATAGAGTTATAAAAGAAATGGAAAACATGTTTGCATCAACTCTGCCCTAAGGGAAAATAGCAACTGCTTTAAATTCTTATGTTTGCCTATGATTTAGTTACATTACTTTGCTACTAGATACCTTGTCAAGCATCCAGAACTTCATAGCCATCCCAATGTCCTTTTTCTAATAGGGACTTTTTCCTGCAAACATGACTTCAAAGAAGACCCTGGGAGCTTGTATAAAACTGATCAAAGTCATCTGGGTCAGAGACTCACTGTCATTGTGAGCTTTGTAATTATAACTAATACATTCACATATGTGCAGACATAAGACTGACATGTGTCTTCTGCTTCTTCCTGACTGACAAGCCCCTTCATGCAGCATCTAATTACTCAATCTTTTTCTGCTCAGTGACGACTGGGTAATGTTACAATGTATTATTTAGACATTTTACTGACTTATTCCTTGCTAAATTCTATATTGTAATTTAACACAGTAATGTGATAGCTGTCATTTATAGACTTGGACACACAAAACAAATCCTATGAGAAAATAATATTTGGTAAATAAGTGATTGTTAATGTTGTAGTGAATTCAATATTACAAAATAACAAGAAGTGATTAAATCTTTGGACATTCTAATTTGTCAGTTTGGTCAATATTTTTTTGCCAAAATTTCATCTGCAGTGAATTGACTTGGCTCTGATTGGCAAAGGCTGAGTTTTTATTACTTGGAAAAGATGTTTAACAGTCCAAGGTATCCTGTGACTGTATTAAACTCCATTTGAACTTTTTAATGCCAACATTGCTTTAAAAATATGAAAGTGACATTAAAGGGGTGGTTCAATACTTTGAAATAGTGGCCACATCCCTGAAAAACTGATAAGGAAGGCTTTTTTGAAATACCTTATTCAGCTAATTCTGCCTCAGAGTGGCGCTATCATTGAACCATCGAATATTAGAGTTAGAATGGACCTCATGGGTCCGCTAGTCCAACCCCCTGCTCAAAGCAGGATTCACTAAATCATCCCAGACAGATGTCCGTCCAACCTCTTTTTAAAGACTTCCATTGAAGGAGAACTCATGGTCTGCTCCTCCCCATGAAGTGACCCCCGAGCTCCGTAACCTTTGGGATCCAGTGATGTCACGTCAACTTCCAGTTGACCTACACCACCAAGGCCGGCCCAAGTCTTGCTGAGTTACTGGGCTGTGGGTGGTGTTTCATTGCTCATCACAGCCCAGAGTCACAGCCCAGCATTTCGAGCGCACTCTCCTTCACTGCAGAGCGCCGCAAGCAGGAGATATGCTGTGTTGTGATGCAAGGCAGTGATGAGTGGTGAAATGCCACCCACAGCCCAGTCACTCAGGAACACTGGGGCCGGCCTCGGTGGTGTGAAATCAACTGGAAGTTGATGTGACATCACCAGATCTCAGAGGTCACAGAGCCCCAGGGTCACGTCATGGGGACGAGCGAACCGTGATAGTGCTGTTCAGAGGCAGAATTAGCTGAACAAGGAATTTAGAAAAAGCAATCACTATCAGTTTTACAGAGAGGTGGCCACTATTGCAAAGTAGTGAATGACCTCTTTAATAGTGATGAGCGATCCCCCCGATGGTCGGGATCGGGAGCCTTGCCCGATCATTTTGTAAAGATCGGGATTGAGATAAAACGATCTTGCATCCTATCACTGATCTCGGGCTTAACAGTTATAGGATGGGGCAGGGGGGGCTGTAAAATAAAGAATATAGTTAATAATAAACATTGTCATTATACTTACAGGTCCCTGCAACACGTCCTGCAGACTCTATCTCCTGGGTGCTTCTGCTTGTTCATTGCTGTGACCCCGGATTAAAGGACCTTTCGTGAAGTCATGGACATGCGACCAGTCAGGTGTGAATGTTGTATTACTTTGTTAGTTACAGACTGGTCACATGACGTCATCAAAGGTTCTGCTAACTGAACTTTGATTGTCACTGTGGAGTGTCGCATCACATCACAGAGCACACGGCTAACTGGCAATAGCAAACTAGCATAATAAAACACAACATTTATTTAAGGCCTTTTTCACACGTTCTTGAAAATCACGCACGTTTTTTACCTGTCAAAGGTGCGTATTGCCCTGCATGAGCCGTGTTTATGGCACACGTGTGTTCTCTGTGTGTTGTCCGTGATAACACATGGAGAACAGGAACTTTCTACTCACCTGTCCCTGGCGTCGCTGTCCGTGGTGCTGATCTTTGGTCTTCGGTCCTGCCGACTCCCCTCTGCTGCAGCTTTCGGACGCAGTAAGTGAATATGCAATGAGCATAATGAGCAGCGGTCGTAAGCAAGTGACAGTAGCGGCAGAGACAGGATGGCTAGAGAAGGTGAGTAAAGTTTTTTTTTTCTCAGACATGTGTGTTTTCTCCGGCGCGTGTCACACGGGACACCTCAGTGTGGTCCGTTTGCGTTCCGTGTGATACCCGTGATGTCGGAGAAAAATGGACATGTTGACGTGTGGAGCACATGGACACATGTATGCGCCACACGTACACATAGTCCATGGCAGAACACGCATGTGAGCGCAGACCCATTGATTTTAATGGGTCTACGTGTGCCCGTGTCTCCGGTACGTGAGGAAAAGACCAAACACGTGCCGAAGACACAGACGTATGAAAGGGGCCTAAGGTGCACATTAAATACATTTGTATTTTTATACTAATTTGCAATTGTTGTCAGTTATACCTTTTTGGTCTTCATTGCTCCACACCCAGGAACCGGCTTGGGACTGCCGTGTACTGCTTTTCATCTCTGAGGCATTTTTCTACCCAGTGAGCTGATGTTTTTTGCTTTTTCTAAATGGATAATAACTTAGGGTAACCAACCAATCAGTTTACTATCACATAGTACAGGCATATGTTAAATGTTTTTGAAAGTGTAAAAATGTTCAAAAAGTTATCCCTTTAGGGTGGCAGATGCCTGCCTTGATGGTGTTTATAAACAAGTGGTATAAACAAGATAAGTCATGGCTTTTTGACAAGCAGTGGTCCAAAAATTATCATGTATTTGGGAGTAGTGAAACATATATTTTAATTTGTTAAATGAGGAAGCATTGGTTTTTTAATAAGCCTTGAAAAAAAATATAATATAATTTGAGATCAGGAACAAATTTGCTCTTGGAAAAATAAGCAAAAACTTTTCAACAAGCGGTGCAAAAATTATGCCTATTATTTTTGGGATATGCCACAGGTTTGATGTTTGAAAAATGCAGAACTAACTTTTTTTTACTAAAACATTGAATAATTATGTTTTTTTAAAACAGGTATTAGTTTGCTGCTTTGAAAATAAAGAAGCAATGGCTGTGCAAAATAAATGCTTCTTTATAGGAGCAGTTTAAGATGTATCTACCCTGAACAGAGAGTTCAAAGCAGCAGTAATGTATAGTTATACAACAAAATTGACTATAAGGATATTTATGTGGCCATTTATTTGCAGTGGCGGTGGATGTGGGAGTGGCAGGAAATACACAGTACAAAATATGGTGCAGAATATGCAGGCAGAAGTCTGCAAGTGCACCGCCAGCACTGGCAGCCATGGCAGCAGCAGTATAGTATAGTTATAAAATCAGTGACCAGGCAGATGTGCGGCTAGTATGGCCGTCCATTGTCAGTGGCCTTAGCATAAGCCACACAATACAGAATAGGATGGGGCAGATAAGGAGATGTTCCATTGTGCGTAACCAACACTGACAGCCTAATCATCACCATGCTGCAAACATTTATTTAACTTGGAATCAGAAAAGCATGGCACCCAAACAAAATCTTTAAATTTTGGTTACTATTGACCTCATTTTTATATGCCATAATCTGCTCAAGTTATAAGACCTATAGATCAATTAAAACATACTTATGTCTTGAAAATAGCTTTCATTATTACCGGCTAATAACTCTGCAATGAGATAAGCAAGTTAGCTTGACATTTAATTTGCAAACTGGTTTGTTGGAACAATAGCAAGTAATTGTGTATTGCAAATTAAAAATACCATTTTTATGTAAATCACTCAAGGCTTCCTGAAGCAGTACATTTTAAACAATTATTTTGTTTGGTTAACTTAAAGTATGAACATTTCCAAGAATTGGACTAATGGCGATGACTGTGTCATCAGAAGCTGCATGGTGGAAGGTGGTGAGAATGTTTAGGAACTACTAATTGTCAAAAAATATTACAGCGTAAAAATGATAACTACTTTTAATTCATCTTGATTTTTTATGGTGTAAATATTACGTAAGGATTTTAATGATCAGATTTGATTTTAAACTTTAGATCTGCCATGTGTGAATTATATTTGTGCTTAATATGAGAATATTGTGAGAATATTTACATTTTTAAAGGGAACCTGTCAGGTTCAATATACACCCAGAATCACGAGCAGTTCTGAGTTTATATTGCTAATCCCTGCCTAACTGTCCCTGTATACACTAGCATAGATAAAGAGATCTTTAGAAAACGTATATCTAAAGATCTTTTACCGTATGCTAATGAGAGTGGGGACTAGTCTCCTGAGCGTTAGTTTCCTTGGCTAGTCAGCTCCATTAACATGTTAGTACACCCCTGTGAGTGTACTAACATGCTAAGGAATGTGCAGCATCAGAGGATGATCTCACTCATATCTCCGCTGCCATCCATCTGATGCTGGATTTCAGCTCAGCGCGCATGACTCCGGAGTTTTGGTCATGTGCACTATGAAGCTGGATATACGCGTGCTGGCTTCAAACAGAAATAGTGCGCATGACCCAAACTCCGCATGCGCAATGAGCCAAAATCCAGTGTCAGACGCGATGGCAGCGGAGAGGTGAGTGGGATCATCCTCAGATGCTGCATATTAATTAG
Source organism: Anomaloglossus baeobatrachus (assembly GCF_048569485.1). Taxonomy (NCBI): domain Eukaryota; kingdom Metazoa; phylum Chordata; class Amphibia; order Anura; family Aromobatidae; genus Anomaloglossus; species Anomaloglossus baeobatrachus. The sequence goes on along the minus strand of NC_134362.1, from coordinate 149,097,734 downwards.
CATGTTAACTCAGACACAGGGATGTACTAACATGCTAATGGAGCTGACTAGCCAGGGGAACAAATGCCCAGGGAACTAGTCCCCTCACTCATTAGCATACAACAAAAGATCTTTAGAAATACTTCTAAAGATCTCTTTATCTATGCTTGTGAATACAGGGATGGTTAGGAAGGGATTAGCCCAGAACTGCTCGTGGTTCTGTGTTCATATTGGACCTGACAGGTTCCCTTTAAGTCTTTTTCGGGGTTCATCAACATGGGATTGGATTCTAGTTAAGACTGTGACGTGCTTTTGATAAAGATAAATTTAGCACAATTTTTCCACAGTCAAATTTCAACTTTCTGACAAGTCCAAATTGTTGAAATCTGAAAATCACTAGATGTGGTACTAACTCTGGAATAAAGTTTCATATTACAATAATTCTGAGAAGTTTTTTTATGCAGTATAAGGTATGGTAGTAGTCAATTTAGATCAATATGTTTTTCCTTAATATTTATATTTCTGAAAATGTAAAAAATGTAACTAATTTTTTGAACAATGGTCAATTTTTGAACTTTGAAATTTTATGCCCTTAAAACAAACAGAAATATAACACAAGATAGTTAAAAATAGAATTGATTATATGTTTACTTAAATCGTAATTAGAGATGAGTGATGTTCGAGGTTCGGGGTTCGCCAATTTCATTTTCGAGTGATTTTGGGGGGTGTTCGAGTCGTTCGACGAACTCCAACAATTTGCTAAAAGTTCAGCAGTTCGAGTTACATTCCAGAACGGTTCGAGCACCAAAAGCGTGGCTTTTTACAGTAAGTATGTGTGCACCTTTCGTATCTGCATGCGTCCTGCATCCCTAGCACAATCCCTTTCTCTTTCCTACTCACCGATCATGGGTGTCTCGCTGCACGGCTGTCACAAATCTCCAGCGGCATTTCCTCTTTTGAAAATGATTCATTATTCAATTAGTTATTCCTTACTTTCCCCGCCCACCGGCGCCCATGATTGGTTGCAGTCAGACACGCCCGAATTCTTTCTTTGACCTAAAAAACAAAAAATAACTTCTTTCACAAATTTATTAACCCTTAAAAGACGCAGGTCCAACGTAATCCAAACAAGGCACCACAACAATTCCAGCTCTGCTACATCTGAAGGCAAAGTGAGCGGCCATAGAACAATGACCACCAGCAGTAACTTCAGGCAGAGAATGGGCAGCGCGATCAGCGGTGACATCACTCAGATTAGTTTTGATTAGAGTTTAGCGATGTTCGATGCGAACGGTTTGCCAATTTCAAATTCGAGTGATTTTGGGCGGTGTTCGAGTCGTTTGACGAATTCGAACGATTTGCTTCAAGTTCGGCAGTTCAAGTTACGTTCGATAATGAATCGATCACCAAAAGTGTGGCTGTTCACAGTAAGGCTATGTGCGCACGTTGTGTATTTGCATGCGTCCTGCATCCCCAGCACAACCCCTCTCTCTATCCTACTCACCGATCACGGGCCCGGTGCTGCACGGCTGTCACAAAGCTCCGGCGGCCTTTCCTCTTATAAAAATGGCTGCCACTTTATTATTTAATCTGGTATTCCCTGCTTTCCCCACCCACCAGCGCCCATGATTGGTTGCAGTCAGACATGCCCCCACGATGAGTGACAGCTGTCTCACTGCAACCAATCACAGCCGCCGGCGGGTGGCTCTATATCGTGCAGTAAAATAAATAAATAATAATAGAAAAAAAAAAAATGCGGTTCCCACCATATTTGATACCAGCCAGGATAAAGCCACATGGCTGGAGGCTGGTATTGTCAGGATGGGGAGCGCCACGTCATGGGGAGCCCACCATCCTAACAATATCACCCAGCAGCCGCCCGGAATTGCCGCATCCGTTAGATGCGGCAGTCCTGGGACTCTACCCAGCTCATCCCGAATTGCCCTGGTGCGGAGGCAATTGGGGTAATAAGGAGTTAATCATGACAGGCGTCTCCCCAAGATACCTTCCATGATTAACCTGTAAGTGAAAATAAACACACAAAATGAAAAATCCTTTATTTGGAATAAAAGACAAAAAACCCCCTCTTTCACCATTTTATTAAAATCGCCAAATACCCCTGCAGGTCCGACGTAATCCACATGACACTGTCAGCTCTGCTACATTAAGATGCAGGAAGCCCCATAGAACGCGATCACTGTGTCCTCTCCACGTAGCAATTGAAGTGAATGGCGCTGTCACCAGAGACTTCAGTCTGCAATGCAGACGTTAAGATTACCAAATCTGCCTATGCTTCTCATTAGAGCCAGTGGCTGAATGGTTAGAGCTCTTGCCTAAGAAGCATTAGCTCATGAGTTCAAGTCCTGGCCGTCCTGGGAAAGAATTTCATTTATTTTTCATTTTAAATTATAATTATTACTTATTTATAATTATAATTTAATTTAATTATGCACCCAGAGGAGGGTGATGGGGGTTCTAGTGCCTGCAGTGATGATGGTGGTTGTAGTGCCTGCGTGTGTGCGGTGATGAGTGCGGTACTACCGGTGTTTGCCCATCCATCCGCCTGCCCATCCATCCGCCTGCCCATCCATCCGCCTGCCCATCCATCCGCCTGCCCATCCATCCGCCTGCCCATCCATCCGCCTGCCCATCCATCCGCCTGCCCATCCATCCGCCTGCCCATCCATCCGCCTGCCCATCCATCCGCCTGCCCATCCATCCGCCTGCCCATCCATACATCCTTGCAGCTGAACAATCTTCTTCTAGAGTCTCTACTGCAGTATAGAGCTAAAGATTACCAAATCTGCCTATGTTTCTTAGTAGAGCCAGTGGCTCAACGGTTTGAGCTCTTGCCTAAGAAGCATTAGTAAACGAGTTTAAGTCCCGGCCACCCTGCTAAAGAATTTAAATTATAATTATTATTTATTTATAATTTAATTTAATTATGCACTGAAGGAGGAGCTGGACATCAGCTGTGAGATGCGGGACACACCTCTAAAATCGGAGCAGTTCACGGAATGAGGCTGCATTGCTCTCTCCTCTCTCTCCTCTCTCTCACTCTCTCTTTCTCTCTCTCTCTTTTTTCTCTCTTTTTCTCTTTTTCCCTTTCTCTCTCTTCTTTCTCCTCTCTCCTCTCTCTCTTCTCTCTCTCCTCTCTCTCTCTTCTCTCTCTCTCTCCTCTATCCTCTTCTCTCTCTCTTCTCTCTCTCTCCCTCTCTCTTCTCTCTCCTCTATCTTTCCTCTCTCTCTTTTCTCTCTCTCTCCACTCTCTCTCCCCTCTCTCTCTCGCCTCTCTCTCTTCTCTCTCCTCTCTCTCTCTCCTTTCTCTCTTCTCTCCTCTTCTCTCTCTCTCTTCTCTCTTTCTCCCTCTCTCTCTTCTCTTTTCTCTCTCTTTTTTCTCTCTCTTTTCTCTCTCTCTCTTTCTCTCTCTTTTCTCTATCTTCTCTCTCTCTTCTGTCTCTCTCTCTCTCTTTCAGACCTGGTGATGATCTGCTGATGTGGTCACCTGACAGAATCAGCTAACACTATAAGTCGAGCGGTGAGGCCGGCTTTTTACTGCCCGGCCGGCTAAACTATCAGCTGCTGCTGTCGGACAGGAGTCTGCACTGAAGTGTGTAGTTTTTTTTTTCTTGCACTGATGCATCAGCTGATTGTATAAAAGCCATTTATACAATCAGCTGCAGTGTCATGTGATTCAGGCCCTTGAACCTGACACATCATCTGATCGCTTTGCCTTCCAGCGGGACCTTTGACCCAGGATTACTGCGGAGGGGGGTTCTTTATTTCAATAAAGATGGAGTCACTAATTGGGTTGTGTTTTATTTTTCATAAAAAAAATTCAGTGTGTTGTGTTTTTTTATCTGCACTAGAAATGCATAGTGGCCATGTCTAATATTGGTGTGACACCATGAATTTTGGGCTTAGGGCAAGTTGATAATATAAAGCTAGCCCTAACCCCATTACCCAGCTAGCCACCCGTCACCAGGGCAGCTGGAAGAGTTGGTTACAGCGCCAAAAGATGGCGCTTCTATTAAAGCGCCATTTTCTGGGGTGGCTGCGGACTGCAATTCGCAGCAGGGGTGCCCAGAAAGCTTGGGCACCCTGAGCTGCGGATTCCAATCCCCAGCTGCCCAGTTTTACCTGGCTGGACACAAAAATTGGATGAAGCCCACATCATTTTTTTTTTTAAAATATTAGGCATAGGCATACACAGATAAAAATAAATCTATATATAAAACCAACTTAGTACAAAACACACATGAATGTGATAATCAATTAATAACATTTTAAACATTAACACTTTTGGAAAAACATTCCCCTACCTGATTCTAAAAAGTCACACTATTTGTGTACCTAAAAACCTTTCTAAAGATCAGAGCAACAAATTCAACAGATTAACCCTTTAACGACCGCGAGTGGTAAAATTACATCCTAATGATCATAGTGTCAAACTTCTCCAGCTGCTGCCGGCAGCTGGGGAAGATCGGCGCACATCTCAGCTGATTTATACAGCTGACATGTGTTCCTGCCAGGCACAAGCAGAATCGTTATCTGCCCAAGCCTCTTAACCCCTTAAATGACGCAATCAATAAGTGACAGCGCCATTATAACCAAGATTGCGCTGAAACAGGCTGATACCGGAAGTCACGTGATGTGATCACATGACTTCCAGTGGTTGTCATGGTTGCACAGGGTCATGTGATGACTCCTGTGCTCACATGACTAAGGTCCTGTAAACCAACAGCCGAGTACTGGTTGTTACAAGAGATGACCATTTCTCCCTGTTTGAGCGATGCAGCTCTGATCGGGAGAAATGAATGAGTGATCAGACTGCTGATCATTATAGTCCCCTAGGGGACCTAGTAAAATAAAAAAAAGTTTAAATTTTTTTTAAAAAGTTAAAAAGACATAAAAAAACAAAACTTTAAATCACCCTCCTTTCACTCCATTGAAAATTAACGAGTTAAAAAATATATAAAAATATACACACATTTGGTATTGCCGCATTCAGAAATGACCGAACTATCAAAATATGAAATCAATCTGATCGGTAAACGGTGGAGCGGCAAAAAAATTCCAAACACCAAAAATTACATTTTTTGGTCACCCCAAATTTTGCGCAAAATGCAATAACAAGCGATCAAAATGTAGGTAGCATCTGTGCACAAATAGTTCCATTAAAAACGTCAGCTCAAGACACAAAAAATAAGTCACCACTGAGCCATAGATCCCAAAAAATGAGAACGCTATGGGTTGCGGAAAAAGGTGCAAAACGTATGCCACTTTTTTCGAACAAATTCCTGATTGTTTTTTAACACCTTAGATAAAAGTAAATCTATTCATGTTTGGTGTCTACGAACTCGCATCAACCTGAGGCATCACAGTGAAACTTCAGTTTTACCATATAGTGAAAACTGTGAATAAAATATCTCAAAAACAATAGTGCAATTGCACTGTTTTTTGCAACTGTTCCGCATTTGGAATTTTTTGCCGTTTTCCGGTACACTATGAGGTAAAACTCTTGGTTTCATTTAAAAGTCCAGCTCGTTTCACAAAAAACGAGCCTTCACATGACCATATTAATTGAGAAATAAAAAAGTTACATCTCTCAGAAGAATGGTGAAACAAAAAACAGAAAGCGCAAAATGAGACGGTCGTGAAGGGGTTAAATACATATTTTCCCAAGAATAAGGCAGATCACATAATATGCAACCATAAACATTTTTTCTGCCTGCAAACCATATATGTTTTTATACATATGTATTAAATTTTATCGTTAAATAATTTTATTTCAGTATTTGGTACCCCTTCGTTGAGTTAATAATGTACATATATCCCCCTACTATACGCAATAGGAAATATTCCTCCATAACATGTCCATTTGAAACTTAAAATAAGCAAAAAAAAAATCCCATATATGTGAATGATGTACAAACATCTGCAGGATGTTATCCAAATCCTTTCTTATGCATAAATGTTACCTAAATACATCCACAAACTGAGATCATTAGATGTCCCACCGGGGTTCAATAACCATGTATTATAACAAAAAATAAAACAAAAAAAACAAACAATTGGTAAGCTGTCTCCCCACTCGTTTCCTTTGGATCACATATACATAAAGTGAAACAAACATTTTAATTTTTATTTCACAAATCAATAGCACACATGAAAATAAGCAACTCTGTAAAATTTCTTCAGACAAATCTGCTTCTTTCTCTGCCAGGATTGATCAGTCATTATCAAAATTCTCAATTCAGAGGTAAAATCTGTATTCAGTGAAGACTTTCCCATTACTGATATAGGAGATGGCAGTTGTTACTTATGAGTATCTATGAAGATAGAAGAAGGGGGTAGGGCGGAGCTCTGCCTCTACCTCCTCCTTCTGTAAATAGCTCCTCCTTCTGCCTATAGCTCCTCCTTAATCCTCCCGTCATCATAGAATTTCATCAGTTACAACTCCTGTCTCCTATCTCAGTAATGGGAACGTTTTCCATGAATACAGATTTTACCTCTGAATTGAGAATTTTAATAGTGACTGATCAATTCTGGCAAAGAAATAAACAAATTTGTCTGATAAGATATATTACAAAGTTGCTTATTTACATGTGTGCTATCGATTTATGAAATAAAAATGAAAATGACTGTTATGCGTTAAATAAGAATAAAGTTTAAATGGCTTTATACTTTAATAGGATGTTAGAAGACTACATTTTAGTAGTACTTTTTTATTTTATCAAGGAAAGTTACAATTCTTGTTATTTTAATGACCATTTTAGTTTTGATGTATCTTTGAGTGGAATATATATAAGAAAATACCCAGATAAGACTCTATTTTTTAAAAAACATACTCAATGAAATCACGTTCAGGAAGTGTATTAATCCTTCAGATTCTTCAAAGATATTAATACAAAGTGGAAGGAATAAAATATGAAATTACATTTTTTACCTAATTTTTGCTTTAGCACCAAATTTTAAAATTTCACAAAGGTGACAAGAGATAATGGACAGTAATCTTCTTCTGGTTAGTGTTTTGGTGCACATCAGGCCTCAAAAGGGAATGAGCATATTTAATTGTGGGAGCACAATTTTGACAAAATTTGATTGTGGAACCGATATTACATTTGCAAAGCACTCATGGTGCCAAAAATGGTGAAACCCTCATAAATGACACAATTTTATAAGCTACGGCATTCGAGGATCTAATCTAGCTGTGTAATGACCAATTTGAATCTACAGGTTATTTACCGTATTACATTGGATACAGTTGAATGTAAACACACTAGGTTGGCTGTGCTGCTGCAGAAAATGGATTATCCAAGAATGATAGTAAAAAGTTTTTTTAGTCACATTGCTTTTCAATTAAGTGAAAAATACATTTGTTTTTTATCACTTGATAAAGGTGTTGGTACGGAATTGAAACGTATTGTAAATAAAAAATAAACGACTTTTTGCTATCATTCTTGAAGAATCCCTTTTCTGAAGTACAGTGCTGGCCAAAAGTATTGGCACCCATGCAATTCTGTCAGATAATAGTCAGTTTATTCTTGAAAATGATTGCTATCACAAATTCTTTGGTATTATTATCTTCATTTATTTTGCTTGCAATGAAAAAGGATAAAAGAAAATGAAACAAAAATCAAATCATTGATCATTTCACACAAAACTCCAAAAATGGGCCAGACAAAAGTATTGGCACCCTTAGCCTAATACTTTGTTGCACAACATTTATCCAAAATAACGCGAACAACCGCTTCCGGTAACCATCAATGCGTTTCTGACAATGCTCTCCTGGAATTTTAGACCATTCTTCTTTGGCAAACTGCTCCAGGTCCCTGAGATTTGAAGGGTGCCTTCTCCAAACTGCCATTTTGAGATCTCTTCAGAGGTGATCTATGGGATTCAGGTCTGGACTCATTGCTGGCCATTTTAGTAGCCTCCAGTGCTTTCTCTCAAACCATTTTCTAGTGCTTTTTGAAGTGTGTTTTGGGTCATTGTCCTGCTGGAAGACCCATGACCTCTGAGGGAGACCCAGCTTTCTCACACTGAGCCCTACATTGTGCTGCAAAATTTGTTGGTAGTCTTCAGACTTCATAATGCCATGCACACGGTCAAGCAGTCCAGTGCCAGAGGCAGCAAAGCAACCCCAAAACATCAGGGAACCTCCGCCATGTTGGACTGTAGGGACCGTGTTCTTTTCTTTGAATGCCTCTTTTTTTTTTTTTCCTGTAAACTCTATGTTGATGGCTTTTCCCAAAAAGCTCTACTTTTGTCTCATCTGACCAGAGAACATTCTTCCAAAACGTTTTATGCTTTCTCAGGTAAGTTTTGGCAAACTCCAGTCTGGCTTTTTTATGTTTCAGGGTAAGAAGTGGGGTCTTCCTGGGTATCCGACCATACAGCCCCTTTTCATTCAGACGCCGACGGATAGTATGGGTTGACACTGCTGTACCCTCGGACTGCAGGGCAGCTTGAAGTTGTTTGGATGTTAGTCGAGGTTCTTCATCCACCATCCGCAGAATCTTGCGTTGAAATCTCTCGTCAATATTTCTTTTCCTTCCACATCTAGGGAGGTTAGCCACAGTGCAATGGGCTTTAAACTTCTTGATTACACTGCGCAATGTTGACATAGGAACTTTCAGGTCTTTGGAGATGGACTTGTAGCCTTGAGATTGCTTATGCTTCCTCACAATTTGGATTCTCAAGTCCTCAGACAAATCTTTGGTCTTCTTTCTTTTCTCCATGCTCAATGTGGTACACGCAAGGACACAGGACAGAGGTTGAGTCAACTTTAATCCATATAAACTGGCTGCATGAGTGATTTAGTTCTTGCAAACACCTGTTAGGTGCCACAGGTAAGTTACAGCTGCTGTTAATTACACAAATTAGAGAAGCATCACATGATTTTTCAAACAGTGCCAATACTTTTGACCACCCCCTTTTTTTTGTTTGGTGTAGAATTATATCCAATTTGGCTTTATGACAATTTTTTTTATTTTTTTTCATTGAAGACAAATTAAATGAACATAATAATACCAAAGAATTTGTGATTGTAATCATTTTGAAGAATAAACTGAGTATTATCTGACAGAATTGCAGGGCAATACTTTTGGCCAGCACTGTAGTACAGCCAACCTACTGTGTTTTCATTCAACTGGATTCAATAATTCCTGGATAATTCTTCCTCCAGCCATGGGGCAGCAGCAGCTGTTTTTCTTTATGCCTACATAGGAGCTGTGCCTGTCACAGCTCAAACAATGAGCATTAACCAAGTCTTTATGCAATATCCCTTGGATATTACCCTATTGTGTACTCAGTTCCCCACATCTAAAAATTCTTCATCACCATATTATATAACATTGTGCGGTAAAAAGTTAAAACAAGTTTTTTCATAAAATTATTCCTTTAGCCCTAAATTTTTTATTTTCCCAAGAGCTTCCTGGAGAAAATGAACACATGTATGTGTTGTTCAATAGATCTGGTCAAGAACTATTGTTCAGTTGGAAATTGAAAGAACGCTTTTTGACTTTTGAGCACAATTTTAGCTAGAATAGTTTGTGGACATCATATTGCATTTCCAGTGCTCCCCAATTCTCAAGGCCTTGAGGCATGGCAATGCTGCTGATAGTAACAGATCACACAACTCCCCCCACGTAACATCTTAAATTCAATAGTATCTACATCCTAGATAGAAAAACAACTGAAAGCAATGATGAAACAAGGAGCCGTCAGCTACCGATTCTATCATTCTTCCCATGTGTCACTATATAACACCTGCTGTATAGACCTTCAGAACAAATTTTATAAAAACCAGAGAAGTGGAGGAAGGGTGAGATATGGGTGGTTTTATTTTGTGGAGGGCTGTGTGATAGCTATTAGGCTATGTGCGCACAGTGCGTTTTTCGCGGCGTTTTTGCACGTTTTTCGGGTGCGTTTTTGGCCTCAAAACTGCAGGACTTTGCTTCCTCAGCAAAGTCTATGAGTTTTCATTTTTGCTGTCCGCACACATCTGTTTTTTTTCAGCTGCGTTTTTGTGGTGCCACAAAAACGCAGCATGTCAATTATTCCCGCGTTTTTCACTGCGCTTTTCATCCATTGAGTTTAATGGGATGTTGAATGACGCAATGAGAAACGCAAATAGCTGCGTTTTGGTGTGTTTTGGTGCGTTTCTAAGACTAAAAACGCAGCTATAAACGCAGGAGGTGGGTAGTAAAGTGACGTGTACAGGAAGAGGATTCCTTCTGTCAGTAAATACAGAAGCGTGAATCCTCCCGGTACCGTCACCGTCGCTTCCACCTCCCGTCCTGTGCATGTATGCTGCCGTGCGGCGCCATGTCTGGGCGGGAGGTGGAAGCGGCTGCGAAAACAAAAGTTAACAGTAGAAAACGCAGCTATAAACGCAGGAGGTGGGTAGTAAAGTGACATGTACAGGAAGAGGATTCCTTCTGTCAGTAAATACAGAAGCGTGAATCCTCCCGGTACCGTCACCGTCGCTTCCACCTCCCGTCCTGTGCATGTATGCTGCCGTGCGGCGCCATGTCTGGGCGGGAGGTGGAAGTGGCTGCGAAAACAAAAGTCAACAGTAGAAAAAAAAAAAAAAGTTATACTCACCTGTCTGCAGCCTCCCGGTGCCATGCCCGCTCCCATCTCCTCTCACGGTATCGCCACCCCCGCTCCGGCTGTGTGCAGATGGCCGGGAAACCTCCGATGGATGCAGGACCTGGCGATGGATCACCTGATGCAGTCACCTGACACATCAGCTGATCGTAAGTATCACGGTGACGCGGGCGCCCGGCCGGTATCAGCGGATGCGTCAGGAGACTTCATCCCTGATTACCGGAAGCTGCTGCAGTGATCGGACGGGATCAGACTCCCGCCCCATCGCTGCAGGAGCTGCCGGTAATCAGCACATAAGTGAGTATTATTTTTTTTATTTTTTTTTGCACCGATGCATCAGCTGATTGTATAATCGGCTTTTATACAATCAGCTCATGTGTGATGGGATTCAGGCACTTGATCCTGACACATCATCTGATCGCTTTGCCTTCCAGCAAACCGATCAGATATTGGATCCGGATTGGACGGCGCGGGACCCTGACCCAGGATTACTGCGGAGGGGGGGTTCTTTATTTCAATAAAGATGGAGTCACTAATTGTGTTGTGTTTTATTTCTAATAAAAATATTTTTCTGTGTGTTGTGTTTTTTTTTTATCTTTACTAGAAATTCATGGTGGCCATTTCTAATATTGGCGTGACACCATGAATTTCGGGCTTAGGGCTAGCTGATAATATACAGCTAGCCCTAACTCCATTATTACCCGGCGAGCCACCCGGCATCAGTGCAGCTGGAAGAGTTGGATACAGCGCCAGAAGATGGCGCTTCTATGAAAGCGCCATTTTCTGGGGTGGCTGCGGGACTGCAATTCACAGCGGGGGTGCCCAGAAAGCATGGGCACCCTGCACTGTGGATTCCAATCCCCAGCTGCCGAGTTGTACCCGGCTGGACTGAAAAATTGGGCGAAGCTCACGTCATTTTTTTTTTAAATTATTTCATGAAATTCATGAAATAATTTAAAAAAAAAAGGGCTTCCCTATATTTTTGGTTCCCAGCCGGGTACAAATAGGCAGCTGGGGGTTGGGGGCAGCCCGTACCTGCCTGCTGTACCCGGCTAGCATACAAAAATATGGCGAAGCCCACGTCATTTTTTTTGTTTGGGGGGGCAAAGAAATCCTGCATACAGTCCTGGAAGGAGGGTACTGAGCCTTGTAGTTCGACAGCTGCTGTCTGCTCTCCTGCATACACTATTGGATGGAGGATGCTGAGCCTTGTAGTTCTGCAGCTGTCTGCTCTTCTGCATACACTAGTGGAGATTGAAGAACACATTGATGAAGGAAATGACATCAGACCTTTTTTTTTTTGTTCACTGATAAAAAACGCATAAAGACGCAGTGAGAAAAAACGCAGCAAAACGCAGCAAAAAAACGCACCAAATCGCGGCAAAACGCGTGCGTTTTTTTGCCGCGGGTGCGTTTTTGTGCGGTTTTAGCGGCCAAAAACGCAGCATCAAAAAAACGCAGTGTGCGCACATAGCCTTATACTGTGAGGAGATATGTGTGGGGCCATTATTCTGCATGGGGGTCTGTAGGGGACTCCTACTATGCGGGGGCCATTATACTGGGTGAAATTTAATTTACTGTCTGGTGAGCTGTTTGTGGACCCATATATTGTGTAAAGGACCATGGGAAGGGTTATGTCATGGGCAATATACTATGTGAAGGCCATTATACTTTGTGAAGGGCCTATTTGAGACTCATTGTGCCATTTGGCAGCCATTTTACCATGTGGAGGGCTGCATGAGGGCTACTATAGTGTCTGAGGGCCAATTTTGTTGTGTGGGGTAAATAAATAGTGTAGAGGGCATTTTAGCGGTCATTATACTGTGTGGATGTGGATGACTGAGGGAAGATATACTGTGTGGAATGCAGTGGGAGGCAAATATACTGTATCAACTTATTGCCCAATATAATGTGACCAGCTTGTTTTTCTGGAGTCATCAAATTGTAAATTGTTGAGTTAGTTTTCTCTGCTTTAGTAATGCCAAACCCAGCCCATACATTTTAAATAGCCCACCCCCTCTACAATAATCTCAAACATACTAACTGAGGTTTACACAAGTTGTAAAACTCCGCACTCAATGAGATGCTTTGGGTTTTATTTATAATTTTAACAAACAAGAAAAGCAACTAATGATATTTTGGTCTTAGTGGACCTTAATCAGATACAGTGACAAGTGAAAGGATAGCAATGTTTTGATCTTTTGATATTCAGGCTCCATATCTCACCATCAACTACAGCTTTTGAGTGTGAGGCTACCTTCATTTTATAGACAATCATCTTGGCTATCTCATACATATATTTGACTTGAAACTATTTGGCATATTATTAGTTATGCAGATTCTTGTCATATCACTGTATTGTTACTGTTTTGCTCCAATAAGTCTACATTTTATTTTTTATTTTTTTATTAGTATTTTATAAATCAACTTTTTACTTTCAATACTGCCTGAATCCTTCTGGGCATGCTCTCAATCAAATTCAAGCATGTCTTGACCAAAACCTGATCCCAGGTCTCTTCTACACGTTACCAATGTTGGTGCATACTAGTCTACTCATGTGGCTATATTTACAGCTTTTTCTTCAACTCTACCCACAAATATTTTTTTTAATCCAATTAATTTTTTATTGAAAACACGGCAGATGCAAAATCATACATGGTAAAGGAAGATTACATTTGTCACCCGCTCACACATGGGAGCTCCATACATTAGAGTACTCCAAGATAATCCCTTTACAAATCCTCTGCCTAAAGCTGGTGTCACACACAGCGACAACGACAACGACGTCGCTGCTACGTCACCATTTTCTGTGACGTTGCAGCGACGTCCCGTCGCTGTCGCTGTGTGTGACATCCAGCAACGACCTGGCCCCTGCTGTGAGGTCGCCGGTCGTTGCTGAATGTTCAGCTTCATTTTTTGGTCGTCACTCTCCCGCTGTGACACACACATCGCTGTGTGTGACAGCGAGAGAGCAACGAAATGAAGCGAGCAGGGAGCAGGAGCCGGCGTCTGGCAGCTGCGGTAAGCTGTAACCAGCGTAAACATCGGGTAACCAAGGGAAGGCCTTTCCCTGGTTACCCGATATTTACCTTCGTTACCAGCCTCCGCCCTTGCTGCCAGTGCCGGCTCCTGCTCTGTGCACATGTGGCTGCAGTACGCATCGGGTAATTAACCCGATGTATACTGTAGCTAGGAGAGCAAGGAGCCAGCGCTAAGCAGTGTGCGCGGCTCCCTGTTCTCTGCACTGTGACATGTAGCTGCAGTACACATCAGGTTAATTAACCCGATGTGTACTGTACCTAGGAGAGCAAGGAGCCAGCGCTAAGCGCGGCTCCCTGCTCTCTGCACATGTAGCACAGCGACGTTATGATCGCTGCTTCTGCTGTGTTTGACAGCTAAGCAGCGATCATAACAGCGACTTACAAGGTCGCTGTTACGTCACAGAAAATGGTGACGTAACAGCGACGTCGTTGTCACTGTCGCTTAGTGTGAACCCAGCTTTACACTTTAACTACACAACAACATGGGGAGGGAGGACAGGGGGAATGGGGACTTTAATTACAGTAAGGGGGAACAAGAACAAGGGGGGGGAGAAGGCAGGGTTGGGTGAGTGGAAGGGGGGTTAGTAAGGGTAGAGGGTTAGATGCCTGCCTGCATTACCAACCCCAGCCCACCAGCTGGGGCCATCAAATTCTCCTAGACCTTTCTCATAACCAGCTGCCTCAGTCAGGGTCTCAACGCTTTAGCCCCCTGGCAAGCTGAGCCAGGGCTATGATTCTATCAGCTCTATTTTAGCTAGGTGCTCTTTGCCCAGGGAATAGTTACATAATAGGTGTTGCATGGCTGGATGACAGCCAGGGTTCCCATATTTTAAGGAATCTAGTTTTTTGTTTTAGGGAGTGGGCAAGGCAGTATTCATATTGGTATTGTTTGTCGATCCTACTATATAACTCTGCTATGGAGAGAGCCTCAGTGGCCTTCCATGAATTGCTCAGACACTGTCTGGCAGCTATTAGAATTTGCACAATCAGTCCCCTAAAATTCTGCAGGTACGAGTCTATGCCCAAGTTTACAACTGCCAGCCCTACCCACAATTATTTGATTTGGTTGAAGTCTGTGGACTGAGGGGGACCAATTCAGCACCTCTATTTTATTGTCATTGAACCATTTCTTCTCCAATCTTGATGTATGCTCTGGGTCATTGTCAAGCTGGAACACTATGTCATTCATTTCATACCCAAAGTACTAAAGTGTATGAAATAACTTGTCTTGAAGAATAATCACGTATAGGTCAACAGTGAGACCATCTATGATCCTTGTCAAGTATCCAATGCCTTTGGGTTTGAAACAACCCCAAAACACCAGGCTTCCTCCACCAAAGTTGACAATTCCTTCAAATTCTTAATCCGTTATTCCCTTTTTCCACTTACTTCTTTCAGACCCACTTGCACTCATCAAAGCCTAGTCTATTGACTTTTGTCTTATTGCTCTGAATCACCCGTTTCCAATCCTCTACTGTCCACTTTCTTACTTCTATGCAAATTTGAGCCAACGCTTCTTATGACACTATTGGGGTTGAGGCTTTTACATCCTATTTTTTGCCATTATTCCAAACTTGTGTAATGTACATTCCATGGTTCTTGCATTTAAGGAATAACGTTTGGAACACCATTCTAAGTCTGAACTGGGTGCAAAAACCTAAAAAAACATCACTATGGGGAGATAAGGTATGCACACCAGTGACTATGTAAGGGGAATACATGAAATAGCAGAAACTGCTGTGTGAATACTGACTTGAAAAATCCAATAGCTATATGTAAGAGTGAAAATGTGAAAAATGGAATCTGCATTACTGCCATGAACATATGAATCAAGAGAAATTTAGCTACTGAATTGATCAATGCAATAGAGCCCCAACACTACGCCAAAGTATTTCTCTACGTTGGGGTCCCTAGCTTGTGTGTGTCCTCTCATGCAGTTAAAAAACTTACCATGTATGGGAAGCTGAGACCCAGGCTATTTATGCGTATGATATGGATTGGCAATAGGTGTGGTTGGGGAGGGTTCACAAACGAAAAAATACTAACAAATAAGATAGTTTCAGATAGTAAAAGCCGCCGGAGCAGTGAGAAAGCCGTGTAGCGCCGCATCGGGGATCGGGGATCGGTGAGTATATGAGAGAGGGCTGCTAACTTCAGTCACTCAGGGGATTAGCGGTCACCGGTGAGTCTTTCACTGGTGACCGCTAATCAGGACGCGGCACAGACAGAGCCACAGCATGACAATGAAGTCGGGTGAAGTTCACCCGAGTTCATTCTGATTCTGCGTCTCTGTCTGTGTCTGCTGTCATCTGCCATTAAGCTCTGCTGCATGGCTGTCTGTGTCTGCTGTCATCTGCCATGTAGCAGCGCTGAATGGCAGATGACATAGTAAAAAATACGCATTACACACGCATTACACACGCATTACACACGCTAGTAAAATCATTAATTTATTCAGAAAAAGCATCTCACTTGCGTTGCATTCGTGAACTAAAATCAGCCGAGTATTTTTCAGCCCAGGCGGACCGATTTTACTCTCATAGATGTGTTTCCACCCTAAGGCCCTGTCACACACACAGATAAATCTTTTGCAGATATGTGGTTGTAGTGAAATTGTGGACAATCAGTGCCAGGTTTGTGGCTGTGTACAAATGGAACAGTATGTCCATGATATCACTGCAACCACAGATCTGCCAAAGATTTATCTCTCTGTGTGACGGGGCCTTTAGACTTATATGTGGTATGACATCCAAGCTCAAGTTAGAGGAAAAGTCTGGACCCAAACCAGACTTTTTTTTTTTATTTTTAAGTTGGACTTGCTGAACCCAAACATCTGCGAGTTCGACCAACTCTAGTATTGAGCAATATTTGATGGAAATGGTGCATCAAAAGAGATTATGTAATAAACAGAGAGGAGAGCGCAAAGACAATACATTTGGTCAATAATATAATTAATATGATAAGTATAAACTGTGGATTAACCACGGTTTGGAGCTCAATATGGAGGGGGCTTTATGACATAGGAGCACATATTATGATATTTTATTTAGAGAGGAGGCATGTAACTTTTACAGTGTCAGAGTGTTACTAGTAATGTGCAAACCACCTAATTTTCTATTTTTTTTTTAACTTTTAGGCATTTACTGGCTATCTAAGCAATGTAGACTTTCAAGCTGCAGTGGAGCATTGTCATACATAAAAATCATGGTTATCTTGAAAGATGCAAACTGTATTACTGCTTGAAGGAAGTGTCTTCTAAAAATTCACAGGTTTGGTAGTTTATTGTGAGTAGAGATGAGCGAACCGGCCGCGGTTCGGCTCGAGTTCGGTTCGCCGAACCGAGGTCTGGTTCGAGTTCGGTTCGGCGAACCACTCGAACCCCATAGGAAACAATGGGAGGCAATCACAAACACATAAAACACATTATAAATGTACACATACAGTTAATAAACATTGCCATAACACTTACCTGTCCCTTTGATCCGTCCTGCACTCTGTCTCCTGCCACTATTCCATCCGATGATCGCTGAATCTTCCCGGTAACCAGCACTGCCAGCAGTGATGCAGGACCTATCGTGATGTCAAAATAGCCATGTGACCAGTCACGTGTCTATTATCTCATTGGCTACAGACTGGTCACATGACTATGACGCCGACATGCTAGGACCTGTGATTGCATCTCTCTGTTACACTCCAGCGATCCCACCAGCAACCTGACCTGGCAGGGATCGCTGGAGCGTCGCTACACGGGTTGCTGGTGAGCTGTCAGGCAGATCTCACCAGCAACCAGTGACCAGCCCCCAGCCCCCAGCCAGCAGCGACGCGTGGAAGCGATGCTGCACTTGGTAACTAAGGTAAATATCGGGTAACCAACCCGATATTTACCTTGGTTACCAGCGCACACCGCTTAGCGCTGACTCCCTGCACTCCTAGCCACAGTACACATCGGGTTAATTTTTACCCGATGTGTAGTCTGGTTATGTGTGCAGGCAGCAGGATCTGGTACTGACAACAAGACAGCGGCGGACGCTGGTAACGAAGGTAAACATCGGGTAACCAAGGAAAGGGCTTCTTGGTTACCCGATGTTTACCGTAGTTACCAGCGTCTGCAGAAGCCAGCTCCTGACCGGTGACACAGCCAGTCAGTAACAGAGATCACCATTGCCATAGCAACGC
Organism: Anomaloglossus baeobatrachus; assembly: GCF_048569485.1. Classification (NCBI taxonomy): domain Eukaryota; kingdom Metazoa; phylum Chordata; class Amphibia; order Anura; family Aromobatidae; genus Anomaloglossus; species Anomaloglossus baeobatrachus. Next base: position 149,079,921 of record NC_134362.1, on the reverse strand, counting down.
GCTTGGTAGCGGTGACAGGGACGTCCCGCTACTAGCTCGCAGCGGCACCGGAATCACGTGATCGGAGCACCATTGCTATGGCAACCCGTGCCACCGCTTAGAGTCGGGAGCCTGTGGTCACTCTCACAGAGTGATTTCTGCATGGAGCACAGCGTCCTTTCTCCCATGCACTGCTGTCTGATGGAGCAGACAGCTGCATGTGTTGAAGGAGAAAGAAGACAGAAGACCATGGATCGTGGAGGGATGACAGGGGGTAATAAATATGGAGTCTCTAAGTGTGTCTGTGTATTTATTTCTATTAAAGTATTTTTTCCTCTGTGTGGTGTTTTTTTTAACCCTTTATTGGAGATTCTTAATGGCCGGGTCAAACGTGCCTGACATTAAGAATCTCTGGCTTAATACTAGCTAGTAAAACATAGCTAGTATTAACTCATGATTACCCAACAAGCCACCCGGCTCCAGGGCTGTTGGAAGAGTTGGATACAGCGCCAGATGATGGCGCTTCTATGAGAGCGCCATTTTCTGGGGCGGCTGCGGACTGAAATTCGCAGCAGAGGGGCCCAGAAACCTCGGGCTAACCTGTGCTGCAGATCCAATCCCCAGCTGCCTAGTTGTACCTGGACACAAAAATGGAGCGAAGCCCACGTCGTCTATTTTAATTATTTCATTAAATTCATGAAATAATTAAAAAAAGGGCTTCCCTATATTTTTAGTTCCCAGCTGGGTACAAATAGGCAGCTGGGGGTTACGGCAGCTCATACCTGCCTGCTGTACCTGGCTAGCATACAAAAAAAATGGCGACATCCACGTCATTTTTTATTTGTTTTTTGGCAAAAAAAATGCTTCCCTGGATTTTCCATTGCCAGTGAAGGTAACACCAAGCAGTAGGGGTTAGCAGCCAGTAGCTGCTCGGATTACCTTCAGCTAGCAATACAAAAAATGCAGCGGGAGCCCATATATATATTTTTTAATTATTTATTTAAAAAACTGAAAAAGGGCTTCCCTGTATTTTGATTGCCCAACATGACAGTGCTGTAAAAATTAATCATTAAAAAAATGACGTAGCCCTCCGCGATATTTTTGATTCTCAGTGTAGATAAAGCAGACAGCTATGGGTTGCCACCCCCATCTGCCTGGCGTTACCTTGTCTGGCAATCAAAATACAGGGAAGCCCATTAATTTTTTTTTTATTTAAAAAAAATAGTTACAAAAAAAAATACAGTGGGGTCTCCCCATTTTTGATAGCCAGCTAGGGTAAAGCAGAAGGCTGTAGGCTGAAAACCACAGCTGGCAGCTTTACCGTGGTTGGGGATGCAATGTGGAGGTCACCCCAGGCTCTTTTTTATAATTATTTTATAAATAATAATAATTACAAAAAAAAGTAGGGTCCCCCCCAAATTGGATCACCAGCCAAGGTAAAGCGGACAGCTGTGGTCTGATATTCTCAGGGTGGGAAGGTCCATAGTTGTTGGCCCTTCACAGCCTAAAAATAGCAGGCGTCTAAGAATTGGCGCATCCACTAGATGCGTCAATCCTGGCGCTTCACCCCAGCTCATCACGTGCCATGGTGCAGTGTGAAATGGGGTAATAAATGGGGTTGATACTAGCTGTAAAGTTACCTGACATCAAGCCCAGCAGTTTGAGATGTCATGACGTCTATCAGATACCCGACATCACAAGCTGTCAGTACTAACAAAACAAATAGACGAAAAAAAATATATTTGAAAAAACACTCCCCAAAACATTCCCTCTTTCACCAATTTATTGTAAGGAAAAAAAATAAAGGGGTCCCACGATGACTCTGGACCGTCTAGAATATGGGGGGACACGCTCAGGGAACGTATGCCCCATTTTCTAGGAGTGCAGACCCTCCATGTGAGGAGTGTGAGTGCAATCAACCTGCACCCACTCACAGCAGCAGAGTCCATTTCGTAACTGTTGCTACCAAAGCTTCAATGCCCTGCTCATGAGGTAAGGGCATGCTTAATCAGGAGAACTATTCTACATTTCCAAACATTGGTATTTACTGATATTATTGCTATTCCACCTACTATGTTTTGGGGATACGATCTTGGAGATGGAATACCCCTTTAAGTCCAGTTATCCAGCTGAATGAATACTAAACAACAGAGCTCGCTATTTAGACATGTATTCTTGTGGCGTATAACGGACTCTCATGTTTGGTAGTCGTTCAGCAGGGCAACTATAAAAGCAAATCCCTCCATTTGGAAATGTAGTATAGCTCTCCTGATCAACTATGTTCCTTACCTCATCAGCAGGGCATTGCAGTAGCTTACAGATACATGGTTACCACCACTCACTGTGTCTGAACACAGGAATTTGAGTTGACAGCTGCTCTGTGCATGCGGCAGCGTCTATTGTGAAAGAGGGGGCCGCGGGGGATCAACGCTGCACAGGTACCGTGGGACACCGGGGAACACCGGTGGGGTTATAGGGGGTGACCTGGCAGGGCCTGGGGTGGAGTTCTTTGTCGCATGTGTCATGGCACATGCGACAGAAATGAGAGGAGTAGGGTGAATGCGGCCGGCGCGCTGCTGTGCACGCGGCCATCTTGGATATTCTGGGAGGGGGTTGGGGCGGGGCACTTTGGCGACACCGGGGTACCGGGGATGCGATTTATCTCCCATCTGACATGTTTGTTCATGCCAGATGGGAGATAAATAATTTTTTACCGGCGCTGTCATTTACTGTAACGTGATCACCGGTATACGGTGTATACCAGTGATCACGTGAGCTGGGACCGGACAAACCGACCTAAATCATGATCTCCAGGGTCTCAACCACCCCCTGAAACCCCAGAGATTTTCTGACACTGGGGGGCGCTATTCACTTATTTTTGCCTGCTGTTTATAAACGGCAGATTAGAATAAGGCTACATTCACACGACCGATCCGTTTTTGCGGTTTGCAAAAAACGGTCTGTTTTTTTCACGGGTGCATCCGTGTGGCATCCGTTTCCGTTCCCTATTGTTAGGTCCGGGTGGTGGATCCACTGGGCCGTGCACCCCACCGGAGGCCTGGGTGCATGGTAGCCGGAGCACTAGCATGGCTGGGACTGCATCGGACGGGTAGAACAGTCACTGGGGCTTCAGAGTTCCCGGAGACAGTGCAGGAATCCGGCACAGGTGCCAGGTAGGAATGTCAGGCAATAGTATGATCACAGGACATAGCACAAGGGGGACCTGAGTAGAGATGAGCGAACTGGCCGTGGTTCGGCTCGAGTTCGGTTCGTCGAACGGAGGTCTCGTTCGAGTTCAGTTCGGCGAACGTTCGAAGAACCGAACTCGAACCAATAGGATATAATGGGAGGCAATCACAAACACATAAAAACGCATTATAAATGTACACATACAGGTAATACACATTGCCATAACACTTACCGGTCCCCGCGATCCCTCCTGCACTCTGTCTCCTGCCGCTATTCCATCCGATGATCGCTGAATCCTCCCGGTGACCAGCACTGCCAGCAATGATGCAGGACCTATCATGACGTCAAAATAGCCATGTGACCAGTCACGTGGCTATTATCTCATTGGCCACAGACTGGTCACATGACTATGACGCGTCATGTAGGACCTGTCATTGCACTCTCTGGTACACGGTGCACATTTGTGTATCGCCGTGTACCGGCGACATGCTCTAGCACACGGTCGACTCCCCGTTCCGTTAGGGACCGGCTGACAAAGCCGGTCATTAACGGAGATCACCGTTGCCATAGGAACGCAGTTAGCAGTGACGTCACCGCTAACTGCGGCTCCGGGAATCACATGATCGGAGCCCTGTTGCTATGGTAACGCGTCTGTCACCGCCAGCAGCCAGCAGCACTGATCTCTCACGGAGTGAAGGCTGCACGCTGCTTCCCGTGCAGCTTTCACGGAGTGAAGGCTGCACGGGAAGCAGCGTCTTCACCCATGCAGCAGTGATGGAGCAGAGCTGCATTTGTTGAACGAGAAAGACAGAAGACCATGGATTGTGGAGGGCTGACAGGGGGTAATAAAGATGGAGTCTCTAATGTGTCTGTGTATTTATTTCTATTAAAGTATTTTTTCTCTGTGTGGTGTTTTTTTAACCCTTTATTGGAGATTCTTAATGGCCGGGTCAAACGTGCCTGACATTAAGAATCTCTGGCTTAATACTGGCTAGTAAAACAAAGCCAGTATAAACTCATGATTACCCAACAAGCCACCCGGCTCCAGGGCTGTTGGAAGAGTTGGATACAGCGCCAGATGATGGCGCTTCTATGAGAGCGCCATTTTCTGGGGCGGCTGCGGACTGCAATTCGCAGCAGAGGCACCCAGAAACCTCGGGCTAACCTGTGCTGTGGATTCCAATCCCCAGCTGCTTAGTTGTACCTGGCTGGACACAAAAATGGAGCGAAGCCCACGTCATTTGTTTTTTAATTATTTCATGAAATAAGTGAAATAATTAAAAAAAACGGGTTTCCCTATATTTTTGGTTCCCAGCCGGGTACAAATAGGCAACTGGGGGTTGGAGGCAGCTCGTAGGTGCATGCTGTACCTGGCTAGCATACAAAAATATGGCGAAGCCCACGTCATTTTTTTGGTGGGCAAAAAACTTCTGCATACAGTCCTGGATGGAGTATGCTGAACCTTGTAGTTCTGCAGCTGCTGTCTGCTCTTCTCCATACAGACAGACAGCAGCTGCAGAACTACAAGGTTCAGCATACTCCATCCAGGACTGTATGCAGAAGTTTTTTGCCCCCTGAAAAAATTATGTGGGCTTTGCCATATTTTTGTATGCTAGCCGGGTACAGCAGGCAGGTACGGCTGCCCCCAACCCCCAGTTGCCTATTTGTACCCGGCTGGGAACCAAAAATAAAGGGAAGCCCTTTTTTTATTATTTCATGAATTTCATGAAATAATTAGAAAACAAATGACGTAGGCTTCGCCCCATTTTTGTGTCCAGCCAGGTACAACTAGGCAGCTGTGGATTGGAATCCGCAGCACAGGTTGGCCTGAGCTTTCTGGGCCCCACTGCTGCGAATTGCAGTCTGCAGCCGCCTCATAAAATGGCACTTTCATAGAAGCGCCATCTTCTGGCGCTGTATCCAACTCTTCCAGCACCTGCCTGCTATACCTGGCTAGCATACAAAAATATGGTGAAGCTCACGTCCTTTTTTTGTAGTTTTTTGGCAAAAAAAATAAAAAATGCTTCCCTGGATTTTCCATTGCCAGTGAAGGAAACACCAAGCAATGGGGGTTAGCAGCCAGTAGCTGCTTGGATTACCCTTAGCTAGCAATACAAAAAATGCAGCGGGAGCCCATATATATTTTTTTAATTATTTATTTAAATAACTAAAAACAAAATGGGCTTCCCTGTATTTTGATTGCTGGACATCACAGTGCTGTAAAAATAAATCTTTAAAAAAAATGACGTAGCGCTCCGCGGTATTTTTGATTCTCAGCGCAGATAAAGCAGACAGCTATGGGTTGCCACTTCCATCTGCCTGCCGTTACCTTGGTTGGCAATCAAAATACAGGGAAGCCCATTAATTTTTTCTATTTAAAAAATAGTTAAAAAAAAAAATGACGTTGGGTCCCCCCATTTTTGATAGCCAGCTAGGGTAAAGCAGACGGCTGTAGCCTGAAAACCACAGCTGGCAGCTTTACCGTGGTTGAGGATCCAATGTGGAGGTCCCCCCAGGCTCTTTTTTTATAATTATTTTATAAATATTAATAATTACACAAAAAAAGTAGGGTCCCCCGCAAATTGGATCACCAGCCAAGGTAAAGCGGACAGCTGTGGTCTGGTATTCTCAGGGTGGGAAGGTCCATAGTTATTGGGCCTTCACAGCCTAAAAATAGCAGGCCGCAGGCACCCCAGATGTGGCGCATCCACTAGATGCGCCAATCCTGGCGCTTCACCCCAGCTCATCCCGTGCCCTGGTGCAGTGGCAAACGGGGTAATAAATCAGGTTGATACTAGCTGTAAAGTCACCTGAGATCAAGCCCAGCAGTTTGTGATGTCATGGCGTCTATGAGATACCCAACATCATAAACTGTCAGTACTAACAAAAACAAAAAAAAAATCGACAAATGAAATTTATTTGAAAAAACAGTCCCCAAAACATTTCCTCTTTCACCAATTTATTGTAAGAAAAAAGTAAAGGGGTCCCACGACGACTCTGGACCGTCTAGAATATGGGGGGGAGACACTCAGGGAACGTATCCCCCATTTTTTAGGAGTGCAGACCCTTCATGTGAGGAGTGTGGGTGCAATGAATCTGCACTCACTCTCCCCGAGTCCACAGCAGCAGAGTCCATGTCGTAATGGTTGCTACCAAAGATGCAATGCCCTGCTCATGAGGTAAGGGCATGCCTAATCAGGAGAACTATTCTACATTTCCAAATATTGGTATTTGCTGATATTATTGCCATTCCACCATCTCTATATTGGGGATAGGATCTTGGAGATGGAATACCCCTTTAAGTCCAGTTATCCAGCTGAATGAATACTTAACAGAGCTTGCTATTTAGATGTGTTTTCTTGTGGCGTATAACGGACTTTCATGTTTGGTAGTCGTTCAGAAGGGAAACTATAAAAGCAAATCCTTCCATTTGGAAATGTAGTATATAGCTCTCCTGAACAATTATGTTCCTTACCTCATGAGCAGGGCATTGCAGTAATAATAACAATTTATTCATTTATATAGCGTTATTAATTCCATAGCGCTGTATGTCTTTGGAGTGTGGGAGGAAACCGGAGTACCCGGAGGAAACCCACGCAAACACGGGGAGAACATACAAACTCCTTGCAGATGGTGTCCTTGGTGAGAATTGAACCCAGGACCTCAGCACTGCAAGACTGCAGTGCTAACCACTGAGCCACTGTGCTGCCCATTTAGCTTACAGATGCATAACCGCCACTCACTGTGTCTGAACACAGGAAGCTGAGCTGACAGCCGCTCTGTGCATGCGGCAGCGTCTATTGTGAAGGAGAGGGCCGTGGGGGAATCAACGCTGCAGAGGTACCATGGGACATCGGGGAACACCGGTGGGGTTATAGGGGGTGACCTGGCAGGGCCTGGGGAGGAGTTTTCTGTCGCATGTGTCATGGCACATGCGACAGAAATCAGAGGAGTAGGGTGAATGCGGCCGGCGCGCTGCTGTGCGCACGGCCATCTTGGATTTCTGGGAGGGCATCGGTGGGGGACTTTGGCGACACCGGGGGACCGGAGGGGACCGAGGGGGAGATTTATCATGGTTGTTCATGCCAGATGGGAGATAAATAATTATTTACCGGTGCTGTCATTTACTGTAATGTGATCATCTGTATACGGTGTATACCTGTGATCACGTGAGCGGGGACCGAAAAAAACGTCCTGAATCATGATCTCCAGGGTCTCAGCTAGCCCTGAAACCCTGGAGATTTTCTGACGCTGGGTGGCGTTATTCACTTATTTCTGCCTGCTGTTTATAAACGGCAGATCAGAATAAGGCTACATTCACACGACCGATCCATTTTTGTGGTCTGCAAAAAACAGTCTGTTTTTTTTCACGGGTGCATCCGTGTGGCATCCGTTTCCGTTCCGTAGACGGTCCGTATGACATCTGTTTGTCATCCGTGTGCCTTCCGTTTTTTTTGTGTACTGCAAAAAAACTGAAGGAGGGAAAATACATAAATTTACCCAGGATCCTTAGCTTCAACCTACATGAGGTGGTCACATGTTCACTCCAGTGCCATTTTCTACTGCTTTTCACAGCGTAGAGCGCTCTGGTGATTTTCCTGTGCTTGTACACTTCATATCAGTCTTTTCTGTCATTATAATGGTAGAAAGACACATACTGTCCCACTCTCCTGCATTTTGTAATTTTGCACCCTTTGGTGCCTTTCATGTGGCACTAAGGGGGGCTTAGCTTTGTATTTAGCCAAAAAAATGAAAAAAAAAATGACGTGGGGTTCCCCCTATTTTTGTAGCCAGCTAGGGTAAAGCAGATGGCTGCAGCCTGCAGACCACAGCTGGCAGCCTCACCTTGGCTGGTAATCCAAAACTGAGGGCACCCCACGCTGTTATTTTAAATTAAATAAATAATTAAAAAAAAAACAACACAGAGGGGTCCCCCCAAAATTGGATCACCAGCCAAGGTAAAGCAGACAGCTGGGGTCTGATATTCTCAGACTAGGGAGGTCCATAGTTATTGGACTCTCCCCAGCCTAAAAATAGCAGGCCGCAGCCGCCCCAGAAGTGGCGCATCCATTAGATGCGCCAATCCTGGTGCTTCGCCCCAGCTCATCCCGTGCCCTGGTGCGGTGGCAAACGGGGTAATATATGGGGTTAATACCAGATGTGTAATGTCACCTGGCACCAAGCCCTGGGGTTGGTGAGTTCAGGAGTCTATCAGATACCCGACATCACCAACCCAGTCAGTAATAAAAAAAATAGACGACAAACACATTTTTATTTGAAAAAACACTGCCCAACACATTCTCTCTTTAACCAATTTATTAGAAAAAAAACAAATCCAGGTCTGCTGTAATCCAAGTGGTTCCCATGACGATCCATACCATAGTCACTGTCCCAGCCAATGAAGAACAGAATGTTCCCCATTGGCTGGGAGAGCAATGCAGTGACCTGAGCTAACATCAGAAGGTCAGCCCAGGTCACTGCAGGGCATGACAAGTGCTGCTGTCAGCGAGGTACATTACCTGCGCTAATCTTCTGCACACTGACTTCAATCAGCTTCACAGCCAAGTATCGCGAGCGGCCCGTGACGTCACCGCTAGTGACAGTCTCGGGCCGCAGTGACAGATGTGAAGCTGCAGCCATGGAAGACCGTGTCAGCGCTGAGGTCGGGAGGGTGGGACTTCATCACCGCAGGTAAGCCGAGCGGGGCCATGTGTGCGGTGTGAGGTGGGCAGAGCCTAGCGAGGTAATGTGTGCGGGTGTGAGGTGCGCATAGCCTAGCGAGGTAATGTGTGCGGGTGTGAGGTGGGCGGAGCCTAGCAAGGTAATGTGTGATGGTGCGAGGTGGGTGGAGCCTAGCAAGGTAATGTGTGCGGGTGCAAGGTGGGCGGAGCCTAGCGGGGCTGTGTGTGGTGTGAGGTGGGCGGAACATAGCAGGGTAATGTGTGTGGGTGTGAGGTGGGCAGAGCCTAGGGGGTAATGTGTGAGGTGCAAGGTGGGCGGAGCCTAGCGGGGCTATGTGTACTGTGCGAGGTGGCGGCGCCTAGCGGGGTAATGTGTGCGGGTGTGAGGTGGGCGGAGCCAAGCAGGGCCATGTGTGTGGTGCAAGGTGGGCGGAGCCTAGGGAGGTAATGTGTGCGGATGCGAGGTGGGCGGAGCCTAGCGGGGCTATGTGTGCGGTGCGAGGTGGGAGGAGCCTGGCGAGGTAATATGTGAGGGTGCGAGGTGGGCGGAGCCTAGTGGGGCTATGTGTTCGGGCGGCGGAGTGCGAAGTTGTTGGACCTTAGCGGGGCCATGTGCGCTGAGGACGCCAGTGCCGGGGACTGCATGGCTGGGGACAGGTGAGTGTGAGTGTGTGTGTGTGTACATGCTGAGTGCAGGAGGGGGCGGAGCGAGCTGAGCGGGGAAGAGTCGGCTCCCTGCATGCGTAACCAGGGTAAATATCGGGTTACTAACCAAAGCGCTTTGCTTGGATACCCGATGTTTATCTTGGTTACCAGCTTACCGCAGGCTGCCAGTGATGGCTCCCTGCACACTGTAGCTGTAAAAAGCCCTGCTTTTGCTGCTAGAATCGTTCTTGAACGTAACTTGAACTATCAAGCTTTTAGCAAAAAGTTCGAGTTCGATCTAGAACAGCCCTCAAAACCACTCGAACCGCGAACTGGAGAACCTCGAACCTCGAACCGCGCTCAACTCTAATTGTGAGTCTATCTTTAATTCGAATGGTCCAAGTAACTTCTCTTTAATATTATCCCATAGCAGTACCCCACCTCCAACTTGCTGGCCTTTGAGTTGAAGGGGAGGTCTGCGCCAGTTACTGATACCAACCAGGAGCCCATCTATCAGGTCCTTCAAGAGTCACTCTCGTTTCATCAGTCCAGAAAATCTTTGAAAAATCTGTATTCAGATATTTCTTGGCCCAGTCTTTACGTTTCAACTTCTCTGTCTTGTTAGGTGGTAGTCGGGTTCAGCCTTCCTCAACTCAGCCTGGTCTGTGAGCACTGAACATCTTGTACTTCTGGGCACTATTGAGAGATAACAGTTCTGGAATATAAGAGCATTGGAAGATTATTGGTTCCTGGTTGCTTCACATTTGATTATTCCCAAATCTTTGGCAGTTAATTCCATCTTTTTTTATCAACATGTTTTTTGGAATGCTTTTGACTATTTGGGTTAAAACGTTTGTTGGCTTTGTGATAAAGCCCCAATAGTTTTGCATTTTCCAGAGTGTTGTATCTCTCTGTAAGACTTCTAACAATTTATGATTTTTCAGAGTCAGTTAAATCTTTTTTTTTTGACCCTCTGACTCATTTTGCCACAGGAAAACAAGTTGACTAATAATTCTACACACCTTTTAAGGGAGTGTTCATATTTATGGATGATCGAATACCGCAAATATTCGGCAATGACCATATTCGCCGAATAAGTCGCCACTATTCGACGATTTGCGAATATTCGATGCGCAATGTAAGTAAGTAAGTAGCAACTATTCAGGCTTCCGATAGACGTACATTGGGCATCGAATATTCGCTTAGCGGCAAACTATTCGTCAGATATTCGTGAAGCCGAATATTGCCGAATATGTGTGATATTCGATCATCCCTATTAATATTCTTAAACTTCCCTAATAATTCTGCACACAGTGTATGTGATTCAAACAGAACCTCTAATAGAATTATTTGCTATTATGAGGCAGGCAGGTCTTGGACTCTGGTATCTGTTTGGAGTTGTCCGACTTTTTAGAGTTGCACAGAAGCACAATTTGCTGCACGTTTGTGCATGCCTAAAATATAATACACTGCTGAGAAAGAGGCCAGATGGAGCAGAAATAAACTCCATCTGCCTCATTACAGTGAATGGTTTTGTCGTGTTTGGTCTGAATCCTGTTTTTCAGAGACTTTTATGGAAACCCTGATATAAGTTCTCATCATAGTACTCAAAAAAACTGTGAACCGAGCCTTATTGTGATTTTTGGGAGTCATAATGAACAAAAGTACAGTAGTCCAAGTCACAGTGTAGGAAACATATGACAGCTTTAATGCTTGGGTCGGTATGATTGCAGGGATACAAATATTAAGTAGTTTTATGTAAGGGGATGCACACTATATACACATATATTGCCATATTTAGACACTAAAGTGCTTTCTGTGCGAAAAAAAGTTTTCTTAGCATCACCCGATTTTGAGAGCTATAGCGTTTCTGTTTTTTTGCCAATAGAGTCATATATTTTGCTGAAGGAGTTGAAGTTTCTATTGTTAGTTGTTACCATTTTAATGTGCGCAACATATGTTGATTACTTTCTATTCTGATTTTTGAAAGGCAGCATGAGAAAAAAATAAAAATTCACAAATGGTTTACAAATTTTTTTTATGCCGTTTACCATTTGGTAATTTTGCCAGCACAGTTTTAAATTGTTGGTTCAGTATGATTATTGCAATATCACATTTTAATAGTTTTCTTACATTTTACTAACTATACACATTAAGAACAATTGTGTAGGAAAAAGTCCATTTATGCAACGACATATTCTGAGAGAGGTAACTAAAATTTTTCCATAGCGCTCAATTATTTGCAAGGTGAGATAAAGCTTTTAATTA